>NW_023270615.1:18571111-18689797 GCF_011800145.1 Mirounga leonina
AAGAAAGAAAGAAAGAAAGAAAGAAAGAAAGAAAGAAAGAAAGAAAGAAAGGAAGGAAGGAAGGAAGGAAGGAAGGAAGGAAGGAAGGAAGGAAGGAAGGAAGGAAGAAAGAAAGAAAGAAAGGAAAGAAAGAAAAGAAGGAAGAAAGAAGAAAGAAAAGAAAGGAAGGAAGGAAGGAAGAAAAAAGAAAGGACAAGGAAAGAAAGGAAGGAAGAAAGAAAGAAAGGAGGGAAGGAAGGAAGAAAGAAAGAAAGGAAGAAAGAAGAAAGGAAGGAAGGAAGAAAATAAACGAATGAAGGAAGAAAGAAAGAAAAGGAAGGAAGGAATGAAGAAAGAAAAGAAAGAAAGAAAAGGAAGGAAGGAAGAAAGGAAAGAAGGAAAGAAGAAAGAAAGAAAGAGGAAAGAAAGAAAGGAAGAAAGAAAGAAAGAAGACAGGAAGAAAGGAAGGAAGGAAAGAAAGGAAGGAAGGAAGGAAGAAAGAAAAGGAAGGAAGGAAGAAAGAAAAGGAAGGAAGAAAGAAAGGAAGGAAGGAAGGAAAGGAATGAAGGGAGAAAGAAAGAAAAGGAAGGAAGGAAGAAAAGGAAGGAAGGAAGGAAGGAAGGAAGGAAGAAAGGAAGGAAGGAAAGAAAGGAATGAAGGAAGAAAGAAAGAAAAGGAAGGAAGAAAGAAAGAAAGAAAAGGAAGGAAGGAAGGAAAGAAGAAAGAAAGAGGAAAGAAAGGAAGGAAGGAAGAAAGAGAGAAGAAAGGAAGGAAGGAAGGAAGGCAAGAAGTCATTATTTTGCTGCTGGTACATTTTAACTTAGGATTCGACCCACTTTTTCATCCTGAAAATGCTGGAAAACAATTACAGTGTGCACTGACCTTGATGAGCAGAGTGTAGGATCCAAAGACCTGGATCCGACAGCGCTGAATTCTGTCACTGTGTCTGCAGTGCGAACAAGGAGGCAGAAAACGAGGGGAGTCAGTGGGTCTCATGGCTCAGGAGGACTTGGCCGTGAGCGAGCTCAGTGGGAAGGACGGGAGGCAGGAGGGGCCCCGGCCACCTCCAGAACCACCTTGCTCACCTCTGCCCTCCCAAACAGCATTTCCTAAACTCCCCCCGAGGTCAGGGTCCGACAGGCACGTGCCTCTCACTGACGCTCCTGTTACCAACTGGGAGTCCACCAAGGGAGCGGGAGGTATGAGGTGCCACCCTCCAGGCTGGGTGGACGGCGTGAAGCGTCCGGGTCCCGGACCACCACGGGCTGTCATGTCCGTGGGTTCGGTGCTCGGAGAGGTTGCCAAAGCCGAGCAGCACATACAGTCGCCCCGGCCCGTCACGGTGCGGCAAACGGGGAGCGCAAGTCCAAATGCTGGGCCTGCAGGGACAACCAGGCTCACGCGGCCGCCCACTCATTCATCGTCCGCTTCCTGGAGCTACTCCTCGTTAGACCCATTGTACAGTTGAGCACCTGGAAGCCCAGGGCTCCAGCAACCCGGTGAGGATCACACGGCTGACTCCAGAAACGAAGCCAAGCAGATAGATGTGATTCTGAAGGGGGTCGTTCCTGCACCGTGAGATGTTGCCTTCTTATGCCAACACCCTGCCCCTCTGGGTTTCTAGTTTGGAAGCCCGTGGGGCACGGAGTCCAGAGGCCACGATATGCTGGCAGGGAAGCTGCAGTCTCGTGGCTGCTCGCCCGCCTCCCACCTGTGCAGTCGGGCAGTGCTATGAACCTGGAACTGAGCACTCTCTGAGCCTCAGTTTCTCCCTCTGCAGGATGGGAGTGATGACGCGCACCCCACCCCACGCTGGCCGGGTTATGAGGGGTGCAGATGGCCGTGCTGTGCGGGTATGTTTACCTGTATCCCCCTAACTGTGAGGTCAGGAACAGAGTCACTGATGAGGTGCCCGTGATTCCCGGAGACCCCTGACCCGAGCATGAAGGCCCAGCACAGCACAGAGTCTCGGTACGGGGGAGGCCATAACAAAGCACCACAAACCAGGGCTACACATCAGAAGTTTAGCATCTCCCGGTTCTGGAGGCCAGAAGCCAGAGACCAGGGCGTCGGCAGCACCGCCCTCCCTGCAGGATTCGGGGTAGAATCAGCCCTTGCGTCCTCCGGCTTCAGACAGCAGCCGCCAGCCCTGGCATCCCTGGCTTCTGGATGCATTGCTCCCACCTCTGCCCCTCTTCCCACAAGCTGTCTTCCTTGTGTCTTTTCTTATAAGGACTCGGGTCCTACTGGACTAGGGCCCACCTGATGCCCTCGCCTTATCTTGATCGCCTCTGCTAAGACCCTATTTCCAAATAAGGTCACATTCGCAGGCACCAGAGGCTGAGACGTCAATGTCTTAGGTGGGGGCTTCTGTGGATCTTCCTGGAGATCCTCAGGCTATCCTGGGGGCCTCCGCCCCGTCAAGTGAGGTCTCCAAGGACCACCGCTCAGCGGGCACGAGAGGCCTGGGTCCTGCTGAGTGTCTGGACAGAAGGCAGGCGCTGGGGTGGGGGAGGCCCTCCGCTGTGGCATTTTCCTCACCGGGGGGCTTCATTTGGACTAGAGGCACTGCTCATGGTCCTTGGGGTCCTGCTACATCAGACCCGGCTGAGGGGGCGCCTCTCCACGCATCCTCCGGGAGTGACTGGGAGGCAGGACCTGATGCAGGTCATCCGTGGGCAGGGGACGGGGCACAGGATGGGGACAGGGAGGCCCGGAGGGAGGAAGCCAGTGAGGAGTTGCTGTCCAGCAAAGCACATGCAGATGGTGGAGCTGGTCCTGCTCGGGGCTCTGGGGGGCGCAGAGACGCGGCAGTGGAGGGGTCCATGTGCCGGTCTGCCCTCCAGCACCCAGCTCCCGTTGAGGCAGGCTGTTCTCAAGGGCACAGTCCCCAGCACAGCCACACAGCCAGGACACTGGAGAGAGGGGGCCAACGAGGCTGCAGGTGAGTGCCCGGAAGGCACCAAGCCCCAGGGGCCCCAATTCAGCTGCAGGCCGGTGTGCCCCCACCTTGTGGTGGGCTTCGCAGTGCTCCTTACAGGGCCCCGAAGCGAGCCACCCTGTCCCCCCAGGCGGCCTGCTGCCCGGCGCCCAGCGAGGTCGGCCTGAGTGGGCCTGCGCTGTCTCCACGCCCCCGTTGCCCGACCCTGCAGCCCTCCACTCCCTTCTATGGGCGTTGATCGCGGGAGCACCCCAGGAACCTCCTCCCCAGAGCAGGTTCCCCGGGGATGAGACCTGGAGACACAGCAGCGTGCTGTCCTGCATGTCAGGTGTCCCCAAGCATTACTCCTCGTGATCTCTGATAAGGCCAGAGCGAGCCACGCCAGCCCCCAGCCCTCTCTGAGACAGAAGTTTACAAAAGCTTTCTTTAATCAAACATCTCGTGGGACCCACATGGACTAAACTCTCTCAACGTTTGCCAGCGTTCTGCTTGCCAGTCCTGAAAGGCTCTAGCAGAAAACATCCCATTTTCTTGTAAAAGAGAGAGATTTCCCTTTCTACGAGCTGCTAATAAGTACATGCAGCCGTGGCTGTCAGCCAGTTAAGCTCAGGAAAACAAACGAGGGAGAGCGAGCGTGCTCAGAACCACCCCCACCCCCCACCCCCACCCCCCCGCCCCAAGCAAGCTGGGGCCTTTGAAACTGCGCGGCTTCCAGGCTTGGGCTCGTCCTGCCCGTGCTGGCCGTTACAAGCCAAGGCTCACATTCTCAAGGACCGAGACCGGAGTGTCTAAGGGCCAGTCAGCTGCATGCCAGATGCGTCCCCAGACTCCAGGCTGCCTCCGGGGCGCGGGTGGGTGGGGGGCGGTGTGCCGTGGAGACATCCTAAGGGCTGAGGATGCCCCGGGACCACTGCTGCTCAGCCTGGCAGCCTGTCGCGTGCACTGCAAGATTCCACACACGAACTTAGGAGGGCAGCGACCAGGGGGGCTGGGCAGGGCAGGACACGGGGCCACCAGTTGTACCTGTTGAGGTATGTGGTGACAGAAGGAGAGGGGCCCGGGGCAGCTCAGAGAAAGCAACTCTCGTTCCCCTACTTCAAGTGCATCCATGGGTTAGGATACAGAACTTCCCTGTGCACTGGTTTTGATATCCCGGAAAGATCAAGAGCGTGCAGAAGGGGTCCAGCCGTGCCAGGGAGACCCTCCCCACTGCACTGTAATTTTGCGATTCGTATTCATCCAGTTGGGATGAATGTTCCCCAAGCTTACAAAGCTGTTAACATCTACAGATATTGAGGGGGGGAAGGCAGCTACAAGGGACCATTCCCACGGCCCATCACGCCCATGACAAGGGCGCTGATATTCCCCACACCGAGCCTGGCATCACCCTGATGACCCAGCAGCACCGTCGGCATCCAGAAGAAGCCACTCCTCCTCCCCCCGACCCAGCGCCCGGGGTTCATTTTCCAGGTCCAGGAGACTCACCCAGGAAACGCTGAGAGCTCCTGAACAGGATGCTTACTGGGAGGCCTAAGAACATGGTGGGGGGCACATGCACCTCCTCCCTACAGATGCAGGGCCTGGATGGTTGGCCCTTGCCGGTGAAGTCGGGAGAGCAGCAGGGTCCTAGTGGACCACGGCAACACCGTCTCAGAGATCGCATGCACTGGGCAGGGCTCCCCCCCACCAGACACTCTCAAAGCAGCATTTTCAATACAGCTGGTGTTTGCCAGGACTTAGCATCTCTGTAGACTGGACTCAGGAGCCAGCAAGTCAGAGCTCCTCCAAAGGGCCACGCACAGCCTGGCTGCCCAGGACTGCTGTGTGCATGCAACGAGTACAGAAAAGCAATACAAATGTGCATGCCTCGAAACTACCCCGTGCTCGAAAGAAAGTCACCAAGAGACCGTTTCGCGCCGTCCTCGCGCCAACTGTTCCGACCGCTGCCCAGCCACACCACGGTGTCCGTCCGTCCACCTGGAATGCTCTCCGTGGCATCAAACTCCACCTGCCTGTGGCTTGTTAGGGTGTGTATTTGTTCTGCACCAAGTAATTCTCCAATTTTCAGCAGGCGCTGACCAGCGTCCTACACATTAACTCACTTCTGATACTGTCCACCTGGAGGCTGAGACAGATCCCATGGGTTAGAGGCTCTGTCCCACAAGCCTGCCCCCACCGCCCTTCACACTCCAGCCGCAAGTGGCCCACGGGCGACCGATCGCGGGTTGCGTTCATTTGCTCCAGAGGCTCACAGAACTCAGGGAGCCCGTTTACTCCCTGGATTACCAGTGTATTATAGAGGACGTTCGAAAATACGAATCAACAGCCAGATGAAGAGATACAGAGGACAAGGTCCCCTTGGCATGGTGGCGTGTGGAAGCATTCTGGTTCACCAACCCGGAGCCCTCTGAACCCCATCTTTTTGGGGTTTTATGGAGGCTTCATTACATGGGCATGTCGATAAATCACTGGCCATTGGCGACTGATCCAAAGCCAGTCCCTTGTCCCTCCCCAGAGGCTGTGGGCGGGACTGAAAGTTCTTCCTAGTCACGTGGTGGTCCCAGCGGCCCCACGCGGATGCAATCACAGGAGGAACCAACAGAAGAACAGCATGCGTGCGGGAGGGCGTTTTTTCCTTCGCCCAAGTAGAAAGAATTCCTGTCCTCCACGTGCTGGCTTTGAAGAGTTCTGCGACTAGAACAAAGAAAGGAGGGATTCAAAGACGAAATTCAATTTTTTTTTTAATTTTATTATGTTATGTTAGTCACCATATAATACATCATTGGTTCAAAATTCAATATTTAGCAGCCTGTAATGGGCATACTCCTCCTGCCAAACGGGCGGTGTGATTGTCTTCAGGAATTCAGACTTTAAAGGATGTCTTTCTGGAAGGGAACTTCTGTACTTCCTAGACGGTTGGTGGCTTCTGCAGAACTGGGAGCAGGAGGGAAGCCACACCCAGACCAGCAAGGCAGAGGCTGCGCAGGGGCGTGGTCTGGGGACACAGGAACAGTCAACAGGAAGGAAGCCAGTGGGCCCCGCACCCGGCCTGATGCCCTGATTCTGGAAGCACATTCTGTTGGGGCACCCGAGGTGGTGCTGGGTTTCCCTCTCCCCTACTCCTAATGCTCAGCAGAGGGAAACGTGCTCGGGAACACTTCCATCGGGTCCAGAGATCCTCAGGGATGCCTCTCTTACTCCTGGCACATTCCGAGTTTTCCAGAAAGAAACGGCCTGAAAGGGACATGCTATGCCTGGGAACATTCTGCTTCACGGGACAGCTGCTGAGACCCTTCCGGGTGTCCTCGTGCTGGCCCGAGTCCCTAGACGTGTCCGTGCAGGGGTCCAGCACCTGACTCCGGCCAGCCCCACCCCGGGCTCCCGGGGACCCCAGGACAGCCTAGCTGGGGAGGCAGGGGGCAGCAGAAGAGGGGCAGAAAGGACGTTCATCCGGACAGAGTTCACTCAGGCCAAATCCGTGTGAGAGAGACCATAGGCTGAGCTGTGTTGTTCCTAGAATAACCTGACACAGATCTCATTGTAGGAATGAGACAGCAAGGTTAGTGAATTCACCTGCTGGTGAGCAGGCCCACCAAGAACCTGACTTTTCCCTAATACCGAAGTCCTGATGCCCAGCCCCGCAATCCCAGCCCCCCAAACCCCACACCCCAGCCCCACAGCCCCAGGACCCCCCACCCCCTCAGGTCCTATAGCCGCCCAGGACCTACAACCTCCAGGGCCCATACCTCTCAGGACCCCATATCCTTAGGACCCCACACACTCAGGGCCCCATATCCCCAGGACCCCACACTGCCCAGGACCCACGCCCCCTCCCAGACCCTACACCCCCAGGACCCACAACCCTGGTCCTCACACCCTGGGCCCCACACCCCTCAGAACCCCATACCCCCCCAGGCCCTAAACCTCCAGAACCTACAAGCCCAGGGCCCTCCCCACCACCCCCCGCCCCCAGCCCCCGGGCCCAATCCTAATGGTGGCTCAGGAAGCACTCCAGGCCAGAGCAGTTAGAGAAGTGGTGACTCTGAGGCTGCAGGTGTGGGAAGCTGGGGCAGGACAGGTGCCTGGGAGACAGGCCTCCACCCAGCAGCCTGGGGGAAGTGGGCAGGGCCGAGGGTGGAGCCTGTGGAGGATGAGGCCAGCTGGGCCCTGGAGCAGGGCGGGCCCTGGAGCAGGGCTGGCTCTGCTGGGCATGAGGGCACAGCCTGGGGGTCAGAGGCCTGCGGTGCACCTGCAGCTCTCCCGGGCCCCCACCCACCTCCATGACCCACTGGTATAGAATGTTCACAACCAGCTGCATGACGCTTGGTGGGCTACCAGGGGCTGACCAATTCCGTCCTCTGCCCCACGGCCACTCCTCCCTTCTTTGCTTTGCCCCCGTACACACACATGGGGAAAACAAGTTCTTCAGTGGACCCATTAAAGTAAATTCCTCTGGGAGATGCCCCATTAGCACCAGGCTGCTTCCATCCCACCCCAACCCCCCACAACAGGCCTGTCGGTCCTCCTGCCCCAGGGCCTTTGCACATGCTGTTCCTCTGTCTGGGATAAGTCTGTACACACACATCACCTAGATCCCTGCCACTGGTCCTTCAGCCCTCTGCACACCGTCCCCTCTTCAGTATGCATGTCCCTGCGCTATGAGCACTCCTCACACCTTGTAATCGGTGCTTCCTTCCGTGACCACCTGACTGTGGGTGATTCAGTTAGACCAAGGGCAGGGTCCACCCCCGCGTCCCAGGGATGCCTTAACGGACGCTGTGCTGTCGCCCGGCCGCTCCCCACCACCCCCACTTCTCTGTGTACAGGACCCCACGTCCGAGAAGGCCAGGCTCGACAGTGTCCAGCCACCCGTGGCACTTCGTGTCCACTCCACGGAACTTGACCTTGTCACAGTTCTCGCTGGGGCCCCTGCTGCTCCTCAGACCCCGAGCGGAGCTGTGTCACGAGGACCCCTTCTCCCACTTCTCCGAGACGTTCTGTGGGTCCCGCAGATCACGGCCCATCCCCACGGGCATTTCCACACACGCCTGAGCACAGAGTGTCCCCTGACTTCTGGAAGAAACGTGAGCTAACTAAAACATTGCCTCTGGGAGGAGCAGCCCCAATGAGCCCTCACCCATGTAGTACTTTGTACTAGGTGAATTGGGGCCACTGTGCAGAGGGCTGAGCCCCCAGCCCCGTCAGCTGGGCTGCAGGAACTGCCCAGCCAGACCGGAGCCATGGTGAAATGCAGCAAGTGGGGGAAGCGGGGGCAGGGAATGGTGTGACTTTGGGGGGTGGGGCCTCTGGGGTCCCCGACTCCTGTCTCGGGTCCCCCTTGACTCAGCGCTGCACCAGGAGCCACGTGCCTTGCTCCGAGGCCAGTGGCAGACCGGGGTTTTCGGCCAACACTTGCTGAATGCTGGCTGGGGGGACATGGCACCTGCCAGGGACGGTGGGGGGCTGGGATGGTCCTGCCCTTCGAGGAGTCACAGAGACGCTACAGGCGGAGAGCACCCACGGGAAGACAGAAGTGCTAGGGAGGGTCCAGTCTGGAGGCCACATGGGGGGGTGGGGGCCTTCCAGTCTGGCGCAGTGTCTCCATCATTACCAGACAGAGCGGCACAAGGCCAAGCCCAGACGTGGCTGGGAAAACTGCCCCAGGAGCAGGGTCCTGCCTCCACCAACAAGGGAGGCACCTCCACCAACCGCGTGGGCCCGGAGGAGGGTAGGGCTCTGTGTGGCCGTCAGCAAAGCGGGGCTGCTCGCAGGGAGACCACAGCCCCAGCTCAGCAGTACAAAGTGCAGGACAGCAATGTGGCAGAGCCTCAGAGCAAGCGCGGCTCCTGTGTGATTGCCGATGACCGAGCCACTGGGCCAGACACCGCCCCCCACCCCTCCACCCCCCCACCCCCGCACGGCAGCAGGCCCAGGGTGCTTGTCATGCAACCAGCCCAAAAGGAATTCCCACCTGGGGGCACCCCGCTGCCTCAGTCGTATTGCCTGGCCAGTTTGGGGCCCCCCTTGACTGGCTTGTGGACAAGGAAGGTCCATAGGAATGCCAAAGTGTGCTTTGGAGGAAAGGGACATGCATCTGGAAAAGAAGGATAAGCCCCACAGGGACCATCCCAGCCTTGCTCTCTGCTCCGTGTGGACCGCGGAGCCGTGGCACCAGCTAGAGAGGTAGGCTCAGGGCCCAGGCCAGCCCCATCCGAGCCTGTGTCCCCGTGAGATCCTCAGTGGCTCCCGGCCCTGCTGCATGGGGGCAGCCCGCCCTCAGGGGCTTTGCAGAACACCCCTGCCGAGGCTGGCCCGTCCCCACTGCTGCCCGGAAGGGGGGCCTGTCTACCCCTCCCCCTGGGCCCTTGACCCTCATGCAGTCCCTTCCCAGGGCCTCCCTCATGCTGGACCAAGCTCAGGTGCTGGCCGCAAAGGAGGGCCGCCGTGCACATTTCCCAGGTGCGAGCCAGCAGGAAGCCTTGCGCTGCCTGTCCGTGGGTAGAACCCCAGCGATAAGAGGGGATTGGACGGAAAAGCTAACATTTTGCTTTAAGCTCAAAAAACAATCTTTATCAACAACCCTATAAAAGGTCAATTTATTATCCCGCTGTTATGCACCCTGTTTCAACAACAGTAGGAAGCACACAGTGAAGGCAGGAACCCACATAGAATCCACGGTGCTCGGGGCTCCCCAGTCAACCCCGGGCACCGAGCGTGGAGGTCCCGGCCTCGCTGGCCCTCTCATCCCAGCTTCCATGCCCTGGGAAACCCGCAGCCGCCATGTGAGCAGCCCTGGCCTCTGTCATGGCTCCTGGGCCTTCCTGGCGGTGGTGACCAAGGTGATGATGATGAAGTAAGCATGTCCGTGTCCATTCTAACAGGGGCATGGCCGCGCACCCGATGCCTGGCGGGGTGGCCACCTGATGGCTGTTCTTGCAGTAGCCACATCCCTCCGCTCTCCCTGGCTGCCCCTGAGGCCATGCCCTCTGCCCTGGACCACAGCTACTGCTCCCCGAGGGCAGGAGCCCGGCTGACGACCTCGGAGCCCCATGCCGCCCAGGCCGGTCCCTAGCCGAGGGAAGCTCCCGGCTCGTATGCGTGGTGACTGCACCTCTGCACCTGGCAGACGGAGCCCCAGGAAAGAAGTCTGAGTCATCCTGGGGAGAAAGCAAATGCCGAGGGGAGCTGCAGCGAGGCCAGCGGGGCTCTGCCGTTCCTTCCAGAACGTTCCACGGGAGGCTAAGGGGAAAGTGAGCTCACCCTGCCGAGGCTTCAACCTGGCAAGTGGAAATGCACACAGCTGGCTGGCAGATGCACCCAGACCCGGCAGAAGCTCCAGGAAACAGGCTGAGGTCCACTGGTGCCCCTGTCCACGCCACCCCCTCTTCCGAAGCCCTCCTCAGGCTCCGCCTGAGCTCTGTACCGGCCACCCTGGGGGAGGGGGCCCCCGGGAGGAGCAGCCAAGCTGCACTGGCGCCTGGTCTTGGAGGGTGGCAGGGCGCTGGGACAAGGGTGAGCTGCCCTTGGAACTGCACGGGTTGCAGGCCGCGGCACACTTTGTTCAGACGTAATAACAGCTATTAGGCTGCATAATTGACCCAAAGAGGGAAGTCACGGCAGCGAGAAACAAAGGGCGCTCAGTGCTGCCTGGCCGCCGACCAGCTGGCCCGTGGGGCGCCCAGCGCCTCTTACGTGGGCAGCAACGTCCCCGGCCCCCGGGGAGGGGCGCCTCCTGGCCCCGCCTGGCCCACGGCCTGTGCGTGGATCGCGTGCTCGCACCCCCAGACTGAGCACGCTGGCCGGGAGGCGACACTAGAACACCAGCATCACCCCCCTCCAGGGGCAAGTCCCTGTGGAGGGGCACAGCCTGCGCCTTCTCAACTCGGCCCACCGCTGGAGCCTCTGGCCCCGCGCCCGGTGCGCTGAGCCCGCCGCAAAGATCGGAAAGGCAGGCAGGTGTACAGCGTCAGGGCCGAGAACGAGGGCGGGGAAGACCGCACACCGTGTCTAGCGGAGCCGGGACAGCAAAGGTGAACTCGACACGAAGATAAAAATAAAGCAGTACGGGAGGTCCCTGCCAGCAGAGGGCTGTGCCCACGGTGCCCCATGACCACCCAGCCTGGGGCAGTGCGAGGCTGCCAGCAGGCGGCCCCAAGTCACCGAGGGGGCTGGCTCCTCGCTTCCCAAAGATATCTGAGCAGTCCGGCTGCAGTGAACGGCTCACAAGGTTCACCAGGCCTTGCAAACAATTCCTGGACCAGCTTTGAAGGGCAGGAAGTGGGCCGCAGGAATCTCCCCAGGGATGCTGGAGTCATCCGTCGGCAGGACACTCAGGGCGCCTCCGTGGCCTTGCCTTCCCCGGACAGCCAAGGGGTGTACCGAGCTCTGGGGTCGTGGTGGGGAGCACCCCATCGGGGCACCAACTGGAGCTCGAAGGAGAAGTGCTTTGCTCACTGAGGAGCGAGGGGTGTGAGGCCCGGGTCCCCCCACCCAGACACTAGGAGCGCCCAGGGTAGGGTGAGGCTGCCGGCCCCAGCCGTCCGCCTGCAGAGCCACATCTCCTTCTGGGGGGCGGGGGGGGCCTTCCATCAGAAGGCACAGGAGAGGCTTTTTCACATTTCAACAACAGCAAATGCAATTTCAGCTACCCTCTGCCTTGTGACACGGGAGCTTCGGGGGTCGTGTGAAGAAGTGCACATGGCCCTGCATGATAAGACAGACAGTGCACAGAGCAGCCTCCCAGAGCCCCAACCGCCCCGCCCCAAAAAGCAGGCCCTGGGTGGTCAGGACGCACAGACGGGAAAGGCAGACCAAGGTGGGTGACTCGAGGCTGTCAGCCTGATGGCCACACAGCAGGACTCCCAGAGGGTAGGGGTGCTTTGTGGGGAGTGCAGGCGCCAGTTTCATGCACACTAGAACATCAGCATCACCCCCATTCCAGGCAGGGGAGACGGAGACAGCTGTTCCTGGGCGGCCACTGCGGTGCCCCCCAGACCTCTGCCCGGCCAGTCTCCGCAGCATCCCCGCGAGAAGTGCGAGTGGGCTTCTCCAATGGCAGGGCGAGGCTGGGGCCAGGATCCCCTTAGTGGGTGGGCCCTAGGCAGGGGCAGGGAGTGGAGGGATCTGCCTGCTTTCCAGCAGGTGCTCCCTGGAGCCCCAGGTCCTCTCTCCGCGAGGGCACACCGCCAGCCAGAGAGGTCTTTCCTCCCCTGCCCAGTGGCCCTGGAGAGCTGTCCCTGATCTCTGCAGACCTGCTAAGGGCAGCTCAGTCTTGCTGAGGCAGCCAGGCTCTGGAATCTGCTCTTCGTGCCAGATGCTGGTCCGGGGCAAACAAGACAGGCTCCCCGAGAGCCCTGAGAGCTCAAATTCTCCTTCACTAATTGCAAACCTGTGCAAGACTGAGCACGAGGATGAAAGCCACCAACTTGCAGCTCAGAACAGAACGTACTGTTCACTGGCTATCCATCCATCATCTTACCTGGTATTCCAGAGGCACAATGTTCCCATAACATAATCGTTTAGTGGAAACCAAGCATTCTGACCATTACTTTTTCTGTACTAGCTTGTTTATTTGGAGTAATTTGCAGCCCTGAAAAAAAATAATAAAGCAAGTGCTAAGGAACAGAGACTGCCTGTAGGAGGAAGAGCTTTGTTTAACAGTTTCCCTGTGGGAAAAGGCAGGCCTTTAGGATCCTTCAGCTTTGACACAGGATGGTCTCCTTGCCTTTTTATGGGACGGAGATCAGCCTCCACGGGAAGGAGCAGAAGCAGAAGCAAGGGAAAGGACTGCAAGCACATGGACTATGTGCAGGGTGTGGCTCGTGGCTCGGTGGTGGCAGCTCGGGAGCATAGCTGGGGGACAGCCAGGCTCTCTCTGGAGAGAATGGAATGCCCAGTCAGTTTATTTCCCAGTGCTCACTGTTCTACTAGTGAGCTGGTGGGCATGTTGGCAAAGCTCACACAGGATGCACCGCCAGGCCACGGAGCACGGGATTGCAGTCCCCCTCTCGGGAGCCTTTCCGCTCTCCAAAAGGATAACGCAGCTCCCTTTCTTTCCACTCATCCTGGACCATCTGAGGTCGATAAAGCAAACCCTGCTGACCTCGCCAACAGTCGGGCAGTCCAGCAAGACTGAGAGACTGAGCCTCACGACAGATGGCTGTGGAAACACACGTGTGCGCATGGTGTGTTTGTATACTTGTGTGCGTGTGTGTTGTGTGTATGCAGGTATGTGCATGGGTGTGTGGGTGTGTGTCAGAGAAAGCTGCTAATAGAACAAGTTATTATGGGATCACAGAAACCTGGACTCCTATTACCAGGACACTATAAGAGCCTGTTGGCTGCAAAGCTTTGTTGAAGAGCAAAAAGGCCTCTGACTCCTACAGGCACTGAGTAACTGAGGCAGGGACCACCAACAACCCACCCCAACGTCAGATCCACAGTTGCTAGGGCACTGGGCCCCTCTGAGCCCACAGGTACTGTGTGGGGTCAAGTTCTTTCAAATATGGACATTAACCCTCAGAGAGGTGCAGAGGGTTCCTGAGGTCACAGCCGGGAAGTGGCCAAGGGTCAGAAATCCAAATGCAGTCCCACCCCACATCCCACCCAGAGCTCTGGCCCCATGCCTAATAGGGGCCGGGGGCCGAGAACGCCTGATCATGGGGCGAGCACCGCACCCCTTTCTCCAGGGCCACCTCCACAGGGTCCAATCTGCAGGGAGCGGGGGGTCAGACCCCTCCAGCAATCAGCAGGAACTGGAACAGGGTGGACTACTGGGTCTCAGGTGCAAACGGAAACTCCCATTCGGGAGGAGCCCGCAGTCCCGTGGGATGCCCTCGGGGCCCAGATGTGCTCCATGGGCCTACAGCTGCCAAGCTACCAGAGCTTGTTGGAGATGAAACGTCCCCAGTGCCCTAGACCTCCGAATCCACACGAGCCCCCGGAGATGGGCAGACACTTAGAGGCTCAGAACCCTGCTCTTCCCTGCTCCAGGAAGACCCACCAGCCGGAACATGGAGGAAATGGGCAAGAACAACCCCGGGGTGCCCTGGCTTTCCTCTGGGGCACAGTCCTCCCTGCAGCCCCCAGGCTTACTCCCCCCACCCTCCGGTCCAAGCTGCGGTGGCCAAGGTCTGGACGGAGCCATGCAGGTGGCCTGAGCCGTGGGGTTGCAGGGCCAAGCGAGGAGGTGGCACCCCAGACCACACGGGGGAGGGGCTCCCGGCAGGGGTGCAGGGCAGGGATGGGGTCGCTGCCAGGGACAGGGCCCCACAGCAAGAGGGAGAGGGAGGAAAGCTCTCTCCCCACACACTTCCGTTGGCCAAATCCAAGGAGAAGCCCATGCCGTGCTCTCCCGGGCTGGACGAGCTGCTGCGGACACAGACCCGGAGGAGCCGGGAATGGGGAGCACAGCCGGACCTCAGGCCAGAGTCCAGATTTTAAAACTTAGCACACTAATGGATACTTTTCTACTCAGACCTGAATCTTCCTATGAATTGGAAATCCAATTCCTACGAATTGGAATTCCCTCCACCAGGAAGGAAGGGAAGATGGGTGAGTTAACAGAGTAGGCCTGGATGAGATTTGAAGTCCCTTCCTCATGGGCACCAGCGACCCCCCTCCCCGCGCGAGTGGACTCCCTGGGGCTGCGGGTCGCTTGGACCCGGGGTGGCTCCTCTGTCTAACGTCACCACCACCCCAGCCACGAGCCTGCTCGCCATGTGTCTAACACATGCTCAGACTGTGCAGATGTTCCAGATAAAGGATTTGTCTTTCGGAAACTTAAAACCGTGCGCTCCGAGGAGGGATACCTGACGGGAGCTGGGCCAGGCACGGGGGCACAGGAAAGGCCTGCCCTGAAACCTCTGCTTCCCGGGAACGGGGTCCGCTGGGGAAGGCTGGAGCCAGCAGGCCGTGTGGGCCTGGTGCACGGCCTGGTCCCCCCTGGGTGCCGGGGAAAGGCTTATGGGGACCACGATCGCCCTCATGCCCAGCTGCTGAGTGAACCCCGCTCTAAGCCGGCTGCTGTGTCCTCTGTGGTTACTAATGTCCAGGGACGTCCCAGAGGGGAGACCAGCCCTGGACCAACTGCAGCATTGCAGACGATCACATTTTGTACTTCCCAGTGGTCTTTCTCTCAAAGTGGGTTCTATAACCTAAATTTTACAGCTCCAGGGGGCTTGCCGCCTCAAACCTGACACAGAGACATGAGTCGCAGGTACGCCCCAAACCCTGCCCCCCAGGGCCACCCTCCCAGGATCCAAGGCCCTGTGTCTGATGTGGGCCGGGGGCTCCGATTAACTAACAGAAAGCACCGAGCCTGCACTGGGGGGGCCCGTGGGGAGGCAGAGCCCTGGGCTCCAGGCATCCTGGCCCAGCCCAGGCAGCACCAGAGAGCGCGAGAGAACTGTGAGCCCGGGCCAGCCCCTTGGGAGACACAGGAAACACCCGACCGGCTCTGGGGCCACTTGTTCTGCAGGGAAACTAAGAAAGTGCCAAACTCGGGGTTCACAGTGCTACCTCCCCCGTCCTCCATCCTTCATGAAGCTGGTGCTTCTCTCCATGTGTTTCTTCCTACGGCTGGAAAGAAATTGGTGTTGTGTCCTGTAAAATATAAGGTCTTCACATTGTCCAGCATCTAGATTCCATTCCCGGACGGGCTCTTGGCAAACATGCTTGATGCTGAGGGCGATGGTGCCGATGAGGAGGACGGAGGGCCAGAACCTACCACAGTCATGTGAATTCAGAGAGCAGTCCTTACCAATGACGTCCTGAGCCCCGCGTGGGAGTCAAGGTGTTCCAGGTGAAACTCTCCCTCTCCGTGCGGAAGGAGGAACACTGAGGCTGTAACAGACGTCCACAGTATGCAAAAGAGGCTTGAGTGGGAGAGGAGGAGGCCTGTAAAGGGGGGGGTCCCCCCGCAGTGCTTGGAGCTGGGCAGGACCCTTGGGCCAGCAAGAATACTCGCTCTCGGTTGTCCACAGAGCAAAGGGGCACCATGATGCTACCAGGGTCACACGCAGGAAACTGGCAGCCTGGTGCGGAAGCTGGGATAGAGGGAAGATCTCTCCATTCAGCACTAGATCTGCCCCTTGAATCTCTCCTGTTACAAGAACTTACGAGTGCAGCTCCCTGAACGGGAAAACTCCGTGGTCCCCTCTGAGGAACACGCTTCAGAGCAAACCCAGAACACGCCCCAGGACAGCGACAATCCTCAGGGCTGTGCCATGCCCTCCACCTGCTTTTAAAGCCCAGGAGGCAGGTCGCTCCTATCTGCCGTGTGTCCCCCACTGCCGCAATGAAGCCCCTCGTCCCCCATGGTTCCATGCGGTCTTTTGAGCCTGCAGTGTCCTGTCCATGATGACAGTCCTGTAGAGGATGAGGCTGGGGACGTGCACCCCCAGCTCCTAGAGGGGCGTCTGGTACCCTGCCTCACTCCACTGAGCTGCGTGGGGGTCAGCAGGGGTCCTAGCCCGGGCCCGAGCCCAGCTGCTGGCAGAACGCATGGCTTTGAGGTGGGATGCCCCTACGACCTGGAACGGCCCACTGAGAGGGGGCTGCTTCTCCATCAACATAATCAAGACTCAGGGCAAGGGGCTTCACCAAGGGCATGGGATGCACGGGCACGGGATGGCCAAGGCTCCGGCCTGCAACAGAGACGTGGGCTTCACCCTCCGTCCCACGGGTCTCTCTGGCTCCTCAGCCCCACCTGGGTGGGTAGTGGTTCCCCCCAGTCTCTCGGTGCCTCTGTTGAGGCTGGCCTGGGGGCCACATGAGCAGAGAGCAGCCACCGGCTCTCACCCTGGCCCACGTGGGGCCTGAGCCTCGGCTCTCAGGCTGCCCGGCGGGACCCCAAAGCTGAGCATCTGATGACAGAGGGCCAGCCACCCCATTCCCTGGGCTTTACCTTGTCATTGTCTGGGCCCCACAGAGCCGGCACGTGAGCGATTTGCAGAAATCCCAGGGCAGCAAATGGGTGCGCAATGATTTCCGACGGGTCTTCCGGCAGCCGTGCTTGACCCACCATCAGCAGCCTCTTTCCTGGAATCTGCGTATCCCATCCATCCTGCCTGGTGGAAGGAATTCCAGGCACCAATTAGCTGCTATGTAGCAAACACCCTGGGGAGCTCAGGTCTTGTTGAGAATGAGGATACTTTGTCTTCTCTTGCAATGTTGCTTTTCACTTTGTATTGATGTTGCCACTTAGAATTCTATTGGACTGAGCCACCTCCACACAAAAAAAACAACAAATTTAAATCGTGCTCCTGGATCATCCCCACTCCAGGAGGATAAGACGAAGGTGAATGTGGCCAGAGCCCCTGTCACAAAGGCAGGGAGACCATGTCGGAGAGCCAAATGGATTCCAGCCTTCTCGGCGTGCGTGGCCACGGGGCTTACGACTTCAAGCCGAGGCAGGCCTGGAACCCTGAAACAATGAATCATGAAAACCAGCTGGGAATCCCACCTCCCCTTGAGGTGAGGAAGTAAAACCACATATTGCCTGGTAGGAGATGAAGAAATGGCCAGTGGCTGTAGGATCAGAGCTTGCCTTGCGGGGACAAAAAAGCTTCTACATCACCTTGACGATGTTCCCTTAACTGACTGCTCTCCAGGTCTTGGCTTTCAGACCACAACAGGCTTTCCTGTCCGTCACTGACCTGCTGTCCCCACAACCAGAGGCTGGACAGACAGACCAGTGTGTCTACTCTGAGCGACAGGAAGCCACAAGCAGCAGCAAGAAAAAGTTTGGCTTTAACCAAAAGACTAAATTTCCAGTCAGGCCAGTTCCAGAGGTCATGGGCAGGTAGACCCCCAAGCTGCTTGGACCACGTGCTTCCAGATGCTTCCTTCCCTCTGGAGAATTCTGAGGTGCCAGCATTGGGCACATCAGCTGGCTCTGGGATGGACCGGCTGCCGTGGGGGTGGCGTGGCCAGCCTTGAATATGCGGGTCTGCTGGGCATGGGACACAGCTCGGGGTCTCCAAAAGCTCACCTGCAATAACACTTCGCTTCCCTAAGGCCACTTTCTCATCTGCAAAATGAGGAATCAATATCAACTAGACTTCCTTCCCGCACGGAGAACATGTGATTCTGTGCCACTTGAAGATTTTCTGTAAGGGGAGGGAGTGGGGGTAAAAACCAATGGTTCGGTCAATGGCCCTAGAGTTGCTGACTCCCCGGGGAAGGTGAGGGCTAGCAGGTTGGCAGGAGCCAGCTCCCGGTCAGAACTGGAGACTGGACAGAGCCAGCTCTCAGCTCAAGGTCTCACTGGGCCGGAAGTCCCAGGTAGAGGCTCTCGGGAAGAATCCACTTCCCAGCTCATCCAGGTTGTTGGCAGAATTTGGTTTCTTGTGCCTGTGGGATGGGGGTCCCCGTTCCCCAGCTGGCTGTTGGCCGGGAGCCCCTCTCAGCTTTGGGCCCACCCCATTCCTTGCTGCCTGGCCGCCCCATCTTCAAAGCCAGCACTGACATGTCAAACCCTCTACACATCGACTCCCTCTCACTTCCTGCAGTATACAGTTGACCCTGAACAAAGCAGGTTTTAGGGACACCAGCCCCCACACTGTCAAAAATCCGTGTATAACTTTTTACCCTCAAAACACTAAGAGTCTCCTTCAGACAGAAACCTTGCAGATAACCACAGTTGATTAACAAGTATTTTGTATGTTGTATGTATTATATGCCATATTTTTACTATAAAGTAAGCTAGAGAAAAGAAAACATCATTAAGAAAATCATAAAGAAGAGAAAATACATTTGCAGGACTGTCCTGTATTCATGGAAAAAATACATACAAGTGGACATGTGCAGCTCAAACCCTTGTTGTTCAAAGGTCAACTGTACTGAGAAATTAGTCTTTGTTCCCAGTTCCTGGCACAGAGCTTCTGGGACACGAGAAGGGCGGGAGTGAGCAACGCCTCCTTTGTTACCCAGAACAGCCCCCTTTAGACCACACCTGAGTTTACACTACGGATGTAACTCTTGGAGGACCCCTCGACAGCTTTGGGATGGGTCCGGTTACCAGGAAGACCAAGCCCCAATTAGGGTTTGGAACTTTCGGCCCCACTTCTACCTCCAGGGAGAGGAGAGGGGCCAGAGACCGAGTTCCGTCACCAGCAGCCAATGATTCCATCAATCGTGCGATGCAGCGGAATCTCCATTCAAATCGCTAACTGGGTTTGGAGAGCTCGCAGGTTGGTGGACGCATCCAGGTGTCAGGAGGGTGGTGTGCCCAAGGGGCCATGGATCTCCACACCCCTCCCCCTCCTGTAATACCATGCGCTGTGTGTCTCTTTCATCTGGCTGTTCCTGAGTTGTATCCTTTATGATAAGCTGGTGATTTACTATGTGAACTCTTTTCCTGGGTTCTGTAAGTTGATCCAGCTAATTATCAATCCTGAGAGGGATCATGGGAGCCCCAAATGTGTACACGGCCAAGCAGAAATGTGGGTAGTCCAGGGACTCCGTTTGTGGCTGGTGTCCAAAGTGGGGAACAGTGTCACTTGTCAGCTCTGATGCTAATTCTGGCGAGTCAGAAGTGAACTGACTTGTCGGACACCCAGTTGGCATTGGAGATTTGGAGAATTGGTGTAAAAAACACAGCTGTTTGATGTCAGGGGAGGAGGCGGGGGGAAGACTCGCTTCCTCTTCTGCAACCAGCCAGAGAAAACCCTCTGCTTAAAAGCACCCGTGGAAATTAGGCTTGGCCCATGTAGAACATCTCCCTGTTTTCAGGTCAACTGATTAGCAACCCTGACTGCATCTACAAAATCCTTTAATCCCATTCTCGGGGAAGTGACCCCAGAGGGTGGAGGTCAGGGGGCCATGGTGGAATCCCACATTCTGCATGGGAGGAGCAGAATCTGGGGGGTGGGGGGAGACCTGTTGGAGATGGCAGCTTCTAAGAAGCCACGGAGGGGCAGGGCACATGGCAGCCTCATCATCAGCTGGGCTTCCAGGTGAGATGCTCAGTGGTCAGCGGCTTGTCCCGGATCAGGATGGTGGGCGGTGGCACCGGGTATTCTGGGTCCTCCTGAGAGAGGTACCAATATAAAGCTGCTCAGCTCGGAGAGGATTTTGTGGGGCTGTCCTGCTCCCCAACAGAGAGAAACTCTTCCTGGGACCTTGGCTGATTCACAGCCTGACACCATTCGCCCCTCTGCTGGAACAAGAGTCTCTGTGGCAAGAACTCGGCAAGAGTCTGTGCCGAAGACTGTGCCCCACACAGTAACCACCAGCTGAATGAAGGAGGGAATGAGGCAATGAATCAGCAGCCTGCCTCCCACCCCTGAGCCTGGCAGCCAAGGGCCATGCCTTCCTCCCCACCAGGAGGTGGATGAGCGGCAGCCCCTCCCAGGTTCTGCTCACATGGCTCTAAAGGTCTTTGCTGCCTGCCGGCCTGAACCGTGCAGCCCTGAGGTGCCTCCAGCAGCTTCCAGCAGCCACCTCCTCCCAGAATCCAGACCCCTGCAAGTAGTCCTGGCCCCTCGCTGATGCCGCTGACCACACCTGCCTCTACTTGGAAGAGAGATCTTCGGGAGACCTTCATACATACCTCTCCTTAGCAAGAGAAGTGAAATTATCTGCCAATCGTTTCCTAGAAGACACACAAGGAAAGCTGGAGCTAGACTAGGACATAGGGCTGCTTACAAAGACCAAGTGTAACTTTGCCCTCAAACAGGAATTGAAGGCATGCCACAGTCCCCCCAGAGAGACTCGGGTTCCCCGGGTGGGATCACGCCCCTCCCCATCCCTCCCCCCGTTAAGCCAAAGTCTCTCCACATTGGCTGGGGAGGAATCATTCTCTTTGACCTTTGGGGGGAATGCAGCCAAATGAAAAGGACAGGAGCTTAGAAGACCCAACATCTAAGCTCAAGAGCTTTGAAAAAAGCAAAAGCAAAACACGTTCCCTGAGCTGACCCACAGTGTCACTTGGTTTGCCAACATCCTTGCTTTTCTCCTGAAAATTTCTTTTTATCGCCTTTTTCCCAAATGGCTCTTTGTAAGCACCAAGTGCAACACTCACTGTGCTCGTGCTGCTAACAGTTTCATAGAAAGTATAACCCCCAGGGCTGCAGGCTGTCAACATACACGAGCCTCAGGGATGCATTCAGCCTCCCGCCCGTCCTACCAGGGAAAGAACGGAGGCCGCGGCTCCTGGAGTGGACAAGGGTCGCCTGCCATAAAGAGGAGTCCGACTCACCCCCACCGTTTGGGGCGAGCACAGCTTTGCTTTAGGCCTGCAAAGAGCTGACATCCGGCTGCGCTGGAGAGAGAGGCCTTCCAAGTAAGGAAGGTGCCCTGACGGGATCCCCTGCTTCGGAGTGCATCCCGCAGCGCAAAGAGACCCCAGCCCCCAAGGTCACTGAGGGACATGGGGGCATCCAACAGGCCGCTTAAAACTTTAAGGAATGTACAGCGCTACCTTATGAAAGTAGCCTCCCTTGCGAAGTCAGCATAAGCTGGGACCTGGATGGGGGTCCCAGTAGATCAAGCGTTGAGTCCCGGAACCAGACGGCTGCGTCTTAAATCCACCGGTCCACTTCGAGCTCCATGATCTGTAGCAAATGCCTTCATTAACCTTTGAGTATTATTGTCATTAACACTCATCCAGCACTTTCTAGACGCAGGGCATGGTGTCCAACAATCTGTATGGATCACCTCAACATGTGTGTGATAATTAGCTTATCTCTGCATTGCCACTGAGGGCTGTTGGAAGTATGAAGGCAATAATGTGTTTGTAAGCACTGTGCACTTTATTACCTGTCCTCTGGAGTATTTTATTTTAATAGCACAAAATCCCATTCATCAAAAAAAAAAAAAGGAAAGAAAGAAAGAAAGGAAGGAAGGAAGAAGCGCAGCATGTTTGGGGTTGGCACTGTGTCCAAGCGTGCATTTTTTTGCCGGCAAATTCTCCTAGCCCCTGGGGCTCCAATAGGTACCCTTGCTGTAGGTTCTAATCCAAGAAAGCCACATTTCTTAGGAGCTGCTGGCTTAATGTTCTGCAGCGGTCAGTCGGCCAGCCGCAGGGTCTGCCTGCCTGCCCTGCCCTGTGTTCTGCTAAATGTATTCATCGAAGGCTACATTCTAAAGTCATTATGCCGCATTTGTGTTTGCTAAAGCGTGCTGTGGCAGATGGGCATTTGCCAGGATGCAGACTGCACGCCCACCCCTCAGGACACCACCCCAACAGGGAGAAGTCAGTGCTCTGAGAAGCAAGTAGGTAAAATATTGATGAAACTGGGGCACAAACACAGCTGAACTCTTTCCTTGGGCCTCCGTCTAATCAAGGGGGGAAGTGTCTTGGAGAGTTGATATATGAGAAACAGGATGCTTTCATTCTGGGAAGAATAATTTAGCTCCTACAGTCCTGTTTTCCTGTGAATGCTTCCAGGATTTGGAAAGAATTTAAAAAGTGGAGCCCAACAGGGTGAATCAGCCACCTGGGACTGCTAGGAAATCAGCAGAATTTTCTTGCTAGAAAAACAACACAGCACCCCGCCTTTGCCCAGAAGGCTCCCTGGCCTGCCGGGCAGCCTGCTCACGGCGTGCCAGCCCCGTGCGCCTTTCCCTGGCTGGACAGGGTTCCGGTCAAGCACAGAGGCGCAGTCCAGACATCCCGGCCTCATAAAAAAGATTGATTCACTCAGGACACTTCCCCCTGGATGGTTCTCAAAGCCAAGTCTTTGTGGGAAAGATTTCAATTCTTCCGCTCCCGTTAAGTCTGTAAATGGGGTCGTGAGCAGCGGCGGCCGGCAGAACTCGGCGGTGGGCAGAGGGCCCTCAGAAGAGCAGGTAGCGGATGCTGACTGCGCTCACAGTCGCTCACCCCGTCGGTGTGGACGCCGTCTTCCCATTGTTGCTCAGATCTTTGAAGTTCTATCACAGCTATGACAAATGATGACTCATACTTAAATGCAGTCATCATGTCATACACGGTATTAATACCGTGGTGACACTGCCGTAAGCCCCATGCCTTTAAGAGGAAAAGGCTCCTGAGAGCATTCTGCCGCCACCATCCTCAGGGACCACAAAGGGCGGCGGCTGCAGAAGGCCTGCTCATTGTGCGGGGAGGGCACCGCCTACATCCTGCAAGCTGTTGCGATAAGCGGCTGTCGGAAGGGAGGGGGCTGCGGGGGGCAGGGGGGGAGGGGAAGGAGAGGCCGCTGTTACCAGGCTGGACGACCAGCCTTGACCTGCTGCACTGATGGCTTATCTCAAGTATGCTCCTGTCTTGCAGGTTTAAAAATCTCCCTAAAAAAAAAGAGAGAAACGGGAGCAGGGCTCAAGTTCTGCGTCCCCGCCCCCACTCCCAGCGCCCCGGGAGCCCGTCACTCAGCCCCACAGGAAGACAGCGTAGGTGCCATCCGGTCCCCGTCCGGGGGCTTCAACAATCACGGGACCCCTGCAAACCACCTCCCCCTCGACGGGGACCCCTACCCTCAATAAAGAGAACAAGTCTGTTTCAGTAAGTTTATTGTAAAAAAAAGAGTCAACGCTGCAGCCGTATGATCCTTTAGAACCCGAGCATCGCCCCGTCCGCTTTGAGACAGCGGCGCAGGCTGCTCAGTCCCTCCGAGCTCCTTCAACTGTCCGAGTCCAGGCCTCGCCCGCCTGGCCTCTCCCCTCCTTCCTGTCGAGAGCGCAGGCTGCTGAGTCACGCCTGCCCTGCCGCCCGTCCTTCTCGGCCCCGTGGCCCACGGCCCGCCTCCGGCCGTCCCGGGCAAGCAGCCGCTCCCCACACTCGCAGAGTCCCAGGCTGGGGGCCAGCCCGCCCCTGCCGCCGCCGCGGCCGCCGGGCCCCTCCTGCGGGGGCCGCCCCTCCTCGCTGCTCCCCACGCAGCACGCCGGGCCCGCGCCCTCCGAGGGCGCATCCACAGAGCCAGCCGCGCGCTAGGCGCCCCGGGGCGTCACCATGTCGATCAGACCAGGGCCCCCCCCGGGCTGTCACTCGGGGAGGGTGATGCTGGGCACCCAGTCGTTGATGCTGCGGCTCTCCTCGCAGAACACGCTGAGCTTCTCCAAGGCGGGGTCCTTCCACGCGTCCTCGTTGGGGTTCTGCGGGGAAAGCGCAGGGGTCAGCCTGGCGGGCCCGGGCCGCTGGCCGCGGCGGGGCGACGCTGGGGCGGGGGCGACACTCACCGAAATGAGGATGCAGTGCAGGTCCCCCGGCGCGGCCGCCTCGTCGCCGGCGCCCACGATCGCCGCCAGCCGCTGCACGTCGCCCACGCGCACGATGTCTATGTCGTTCTCGCAGCAGAACGCCTGGATCAGCGTAAAGTGGATCTGCAGCGCGATGTCGCCCTCGTCCTCCGCGTCGGCGGCCAGCACGCAGAAGGTCACGTTGTCGGGGTCCCTGCGCCGGCGGGCACGGGGTGGTGAGGGCAAGGTGGGAGCCCCGGGGGCCCCCGCCGCCGTCTCGCGGGGCTCCCCGCCCCGGCCGCCCCGCCCGGGGCCGTGTCCACACTCACACATTCAGGACTTTGGCGGACTCGTAGACGCCGGCGGTGAGGCAGCCCTGGCGCTGCGCGGAGAGCAGCAGCTCGTGCAACGCCTTCCCGGCGCCCTGCATCCTGCGGACGAGCCAGCGCGGTGAGCGGGGACCGGCCGAAGGCGCGGCGGATCCCCAGCCCCGAGGACACAGCCCGGGCGCCCCTGCCCGGCGCCCCGGCCCCGGGGACGCACCGCACCGCCGGGGCCCAGCTCCCGCCCCGCGGCTCCCCGTCCCGGCGGGCCCCGAAGGCGGCCGCCCGAGCCGCTGCAGCCCGGACGGGGACAGGCTCCCCACGCCCCGAGGCGCCCGGCGCCCGGCGCCGACCCACCTGGCGGTGCTTTCGGGAACCGTGTCCTGGCCGCGGACTTCCTCCAGAGTCATGGCTCGGGGGGCGAGCCGCTAGCTACCCACGAGCGGAGCGAGCGGCGCGGACGCGGCGAGCGCGGAAGCCGAGGCAGCCCGGCGAGCGCACGGCTGGCGAGTGCGCCCCGGCGCGCCGCGCGCCCTAATATAGGCCCGGCCGCGGCGCCGCCAGCTGGCGCGAGGCTGCGCGCCCATTGGCCGGCGCCCGCTTTCTGATGCAAATGAGGCGGCCGCCGCGGCTCGTGCCAGAAGGCCACGTGGGGAGGGGCGCGGGGGATGACAATGCCCCAAATCTGCCGCTTTTGTCGGGGTGTTACCAGGCAGACTGGAGCCTGCAGATTTCGCTCGCCTTTTTGTTTTTTACGTCCTTAAAAGGAAAAATTAAAAAAAAGCACAAAGCACCTTGCTTGCTAATAGGACGCTGCAATTTCTGAAATGCCCCTTTGGGGAAACTGAAGATTTTTTTTTTTTTTTTGCATTTATTTTTGTTGCTACTTTTCTATTTTTTTCTTTACTTTTAATTGGAAGTTTATAAAACTGTTGCTTTTAAGCCGGAACTTAAAGTAAAAGCACCCAGCGCGGGCTTTAAGCTTGCAAAAGGCCTGGCCACTGCCCGCCCCTTCCAGCGCCCGCAGGATCCGCAGCGCGCCGGCGGGGCCTCCCCGCACGCTCGGCGCCCCGACCCCGCCGCGCTGGAGGGTCCGGGCCGACCTCCCCGCCCGCAGCCGAGCGCCGCGGGGCGCTGGGACGCGCGAGCAGATTGCGGCCGGCGCACGCGGCTCGTTTGCATCTCTATGGAGCGCGCACAATAGCGGAGGTCTGGCGTGTGGCGGTTTGCAGGAGGGACAATCGAGGCTTTCTCTTCATAGCGACACTGTCCACCTGCCGCAGGGTGGGGTGGGTGGGGCCCCGCCGCGCGTGGGGGTCGGGCCACGTGCCGCTCCTGCTCCCCTCGGCGCTCATCCGCTGCACGGTGCCCCTGCACCCGCGGCCCCTTTGAATGTAATTCCGTCCTCCCTCCCACCCCCACCCGGTCCTTTCACCGGCGGCACAGTCTGCGCGCTGCGCGAGACCAGGGGGCTCTTGTCCCCCGGAGCTTGAGAACGCGGCTCGGAGTCCCTTTCCTGGGGCGCCATCTACAGGCTGTCTAGAAAACCTCGGGACACCCCCGCCCCCACTTGCACTGGCGTCTAGGGTGCCAGCCCCGGGCCCTGCGGCCACCGAGAGGCCCTGGCGGGTCCGCTGAGCCCCATCTCGGCTGCGCGCTCATGGCAGCCAGAGGAAGGGCTGCGTAAACCTACCCGGGAGGAGGTGAGGACAAAAGGAGACTCCGACCCAGCGCTGATGGAGGCAGAGCCCGCATTTCTTACGCTCTTTTGAAATGTTCGAATTACCTAAATATACATATGTACAAGTCGTTTTCCAGTTATAGCATAATAAACCTAGAAGATGTGAACAGACAGTGCTGTGATGTCAGCATTTTGGCACCACCCCGTAAGCCAGCGCGTCCAGATCATTTGCCCACGGAGAGCATCACTTTGGGTGTCTGCATCTCTCCGTGCTGCTTGGAAACTCGCGCCGGGGTGCCCTTCGTGGCCCCCTTTCCTACGTGCGGCCTGGAGCCTGGAGCCTGGGCGGGACAGCGCGGGGGGTTTCCAGGCGAGCCCAGGCTCAGCTGCAGGACCGGGACAGAGAGTAAGAGGACCGAGTGAGCCGGCGTCCTGCGCCCTCCAGTGGAAGTAGAAGCTGCGAAGTCGGGGCCTCCTCCCGGAATCCCAGAAGCCGCTCTTTGCTTACCTAATGTCCCTGACATCCCGGGTGCACCTGCCACGTTCGTGTTCCTTTCTTTCTTTGCTGGTGGTTTAGGAAATGATAGTGTGCCTGGATTGGATAAATATGTTTATTCCTAAGTGACCGAGGTGTAGGTATTGCTCATCTTTATGTATCAGATTTTCTTAAAATGTGTTAGTTCCCGCCCCAGGAAATGTTGCAAATAAGACTTATTTCACATCTTACCCTGCCCCTCCATTTATAACAATACAAACCTGCAGGCTCCCCAGGTCTTAGGCCCTCCTCTTACAGGAAGGCCACCGGACAGGCCTGACTGGGGGGGGGGGGGCGGACAGGGAGTAGCATTTCTAGTTGGCACTGAGCCAACCTGCAGGAAGAGGGCTGATTGACAACCCCTTGGGGTTGTTCTACTTTGCTCACATTTTTAAGGTATTCAGTTTCAGGAAAACCGCCTTTCTGACATAGGATACGGCTTCACATGGATTTATTAGGTCAGTCCAAAAGGCAGTCAAGCCCTCATCTCAGTTGGGAAAGAAACATTTTATCTGGAAGCAAATTCGGCCTCCACCAGACCCCACCACCACCTTGCAGTCTAGACAAATGCAGAAGCCTCTAGGTTGGCTGATTCCCGTCTGCTGAACAGACTAAAGGGAGAGAGTAGGGAATGCCCAAACCCTGTCCGGGGTCACCCGCCCCAAGCTAGACAACACGGCCCCCACCCGCAAACTGCATTCAGCCGGTGTCTCAGCCTGCTGGAGCCCCAAGTCCTCGGATGCTGTGATGTCATCCAAACTCCCTGGGACCGCACCCCTAAACCTTCCCCTGGACCTTATTACTCAGGTGGTAGTGAGTTTATTAAGCACACATCCTCGGGGATGCTCTGTTTGAAAAACTCTTTGGAAATGCTATTTAAGTGTTTTTGCTAACACATTCTTTCTCGTGGCCTGGCTAAAATGTTGGTGGGGTTACCGCTCCCCGGGGGATGGAAGGAAGAGGCTTCAGGTAAGCAGGAAGGCTTAGGAGACCTTCCCTGCTGCGGTTTCTCAAACCACTTGCTTAGGAGCGAGCACGGTGCCGTTGCACAGCAAGCCCACCAGAGGCTGCAGGACACGGTGGGCTGCTCTGAGCTCTGTGCAGCCTGCAGGCAGGTTCCCGTGGCCCCTGGCTTGTCTCAGGGACAAAGGCAGAACCACCTTTCAAAACCAGCAGCTCTTACATAAAAATCTGCATTTCCAGCTTCTCTTGGAAAATGGAGAGATTTGGCCACCATGTGCCTGAGGTCCCCCCCACCCGCCCCAAGTAACCTTCATCTGGGGGGAGATTCACGGGGACCCCCAGACTGGCAACTCCCCTGCAGTGTTCCCCACAGTCCCCACCACAGCCCTCTGAGGACACCCAGCCCCTCTGCTCCTTCCTTACCTGCTTCTCCCCTGCGGGGCTTTTTGCAAACTTGACAAAGAAACAAGTTTGAAAAGCAAAATAAAGGGGTCAGGTTCTTAAAAGATGAGCTCAAATTGGGTACGCACCATTTGTGTCCCATGCTGGGCAGGACTGTATCTCCGACATCAGCCCAGGGCTCTTGGGGCATCAAAGCATCCCGTGGCTCCTCGTACCCCAGCCCCACCCCTGCGTCCAGCCCCCCTACGAGGCAGGGTGGGCCTCCTGGGTTTCAAGAAGAGTGTTGGGTTTTTTCCCCCAGGAACTCACAGAAGGCAGTGTGGGCATGACTTGGTGACAATACTAAATTGACTCAAAACAAGAAACTACATCTTTGTGCAAGACGCACACCTACGACCTAAAACCCAGCAGC
Source organism: Mirounga leonina (assembly GCF_011800145.1). Classification (NCBI taxonomy): domain Eukaryota; kingdom Metazoa; phylum Chordata; class Mammalia; order Carnivora; family Phocidae; genus Mirounga; species Mirounga leonina. The sequence goes on from NW_023270615.1 coordinate 18,599,489, forward strand.
AGCACCTCCAGTGAGTCCCGGCATCTGACGGGCACAGAGCAGCGGCGCCCCCGCCCACCGCCACACCTGGGGAGCTGTGAGGTCAGTGGATGGGGAGGCTTCAGAGGGCAGCTGAGACGGGGACAGGAAACCGAGAAAGGGAAATCCCTAGAGCGCAAGCTGGACACCTGTGGTCGATCCCTGTGTCGAGAGGGCTTTCTGGAAGGAGCAGTTACTCCTGGCTTGGTGAAACCCCCTGAAACCCCTCAGGAGGTGGGGGCAAATCATCCCTGCGCTTGCCACTTTTCCCACCATGAGTCAGCAATGATGTGTGACACGTGTCATAACCCGGCGGCTCTCATTGCCGCCGAAAACCCCCCACCCCCGAGAAACCACAGATGCGCTGTCCTTCCCGGCGTGGCCATGCACCAAGTCTTCTGAGCCTGGGCTCCCCCCTACGAAAAGAAGATCTGCCCTTTGCCTTTCATGAGCCTCACTGGGAGTTTCTAAAGGTCACACCGGGTCACCATTTGGCCCACACTCGTTTGGTTTGGGGGGCAGTGTGCTAAGATGGCTTGCAAATTCAGTCTGACTTGTTTGTGTAGGTGGGAGTGGGTGGTAGCTGTCCATGTCACCCAAGACACGTCCCAAACATCACATTGGCCTGCTGGCACGCTGAGCCCCCTGCCCAGCCTCTGTGGGTACTCGATCTGGCACTTAAGCCTGTCTGTAGCAGCGAGGGGTGAGCTGAGACGCTGTGGTCGCCCTTCTGAGGTCGTTAACGGACAACGTACGAGAGGCGAGTAGAACCACAGAACTTCCGAACCGAAAGTCCTCCTTTAGGTTCTGAAAGACAGTTCAGAGTAAGTGTCTAAATACCCAGAAAAGGGAGCATGACATTGGAGATGCGGTTAGCAGAACAGGCTCAGAGCTGGGTTTTGCTACTTACTTAGCTTTGGCCTTGAGCAAAAAGTTAGTGCATGATTTAAATTGTAAGGGGAAGAGTCCCTGCTTGTTCACCCATTAAATCTACTCTTTCTAAGTTCTCCTAAAGAAGTGAATTCCCTGGGACGCCTGGGTGGCTGGCTCAGTGGGTTAAGCATCTGCCTTCGGCTCAGGTCATGATCCTGGGGTCCTGGGGTCCTGGGATCGAGTCCCACATCGGGCTCTTTGCTCAGAGGGAAGCCTGCTTCTCCCTCTCCCACTTGCCCTCCTTGGGCTCTCTCTCCCTCTGACAAATAAATAAATAAAATCTTTTTTTAAAAAAGTGCATTCCCCAAATGTGTATTATAAGGAAATGTTTGTTGCAACATTTCTTCCTAATACTGGAAACCGGAAGCCACCATGGAGGCGGGTGGTATATTATGGGGTAGCCCTAAACGAAACCTATGTGGCCATAAAAGATATTCTGAAGAGTATCTCGTGGTGGGATAAAGCCTCAGACACAATGCGGAGAATGGTCTGATTCCGGGAGTGTGTAAGCCCTCGGTGCCCATGACTCTCACTACACACAATGTCTAAACCAAAATCCCGGCTGGATGCTGGAGGGCTGAGACTATGCAAGATTGTTTGTCTTCTTCTCTGTACTTTTCTGCAATTAAACTTTCTACAACTTGATCTTCTGTAAGACAAATTCAAACTTCTCAGGGACGACAGTCTCAGCGCCAGACGGCGTCCACCTGACGCGTGCGCTGGGCATTGTGCAGAGGGATTGGTGGCCATATGGTAACAGATCGAGAAGCCAGACATCCGCGGGGCTGTGCTTCCAGGGAGGGAGAGGCCCGGAGCGTGACCTTTGACTCCTGAGCTGTGTCTCCTGCCTTTTGACTCTGGTCTGTTCGTAGCTGAGGGGCAGCGGCTGCGTCGCCCTGGGAGGTTAACTCTGGAATGACCAAGATACGATCTCGGGCGGCTCAGCAGAGGCACGAAGGAGGAGGCATGGCCGCCGAACACCTGAGGACGCGCCTTCCCAGAGATGCGCAGGTCGCCAAGATGTGCGTTCTCGCAAGAAGCGGTAGATAAAATTCTCTCACTCCCCCTCTGCAAAGATGTCTACTTCCCAGAAGTGAATTACAGCAATAAGTTGTGAAAATTGTTTCCACTGTTTATATAATCGGGAACTCCAGAAAATCAATATAGTTAAGTATATTTTAACCTATTTTTGAGACTCTTGTAGGTGCAATTCCATTTTTCTTTCTCTTTTTTTTTTTAAGATTTTACTTATTTATTTGACAGAGAGAGAGAGCAGGAGCAGGGGGAGGGGCAGAGGCAGAGGGAGAAGCAGGCTCCCCATGGAGCAGGGAGCCCGACATGGGGCTGGATCCAAGGACCCTGGAATCGTGACCTGAGCCAAAGGCAGGTGCTTAACCGACTGAGCCGCCCAGGCGCCCCGTTCCATTTTTCAGTGCCGGACTGCATCCATTTGAAAAGAGCAGAGCAAGTCTTGTGTATCCTGTTATCAGGGGTATTCATGTTATGGTTTTATTTACCAGATTTTTATAACGTTTGCTGCATGTCAGGCACGATTCCAAGCACTTCAAAAACATCACTGAATCCTCACGATGACCCTGTTAGGTCACAATTGTCAGCAGTCTCAGATAAGGAAATGTGGGCACAGAGAGGGTAAGCAACTTACCCAAGGTCACACAGACAAGAGGAGGCAAAGCGTGGCTTGGAACTCTGACCAGCTAGCTCTGGAGCTCGTCACAAAGAAGGGAGAGACAAACTCCTCCGTAAAACCTTTTCTAGGGCCTTTGGGGCAAACCATTTGGTCTGCGAAGTAAAAATTAAAAAAAAAAAACCAAAAACCTGTTTGGCTCTCCTTAGCCCGGACCAGCGGTGCCTATCGGGATAGCGTGACTGCAGCGCGCCATCTTGTGGTCAGGAAGAGTATAGCTTCCAGCTCTGAAAAGCAGCCTCTTCTTCCTATCTAGACCTTTCTGGGCTTCCCGGGGGCCAGCAGCTCGGGCCACACGCCCCCAATAACACACAGAAGCAGCAGGCTCCCTCCCTGAAGCAAGGAGCCCTGAGCCTGCTCCGCAATCCACGCGTTGAATCATGGGGTAGAAAGCAGGCAGACCTAGAGGACGCTTCCGTGGGGTTTGCCACAGTAGATCGTCAGTGTGAACCACCAACGTCACGGGAGCAGAACCGACCCCCGGGAACATTGTGTCAGTGGAGATGCTCCTGCCCACTACACAGATGGGAAAAGTGAGGATCGGGGTCACACAGTTAATGATGGAGCTGGGATTTCTGGCCACCCGCCGCCGGACCTCATGCAAACCTCAGGTTCATGCTGCCTCATGGTGGGTCGGGCCTGGGGCCGGCGTGTCCCCACGTCCTTTGGCGTTCTGAGCTCCCCTCAGCAGCCACAAGACGTGAGTGTATGGATTGTTTTTTTCTTGCAAACTCATGGGCAAATTGAAATTTGAAGGAACCTCCAAGGCAACGTTTCCCAAAATGCTGCCGGTTTTGGACACACAGTACCCCACAAGATGTCCATCCCAGATGAGGGCAGCTCCACGGGCTGCCCCCGGTTCATCTGCCTCCACCTGTGATTCCTGTCTCACTAGTAACAGGGTGACAACTCCTCCGTCACCTTGGGACGCAGCTCCAGCCCGATGGCCCCGCAGACCCCGGCGGCCCAGTGTGTCCCTGGACCCGCAGCATCAGCCTCCCCCAGGAGCTCGTCACACATGCAGAGCCCCGCGGCCTGGGAGCCCCAACTGTAGCAAGATGGGGCAGCGCCTCTGCACATCCTGTGAGCGATGTGCTGTTAGGGAGCCCGGGTGCAGGATGACAGAGAGCAGCCAGGCCGAGAGGTCCCGGGCGGGGGCTGGGGTGGGGGGGACTCACCCGCATTCGGGCACGAGGACACTATGTGGCGGGCGGTGCAGCAGGGTGCGGGGACAGGAAGGATGAACTGCGAGCCAGGAGCCGTGAGCTAGTTGTTCGGGACCCCAGTGGGCTTGGGACCTTTGAAGGACCCGGGGAGGCCACTGCTGGACGGACATGGACGGGGACACCCGGGCTGGATGCATAACCTCGAGACTCTTCAAGGCCGTGGCCCTTTGTCAAAAGTCCTCTGAGCCCGAGAAAGGGCGAGGTGGCAGGCCGCGGTCTCCTTGAGCCCACTCTCCCCTCCTACACGGACCAGTATTCCCGATCTCCCTCGTCACCTGACCCAGCTCTGGCCAGCGGAGAGGGAGCGTCCCCAGCCCTGGCTCACACAGGAATGGCTTTCTAGCAACTTCAGTTTTCCTGCGGCCACGGTGCAATTTCACCGACTGTCCCAGTGATGTGCATGCCAGCACAGGGAGCCCAAGGTCACGGCCACACACTCTTGTCTCCTGTCATCTGAAACCGTTCCGGGTCTGTTCGGTGACACGACGTGTTTTGACATCTTGTTGTCGGCTCTCCCGTCACGTGGGTCCATCTGAGGCTCCCTCAGGATTCGATTCTGGGGATGCCGTGTCCTCCCCGTTAGGTGTCGCGCCGGCTCTGATGGGTCTGTTCTTACCCGCGGTCCCACGTTGGTGGTCGTCTGACCAAGGCAGTCGGCCAGGCTTCTCCAACATGAAGGTACTATTTTGTCCTTTCCGACTAGTGAGTGCTCTGCAGTTAGATGCTGGGGGTCATTGCAGCCATCCTGTCCCCAGCGACGGCCGTCCAGCCCACAGTGACAGCCGTCCTGCCCCCAGCGATGGCCGTCCAGCCCACGGTGATGGCCGTCCTGCCCACGGTGACAGCCATCCTGCCCCCGGCGACAGGCGGGTCTGCTGCAGACCCCAGCCCTCTAAGGGCAGTAGTGGTTAGCTGTGTTACAGGCTTACATCCCCCCCTGCTGTTCTGGATAGACAGAGAATGTTTGCTAGTTCCCCTGGACCCACATTAAACTTTGTAAACATTGTTTTATTTGAGTAGAGTCGACACACAATGTTCCATTAGCATCAGGCGTGCAACATAATGAGTCCACAACCCCACGCATTACATATATACCATCTCTTCTTTATCCATCCATCAATCCATTGATCGATGGACACTTGGGTTACTTCCATATCTCAGTTATTGTAAATAATGCTGCAATAAACATAAGGCTGCATATATCTTTTTGAAATAGTGTTTTCACTTTCTTTGGGTAAATAGCCAGCAATGGAATTACTGGATGATATGATATTTCTATTTTTAAATTTTGGAGAAAACTCCGTATCGTTTTCCACAGTGGCTGCCCCAGTTTGCATTCCCACCAACAGTGGATCAGGGTTCACTTCTCTCCACATCCTTGTCCACACTAATTTCTTGGGTTTTTTTTTATTTAAGCCATTCTTATAGGTGTGAGGTGATAGTTCATTGCAGTTTTGATTTGCATTTGCCTGACGATGAGCAATGCTGAGCATCTTTTCATGTGTCTGTTGGCCATCTGGATGTCTTCTTTGGAAAAATGTCTATTCAGGTCTTCTGCCCGTTTTTAAATCAGATTGCTTGGTTTTTTCGTGTTGAGCTGTATACGTTCTTTATATATTTTGGATATTAACCCCTTATCGGTTATATCATTTGCAAATTATCTTCTCCCATTCACTAAGTTGCCTTTTCATTTTGTTGATGTTTTCCTTTGCTGCACAGAAGCTTTTTATTTTCATACTAAGGGAAGGGGTTCCTGACCTCCCTGCACTCCCGACAGCGAGACCCCCACCTCCAGGGCAAACAGTGCGGCCTTCATCCTCGCACAGCCCTCGATCACATCCCCATCCACTGTCCCCCCCAAGAAAGGGACTGGATGAAGAAAGTGCTTCGATCACATCCCCATCCAGGGAGAGGGGAATTCCTTCCCTACGGGAAGTCAGGGACCCCTGCTCAGCAGGCCCGGGGCAGGGGGCGACACAGACCAGACCCAGGACAGAGGAGGGGGGAAGATGTGAGGGGGTGGGGATACATGCCAGGTCAGCACCAGCTCCCGCTGACACAGGGCGGTTTCTAGGAGTGAGTGGATGAGCAGAATGAATTCTGGGAGAGGAGGGGAGAGACCCTTCTCCCCGACATGTGGTCGGAAGTGTGCAGCGTGATGAAAACTCGCCTCGGCTCATCTCTGAAACGCACACAGCACTTGCCTCTGTGAGTGAGATGGGGCCACGCTTGCCCACGTGCCACTCTCCATGGACTGAGGCCACTGCCTTCTGCACTGGGACCCAGAGTGGGGGCCCAGAGCCTGCGCAGGTGGGCCTGACATCCTTCGGGCCCTGCCCAGACGGCCAGCCCCACACACACCTTGCCCGAAGTTCCCAATTCCTGCACTATGCTGAGACCTCTTCTCCCCACTCTGCGGATGTGGGTCATCTTATCCCAGGAAGCCTTGAAACTCAGGTGGAAGTTTCCCCCGAGCTCTCTACATGGAGAATTTCCTAACAGACACGGCTTATGTTCACAGGGGGCCTAGGACTCATCATGTCACCAGCAAAGACATCAGCGGGGATGGACGGGAGAAGTGGACCCTGTCTCTGGACAGCCAGCAGCCCCCAGGCCCTAGGCGGAGGCCACTCCTCCCTCAGAGCCATCCCACCAGGGTCCTTGCAGGAAGGGAAAATCCGGTGACCCAAGCCCCCCCCACCACCCACGTCCCCTCCAGGGACACGGCACTGGGCCCATGACCACGGGTCCCCTCTGGGGCACGACAGCAGCCTGAGCGACCGTGTTTCTCTGCCGGGGATGATTCTGTGTCTGTGGTTATGTGTGTTGTTGTGACACGCACGTCAGCCCAGCAGGAGGCCGTCACCTTCGAGTGCAATCCCGTCTGGGACCCCGTGACCCAGAAACCCTGGGGGTGTGCGCCGGAGCCTGCCGAGCTCAGGCTCGGAGACCGTGTGACCGTCCACGCCGTGGCCACTACCCTCTTCAGCCCTCAGAAGCCGGTGTCACCCAGGGCGGTGCTCAGAGGTCCTCCCTGCCAGGACGGGTCCTCCCTGCCACGGCTGAACTCTGTGAGGTCAGCGAGCGTTTCCGAAGGGACGACCGTGTGCCCCGGAGTAATCCTCTCTGTCCTCTCCAAAGGCCAGCTCCCCCGTGTTCAGGAGGACAAAGGGCAGGCAGGCCGCCCAGTCCCAGCCCGGCCGCAATCACTAGTTGAGCACCTACTGTGTGCAAGGCAGTTCACACGGGCTCTGACCTCAGAAGTCCAGCGTCCAGGGGAGGCGGACGGGCCGCTGAGCACCTTCCAACCCTGCCGGCCATCACCGTCTCCCTCTTCATGTGGCCCTGGCAGAAAGCCAAGGATGCGGCCTTGGGGGGCAGGGGGGGTCCTGGGAGATGCACGGCAGTTAGATGAGTCACAGCCAAGAGGGCTCAGGGGAGCATGTGAACAGGAGGGGTCTGCCCCGCCGTCAGATGGCGCTCGTGTCCCGGGGACAGGGGAAGCTCCAGAGCAGCTCCTCAGACTAATACCCGAGGGAACCCACCCCAGGGTAGGAGGGACGGTGGCCACGGACCCGCTCCGTTTTCAAATAGGTTTGGGCAATGCTGGGTCGGAAGACGCCTGGACCAGCTCTACAGGATTTAGCAAAGCTTTTACTTTATCACAGTGTTTCTCAACTTTCCGAGACAGAGGTTTTGGCAATCTGTGGATATCAGACTTACGTGGCCACACACCCTTTGTATGGGCCATGACATCTGGGTTCCATGGGACACAGCTGGGGGGGACAAATGTCCCAAGTGTGTCCTAGCCCCAACCCTGATAGGGGTTCATTCGCAGAGGACAGCACTTCTCAAGGAGGCGTCCACACCCTGAGCTCGTAACACAGTCCCCAGGGCATTCTGACCCCTGCCCCAGTCTGAGAAGCACGGAAATCGGGGAGCCTGACGACAATCCTGACGCCCTCTGACGTCAAAGCCGGACTCTGGGGAGGGAGGGTCCCTCAAAGGCAACAGAGGGAGTAAGGAATTTTAGGGGCAGTTCACGGAGCTGAAGGTAGCTGGGTGAGGGGCCATGCGGCCAAGCCCAGGGCCGCTCTGCAGGGTGACGGAGCACCCCCACCCCATGCAGGGCCCCACGGTCACCACCAGACCCAGAAAAGGCCTGTCGCCATGCAGGGACGGAGGCTTTTCGTCCCTTGGGGTGAAGATTGCAAACATCAACGTCGGACAGGCTCAGCCAGCCAGGAACGTGACCTGAAGCCCAGGGTCGTCTGCAGCGTGAGGCTTGTCCAGAGAACGTGCGGGGGTGAGAGGGGGAGCAGAGTCCCCCCCCGGAGCCCCCTACATACTCAGGACCCAGATGTCACCACCAGGACACAGCCCTCACCCCGAGGGCAACACAGCCTCCGGGGGAACTTTAATTGCTGGAAATTGGGCCAAACTAAGCAGAAGTAACAGGGTGACCCCCTGGCAGCTCCTCAGGTCATGCCCAGGGGACAATCCAGGCTGAGGTCAGCTGCCGGCTCCCACCCTCCGCGCCTCTCTCCCCCAGGATAGGGCTGGCTGCATGGTGGCCAGCTCAGCAGGGCAGGGCCGTCCTTCTACAGACCTTGTGGACATTCAAGACAAAGTCTGCTGTAGCACTTTCCTGATTATTTCCTAGATGCTGGAAGGTTTTGACTGAGGGCACAGGTCTCTCCACCCCAAACTGTGCAACTCACTTACACAGTCTCCCTTTCACTCAAGGGTGTGAGATTTGGGGGTAGCGTTTCCACGGTCCTGGTCTGGGCATACGCATACGCAGTTTCAGACAGTAGCATTAACTCCGAATTTCAGAACCGCGTTGGGAAGCATTAACTCACACCCGACGCCCACAGCGCGCTTGGGCTCACAAAGGCACAGAAGAGAGATGAAGGGGGCTCAGGGGGCTCAGAGGGCCCAGAGGCTCCGGCCCCTCGGGGGTGGCAGCACCCCAGAGCAGGATTTAGGATGCACAGACAGAGCCCTGTGTGCCTGGGCGCTGCAGGGAAGAGAGGAGACGCACTGAGACGTGCGCATTCCAGGTTGTTTTTGTGAACACACGGAAGCGTGTTTCCAGCATGTGTGATGCACACGTGTGAGTCCATGGCCTCTGTTCTGAATTGCCCCCCCCCCCCCACCGCAGCGAGTCACCCGCGCCCCGGACAGCCACCAGCCGGGCTGCAGCAGGAGCCCGGCCCCTCCTGGGGGTCGAGAACCTGGACTCTCACTCTGCCGACGGCGAATCACGGCCCAGAGCGCGTGCGCCTGGGTCAACCCTGGAATGCGGCTCCGTACCCCGTGTCTGGACACGGAGAGGTTTGCGGCTGCTCACCCGCACCCAGACCAGGACAGACCCCCGCCCCGAGTCGAGAAGCCCTCACCGGATGACCCTTCCTTCTTCAGTGCCGTGCACGGCAACAATGAAGGAAATGGGACTCGGGCTGAGCACATCTGCCTGTGGGTGGCCTGGGGCTTGTTTGTTACCAGCCTGTCCTGACTCACACGCACGTGCGGCCCCTCCCGTGCTGCCCGGTGGGGGCTCTGCCAGGGCTGGACACACTTTGCTTGGAGTGTTGCCCACACCACAGAGACGGTCTCCCCGGCCCGCCGGTGGCCCCAACCGCAGTTAGGGTCAACAGGTCTCCTAGGGGAAGTGGGTGACGCCCTGTGTTAGCCGCAGAGAAGACACGAGTTCCTGACAAGGGAGCCAGACAAACTCGGCCCCCCTCTCAGCTGTAGGGGAAGAGCCCCCACCCTGAGCGCATCCACCGGTGGAGGGGGGGAGGGTACACCCCCGGGCTGACAGGTGCACTGTCTTCCTCCCAGTGAGGAAGGCAGCGTGGAGCCCAGCAAGAGGCCCAGCTCCCCACCTTCACATGAGCTGTCCCGTGAGGATTCCACGCCCCCACTCCCCCCGCCAGCCAGGACACGCTGGATGGGACGAGACCCCCGGCTGGGTGGACCCCTTCCTCCTGTGGTGTGGGGGGTGGGGAGGGCAGGAGGGGCTCCAGAACCGCATCAGGTCAGCGTGCGCTCCCACTCACCCACCGGCCCTTCTCTTTCAGTTCAGAGGGCTGTCGTGCACCAGCCTTCACCCTGTGGGGTCCGATGCCGTCCTTAGGCAGATGGTGCCAGAATCGAGTTGAACTGCGGGACACCCAGCCGGTCTGGGGGGACGTCCACGCTGGGGCGGGGGCCCCACATACCGGAGCTGGAGTCAGAATCATGCGCTGTGCATCAGCGGTCACTGAGATGGCGTGGCGTCAGCAGGGGAGGGACGTGGACCCACCCAGACGGCCAGTGAATTTTTGAAAGTGCACCCTTGTCAGGAAGTGGTGCTGATGCAGCGAAACCAAACCAAACAATTAAAGCCAACCCATACCTCACCGAACCAGAAAGGCTCGCTTGAACTGGGTCTTAGATCAACACGCGAATGCTGAAAGTATGGACCTTTAGAGATAAACAATAGGAGAAAGTCTTGGTCGCCTGGAGTTAGGCAAAGGTTTCTTAAATTGGACCCCAAGAGCATGAACCATATATTTTAATATGTAGTAAATTAGTCCTCAACAAAATTAAGAATGTTTGCTCTTCAAAAGACACCATTAAGCCAAATGAAAAGGCAAGCCATTGACTGTGGGAGAATAGTCATAAAACATATAAAGGCCTTCTATCCAGAATATGTAAAGAGCTGTTACAACGCAACAATAGGGAGATAGCCCAATTTTTTTAAAGGAGCGAAAGATTTGAACAAGCAGTTCACCAAAGAAACTATCAGGGGGCGGTAAGAGATGCTCAGCATCGTGAGACGTGAGAGAAACACAGAGGAAAACCACAATGAACTGTCACTGCACGCCGGCCAGAATTGACAAGACTGAGGATACCAAGTGCTGGTGAAGGTGTGGGGAGGAACTGGAGCCCTCAGGCCCTGGTAGGAGCGATGTAAAATGGTGCAGCCACGTTGGAAAAGCAGTTTGAAAAGCAGCCTCTCGTAGGACTAAACCTGTACTGAGGGGCCGACTCAGCAATCCCACCGCGGTGCATCTCTCGAGAGCGATGTGGATGACGAGTCAGCACGAGAATTGGGTGTGAATGTTTAGAGCGGATTTACTCATAAGATCGAAAAGCTACAGACAACGTACACGTCCAGCAGGTGCGAACAGGTTCACAAACTATCGTGTATCCCTATATTCCACAATACAAAGAGGCGATGTCTGTCACTTGCTAGCGCGGATGATCCTAAAAGCACGATGCTACGTCAGACTCTGCAGAACACGCGCTGCACGCCATGAACACACGGAGGAGGAGAAGCTAGCGACAAAGCAGATCCGTGGCTTGTGCTCGTGGGAGGGGACTGACGGCAGAAAGGCAGGAGGGGGCCCACCATGTGACGGAGATGTTCCATCACAGCCGAGGGGTGGTTTGCAAGACTAACTTGTTAGAACTGTCTGCTCTATTTACATGGCGCATCTCGGACACCTGGTGGCTCAGTCGGTTATGCGTCTGACCCTTGACTTCGGCTCAGGTCATGATCTCAGGGTCGTGGGATCGAGCCCCACCTCGGGCTCCATGCTCAACATGGAGTTTGCTTAAGATTCTCTCTCCCTCAGGCACCTGGGTGGCTCAGTTGGTTAAGCGACTGCCTTCGGCTCAGGTCATGATCCTGGAGTCCCGGGATCGAGTCCTTCATCGGGCTCCCTGCTCGGCGGGGAGCCTGCTTCTCCCTCTGACCCTCCCCCCTCTCATGCTCTCTCTCTATCTCATTCTCTCTCTCAAATAAATAAATAAAAATCTTTAAAAAAAAAAAAAAGATTCTCTCTCCCTCTCCCTCTGCCCGACCCCCTCCAAAAATAAAAATAAAATAGAAATCTTAAAAAAAAAATGGTGCATCTTATTGTGCGTAAATTAACCCCGCATAAAACTGACCAAATAAGGAAAAGAAAAGAAGCATTTTTTAAAGCATATTCTTTTTCTTTTTTTTCTAATAATCTCTATGCCCAATGTGGGGCCTGAACTCACAACCCCCAAGATCAAGAGTTACATGCTTTACAGACTGAGCCACCTAGGAGCCCCTAAAGCATAGTCTTAATTTAGGGCCACTTTGGAGAACGTTGAAAGGAGGACAATACTTTGAAGATCAGATTAAATTTGAAAGGTCTAAAGGAACAATGATTCAGCAGTAATTTGATGCTAGGGAATCCAAAAACTGGGGGCACAGCACCACCTAGTGGCCCAATTGTGCATTAAACGATCCTCCTCTGGTGAAAGATGCATCTAAAAGTCACAGACTTTGACTCTTCCAGTCTTTAAGTAAAGGTCTAGTAAAAAGTGTTTCTAATAAAAATTTTACCAAAAGTAACATAATAACATTTTATACCTACCGGTAAAAAAAAGAAAGCATTACCTACCTTTGAGCAACAACGAAAATCATACTTCAGAGATACTCATTTTAATTAGAAACAAAACAAAATTGCCTGTTGCCACTATTATTTAACATTTTTCTGGAAGTTTTAGCCAATTCATAAGATTAAAAAATAAATAAAACAGAAACAAGATGTAAAATTATTTAAAAGGAGGAAATAAAATGATCGCAATTGGAAGGTAATGGAGCAATGTATTTAAAACATAAGAGAATCATCTTAAAATTCTTACACTGCATTAAGTGATCAGAAAGCAGATTAAAAGTATCAAAAGTAGTAACTTTTCTATAACAGCAATCACAGACTATAGGCTAAAATGATGGAAAGATTCTATTAATAATAAAAGTAGGAGCAACAAAACAAAATAAAATGCCCATAGATAATCCCAAAGACAATGCATAGTGCCTATGGAAGAAAACTATCAATATTTACTGAATGGAGTGTAAAAAAGTTTATATGGTGAGACATATATCATTTCCTTTTTTTAAAGATTTTATTTATTTATTTGACAGAGAGACACACAGCGAGAGAGGGAACACAAGCAGGCTTCCTACCGAGCAGGGAGCCCAATGCAGGGCTCGATCCCAGGACCCCAAGATCATGACCTGAGCCGAAGGCAGACTCTTAATGGACTGAGCCACCCAGGCGCCCCAACATATATCATTTCTTTTTTAAAAAAAAAGATTTTATTTATTTATTTGAGAGAGAGAATGAGATAGAGAAAGAGAGCATGAGAGGGGGGAGGGTCAGAGGGAGAAGCAGACTCCCCGCTGAGCAGGGAGCCCGATGCAGGACTCGATCCCGGGACTCCAGGATCATGACCTGAGCCGAAGGCAGTCGCTCAACCGACTGAGCCACCCAGGCGCCCCATATATCATTTCTTAATGGAGAAACTTATAGAATATATATGTCACTTCTCTTCAGTTTATCTTACATATTTTATGGACCTTCAGTCATATACACATATGTAGTATTCAGATTAACTTCGATTATATGAACAAGTTTCCAAAGCAATCCTGTAATGATTTTGACTGAAATTCCACATAAATACTACATATCTATATGCCCATAAACAAGGTACCACATTGTATCACCTTCTTTTTTTTTTTACTTTGTATACTAAATGCATCTTTTGCAGCTTGCCTTCTTTTGCACAAAATCACCATTTTGAGATGCATTCATGTGATTGTGTGTAGCACTCTTTTGTAGGCGTGCCCCCCGGTTCATCCACGCTCCTGCGGATGGACATTTGCGTTACCACCGACAGCGCATCCCTGACTACCCCTCATGACTCCAGGCGCATGCGTGCACCCGCTGACAGGTGCAGACATCTGACGGCAGCCTCGCTGGGTCCTGCATGCACCTGCTCAGCCTCCCAGGTACGAGGAGCTCCTACCCCAGAAGGCGATGTATGCCAGGCTTGCAATTATCCGCTCTTTAAGGGCTAAATAGGTGCCCTTGTCCCCTTGGGGGACACTGAATTGTGTCCCCCAAATTCGCATGGAAGCCCTAGCTGGAATGCACGTTGTTGACACAAGCCAGGAGCTCAGAAAGAAGTCATCCTGGGGGAGGGGGAGGACTGAATATATTAACACAATGAGTAACTTGGCCTGGAATTTAAATACCGCGGACCAAGCGCAATGTGGTTAATGCTTAGCCTGGCCCCCTTCCAAGGGAGCAAAATAGGATATAGCGAAATGGAAAAGAGAGTTTACCAAAATGATGACTGTGACCTTCAGGACTGCTGTAACCACAGAGCCCAGGACACGCGCAGGTTTTTCAGGCCGGCATCTGGCCCTCAACGCCCTTTGCAAACTGGTCACTAATTCTCCCACAGACCGGGTAACGTTGGAAGCACAGAGCTGCTGTGGGGTCAGCACCGGGGACCGAGGAGGAACTGCAGGGCCTTGGCAATACCGTCTCCCCAGGGACTGGAGCCGGCGGGAGGAGGCCAGGGACAGGAGCGACCTGCAAGCCTAGCGGAGGCGTGAGAGGCCCACCTGCTCCAGCCCACGGTGGCAGAGTGGAAGGCACCACGCGGGCCGGCCGTCGCAGGCCTGGCAGGGGGAGGGGAGCCCTGAGTCAGCACATATCCTGCGTCCATCCCGCCCCGCTCCGAGCGCTGTACATCCACCACAATTGCTCCCTGGATGACCAAGAGTGTTCACTGAAGACGTGAGCACCCCATCAGAACATTCTGGAACAAATCTTTGGTCACTGCGAGGGTCTTGGGCCTGAAGAGTCCTCTGGGCAACCAAGAGCTGCCACACTGGTGCAAACGTGATTGCTGAGGACAGTGCCATGAGGTCTGAGAGGTCTGAGAGCTGGGAGACATGTGTGGGGGCCGATGTCACGGCCAGATGGACCACGGGCATCCAGCTGCATAGCCAAACAGAGTTCTGGGCACGTCTGGGCGAGACTCACCCCGGAATCTGCCCTCCCCGGTGAGCCTGGGGCTCGTCCCATCCGTGGAGGCCCAGATAGGGCAGAAAGGGGAGTAAGTCCCTCTGTGTCTGACTGCTGAGCGGGGACGCAGTCCTCTCCTGCCCCCGGGCGAAGGCTCAGGCTGCAACTCACACCGTCAGCCTCCGAGTCTCCAGCCCTCAGACCGCAGATCTCCGGACTTCCAGCCTCCATAACTGCGTGAGCCAGTTCCCTGCAATCAAGTCGATGTGTTATGTTTCTCTGGAAAACCCACACCGAGACACGCATGTTCATTAACAAAGACAAGAATCAAAATTACATTTGCAGCATAATCCCAATTTTATGTACGTAAATACATATACGCAGATGTGTGAACCCATTTGGGGAAGAACACAGCAAAATACCCCGGTGGTAAAAATACCCTGGAGTTGTGGACCACGAAGGATTACCACTTCTTTATCTCTCTATATATTCTGAGCCTAATTTACTTTTTTCAGAAAATAATGAACATCCGTTTTTTTTTTTTCTAAAATCATACCACCCACTTTTAAAGGCATTTCTTTGCAAACAACAGAAATATGGAAACTACCCATATGTCCATCCACTAGTAAATGGACAAAGAGGTGGACCATCCGTACGAGAGACCACACGGACATGACAAGTCGCTGGCCCGCGTCCCCGCGCATCACAGTGATGTTCAGACATCCTGCAGAGTGTCCCATCCCATGACACCCAAGTTAAGAACGGGGGGCCAGTGAGGGCAAGCAGACGCGTCACTGTCTGGGGAGGGAGGGTGTTCGTTGAAGAGGACACAGGGAGACTTTGGGGGTGAAGGAAAGGTCCTGGGTCATGGAGGTGGTCTCACAGGTGTGTACCTCTGTCAAACGCACCAAATTGGACTTTTCCAAGTACATGCAATTGACAGTATGAATACTAAAGCCTTCGTAATGTTAATTTGTTTCAAAGCAAACACCGCCTGGTTATAATTGAGTAATCGGATGAGGGATGAATGCATGAATGCATGAGTGAAATCCAGGTGCTTCCTGAAGAGCCACCCTCCCCGGGGCGCCCTCTGGCCAGGAAAGCCTGTCCCCCAGGGCAGCTTCCTCTCTGGGGGTCAGTGGACGGGACATCCTGCGGTGTGGTCCGCAGGCTCTCAGAGCATCCCAGGGGGAAGGGCCCCCGTTGTCCACCGTTGAGATGAGCTTCCCCCCACCACCTTGACGGGTGGCCCCCAGCGCAGGGTGTTTTCTCGTTCTCGGCTCTTTCCCCCGGGACGCTGGTCACTGGGAGCCCAGAGCTGCTGCTGCCGGGACTCCAAACACCCGGGGAGACCCCCGGTGTGATAAGGAGCAAGGTCAGCAGCCAGGAGGCTGGAGGAGGGGCTTCCTGCCGTCTGATTACGGGGCCGGCAAACCTGGGGCTTCCCACTGTCTGGTTATGGGGCCGGCAAATCCCACACCCCCCCCACACACACACTCACGCCTGTGGGGTCCTGACAGTTGCAGCCAAACAGGCCCGACTCACACAGAAGACCCAAGAACAGTAACCGTCTGCCTCATGTCCACACGTCACCTGCTGATACTTACTCACCGACCGGTTTGAGGGGCTTGGGGGCCTTTTTGCTAAGTATTGTTTCTGACTTAATTTTATTCCTTCCAAAAATGATGATCTGTTACGTGTTCCAATGTTGATAGGCTCTTGAACAATGTGGGGGTCCGGGGGCCCCCCTCCCCCCCCGCAGTCAAAAATCCATGTATAACTTTGGTCTCCCCCCAAAACCTAACTACTGACAGCTGCTGTGACCAGAAGCCTTACCGATCCCATCAAGAACTGACACATAATCTGTGTGTCGTGTTATATCCTACGCTCTTCGCAGAAGTCAGCCAGAGAAAAGAAAATGTCCTTAAGAAATCATAAGGACTATAACTTGGCTAATTGAATTTAAATTTTAAAAAATGAAAAAAAAATCATAAGGAAGAGAAAGTACATTTACTGGACCGTAGTGTATTTATTTTAAAAAATCCACGTGTAAGCGGACCCACACGGCTAAAACCCATCTTGGGCAAGGGTTAGCTGTATAAATATAACAATTGAATGTAAAAAGGATCACACAGCCACACAAAAACCTAAAGGAAAATGCTTTATTTTTTATATGAGCACTGTGGTCAGTGCGAATGTATCCAAGAGAGGTAACTGCTCCCCAAATAAAACAATTTGCAAAATATTGTTTACCATCATTTTCCTGAATTCTGCATATTTTAAGAGCTGGCTATATATTGTTAAAATAGATTTTTTTCAAAGAAAACATCAGACTGCTCATATTTCCATCTTGGGGCGAATGGTGTTTTCCTTCTGCTCTGCACATCCATTGCTCGGGCTGTAATCACAGGGTGCTTCTCGCTCCCCCGGAAATGCCATGTGCCTGCAGGGCCCCCCCAAGCCCCTTCTGTTCCCTGCTGTCCAGCAACCTGGAGCACCCCCACTGTGGGACGGGCCGGCCCCTGGAGCTGTCCCCACCACAGTGAGCATCTTCCCGAACTCGCTGTTGTCTTTGGGGCATTCCCTGGGATACCGTCCTGGGACCGCACTGTGGGGTCCCCACTGTGAATGATTCCCACGGTTCTGGATAACAGGCTTGTGGACGGCCCTGCCCGCCACCGGCCAAGCGTGAGAACACAGTGTTGGGGGCCAGTCCAGTGCCCGCACACGAGAAGGAGCCAGGGGAGATCTGACAGCCGGACCTGGAGCATTCACACCACGAGGCGAGCCCCTGTGTGGACCCCCATCTGCGACAAGGTGCCCTTGGCCAGGTGAGGGTCTTGTTCGGGTTTGTTCTTTCAGGAGCATCAAATGGGACGCTGGCACCTGCCTATCACGGGGGCCAGGAGGTCAGCATGTGAGCACACTGCCCGTGCTGCACAGGAATCCAGGCAGTAGAAAGAAGGTTTGGACTTTGCAGGCACTTTTCTTATCTTCATGTGCAATCCCATACTGATGCATCCCAACCGAGTTTCCCCTTAACTTTCTGAGAGATTTTGCAGCTGGAGCCTTGCCTGGGAGCCCAACCGCCTGCCCCCCTTGGACACTGAGTGTCCCCCCTGCCAGGGGACGGGGATTCCCAGTCCTGGTGGTCAGCAGCCTGGCAAGGAGTCTGGACAGCCCCTCCTCCTGCCGCTTAGCCGGCGGGCCATGTCCACGCTGCCCCCAAACCCCTCCCTGAATCTATTTATTTCTCTCCATTGCTGAGGTCAGGAAGCCACCATTTACCCCCTGGATAACCGTGGTGACATTTCCGCCGGTCCTCACGCTGCTCACTTTGGTGCCAGAGTGACAAATAACAGGTGACAGATGCAGATCTGATTTGTCATCTGCCCGCTCTAAATTCCTGATTGCTTGCCACGCTGCCAACTTGGCAGCAACGTCCAATGTGCTGCTCAAATTTGTTTTAATTAAAATTAAAACCTCAGCCCCTTGGTCCCACTAGCCACACGTCAAGGGCTCAATAGCTTGGCATGGTGATGGACACCATGTTGGACATCATCGATGTGGAGCTGTCCCCTCTGCTGGGGCACTGGCCTCTCTAAGCCCACCTCCCCCAGCGTTCCCCACACCCACCACCATCACTCATCCTCATCCCTCCAATCCTTAGTGCCCAGGGCCCCTCCCCACCCCAGGACCTTTGCACATGCTCTGCCCTATCTAGTCAATTCCTCACTTCCCTTTAGAGCTCAGTTTTGGTGCCACTGCCTCTGAGGTTCCCCTGCCTTCCCTGCAGGACAATCAGAGGGCTCCTTCTTCTTCTCCAAAGCACTTATCGCGCTGTAACTCAAATAATGAGCCAGACCACCCATTGCCCAGTGTCTCATTCTCCCACAAGAATGGGAGCTCCCAGACAACCCCCAGAACAGGGCAGTGCTTGGCACAGGGCGGGAGATGAATAAATACCCGTTAAATCAATGAGCAACTTTACAGCCTGATTCCAACGTGACTAAGTATCAGTGGGGTGTTAACGTCTGGCAAAGGGGGCGCCCCTCACTTTTAACGTGGAACAACTGAAGCCGTGAATTGAATGTTTCGCCGATCCGGTGCCCACTTCATGTGGCATTTACTCCAAGGATAGAGGAGGGGTGGGGGAAACCTGCCCGCGAGCATAAGGATGTGGCCCAGCTCCCAAGGCCCCCGCGGTGAATGAAATGTCCCGTGAATCCCAGAGGCCGTGGTCAGAGAAGGCCGTCAACAGCGGGTGCACTCGGTGGGTCATACGTCCTTGGGTATTGGGCTTCCCCGCTGCCGTGTGCTCTGGGGAAAATGATGGTATGCCCGGCGTCTGCTTCAGGGTGAACCCTGCCTCACACACACACAGTGGTATGTGTGGGACGGCTTTTAAACCCCAAATAAAGCTGAAACTGTAAGGCTTCTAGAAGAGAACCCAAAAAATCTTCCCTACTCAGGTGTAGACAGAGGCTCCTTAGGACACATACAGCAAAATCGCGCAAGAAAGTATTGGTGAATCAGCTTCCGCCAAAATGCAAAGCTCCTGTTCATCAAGAGACATCAGTAAAGAATGCACAGCAAGCCACATACGGGGAGAAAACGTGTGGAAAACACACAGTCAGTTCTTGGCGTCTTCACAGTGACTGTGTTCTCTAAAGCCACCCGAACGCTGAATTTGCAAATACGGGCTGGGACGTCGCTGCCAGGGAAAAGTAGAGCAGGTGCCTAAGAGCCTCTGGTCACATTTTCATCAGCTGATCGAAGCACAACCTCGTTTTATGCTTCTGTTTAAAGACGCCTGATCTAAGGGCTGCTGAGATTCATGAGCATGGGGCTCGGGGCCCGCGGCACCGTCGCTCACGCCCGTCGGCTGGGCTGACACACGTGTTTCTCCGAGAGACAGATCACAGCCTTCTGGTGCTCCTGGACACGAGACAGCACTGTAAGCATAGTCCTTGAATTTCAAACAGAGAATCGCCAACAAAAAGCACAAAATTGCAAAACACGTGGCACCGAATCGACCGTGAAAGGGGCCCTTGTTTACGGCATGAGCTGTGCGGCAGATGCTGATCCTCCCCGCCCCGCACGCTCACCAGTGACCGGGAAACGCCCTGAGCCTTCATTCGTGGTTACAGATACACTAACGTGAGCGAGTGAATTCTAACCTATGGAGCCCAGAAACAGCGAGGGTCGCCTGAGTCTGATGAAGGACTGCGTTCAGAATATGGGAAGAACGTCTGCACGGCCCGGGTCGGCCCGAGGTCCGCGGGGCCGAGGCGGAGAGCCCCCTGAGCCCCGGGCAGGACGACCGCTGTGCCGTCACCGTCCTCTCGGGGTCCCGTGGGCCCCTGGTGTCCGCGGACCCAAGTTGCTGTCTGCTGTCCTGCCCGGCTCGGAAACTCAGACCGATTCCGGGATGTGTGAGAACGAAGCCGCTCCCCCAGCCTCGTCCAGCGTCGAGGGCAGGACGTGGGCATCTGACCGGCAATGGGTTTTGTTCAGTAAATGTGTCAAAGGAGGGAATTGGTTTCCCAGGGCACGTTGGCCCCTCTGGGGGCGGCCTGGGTGCTCAGCTTTGTCCAGCTCCAGCTGCAGGCACTAGGTCCCTCCTGGGAGAGACGTCCCAGGACCGGGGACTTGGGGGCAGACTGGGGCTCCGTTTCAAGGGCAGGTACTTGCCTCACTTTTGCCCCTTCCTGGGCTCTTGACACGGCACCTCGCCCCTCCTGCACCTCTTCGCTTGGCTGTTTCTCTCCTTGTCTGCCCTTGTGCATCACTCTCTAACCCACAACTTTGTTTTGTGAGAAGGCCGGGCACAGTGCAGCCATCTGCCCGGGGGCTCGGGGCCCATCCCGGGCTCAGAAGACCACCTGACACAGGGGGTACCCAGCGCCTCTGTGTGGCGGGGATGGCTGCCCAAGGCCAGCTCTCCCACTTGCAGAGTTTTCTCTAAACACCTAGCATCTCTGCGTTCCGTCTCTCACACCGAGTCAGCCTCATGTCCATGGAAGTTGAGACAGCCTCCCTCCTCTCTGCCTCTATGGCAAGTACTTGCATTCCCTGTGCCATTTCAGGGGGTCAGCCTGTCCCCCAGTCTAGATTTCTCATCTGGAGCCCACAGCAGCCACGCCGCAGACCCCTCGACTCCTGTCCAGCGCTGAGACTCTGGAGAAATTATCCCACAGATAATTCCAAATGCCATGGAATGCCTGGCCCTTCAAGCCATGAGAAGTTCTAGAATGTTCTAGGTAGGAAGCTAGGAGAAGGGGCCATCGGGAGGTGGGCACAGGCAGGGAAGCTGGCTGGGGACAGAGACTGGGAAGAACCTGGTCCAGGGGCAGCCCTCCTGCGCCTGGGTCTGGCGTCTCCCCCGGGGGGCATGCACCTGCTGGGACGGGGCTGCCGGCACCCTGTCCGGGAACCACCCTGGACCAACAAGCACCTGCTCCAAGGGTGTCTAGTTCAGCCCCCTCTCCTGCTTTCAAATACCCTCTGTCACTTCAGAAACATCATGGTGACTGTGATTCTAAGCGTTGCCTGTAACATTCCCTGGCAAGCTGGGACATGCCGTGAAGCCAGACCAGAGTCTCTGGGTCTTTCTCCCCAGTTAGGATTGTGGCTTGCAAGTGTCCAGAACAGTCTGCAGCTCCATTCCCCTGCGGCTAATGTAACCCCGAGAGCAGCCCCACTCGCCCTCGCTGTGGGACAAAGGGGGTGGGAAGGGATGGTACACAGGTGATGTCTGCAGGTGCCTGAGCTGGGGAGACGCACCCTCTGCAGGGTCAGAACACCACTGCCTTCCCACATTCGGACGACACCCAACCCACGCCTCCATCTGCCAGGGCGGGCTGTAGCTGCAGACCTTCCCCGGGCTGGGCGAGCCAACGGTGAGCCCCTGGCCCTGGACTGCTCTCCCCTTGGTCCCACGTGCGAATCCATCCATCCTTGCAGGACCACATCCTCCGGAAAGCGTCCCCCAGACCAGCTCTGTGTGGCTGGTCTTCACGCGAGACCTGCCCTTTCGAGTGATGCCTGTCCTACAAGTTGCTGTTTCCCTGATTCTGTTTTGTTTCATTTTAATTAATAATACATGGATGCTTCTCACGTGCCCAACTCTGAACCAAACGTTCCAAGTGCATTTCTCCTTTAGCCTCCCTCCCCCCACACAGGCATCAGGCTCTGCCTCTTACAGATGGGGAAACTGAGGCCTGGCGAGGCATTTGTCCCCGTCCTCCAGCTGCTTCATCATGATTCACACTCAAATCAGGGTGGAGCAGGGAGAAGGCCACGGGAGAGGGGAGGACCCACGCGGGGGCAGGCGGGGGCTCTGGGGCAGCATGCAGTCCCCTGGGGAGATACCTGTGGGCACGGCCCCGGGGGCAAGAATCATCATTAAGAATTTGAAGACGGGGGCGCCTGGGTGGCTCAGTTGGTTAAGTGACTGCCTTCGGCTCAGGTCATTATCCTGGAGTCCCGGGATCGAGCCCCGCATCGGGCTCCCTGCTCGGCAGGGAGTCTGCTTCTCCCTCTGACCCTCCTCCCTCTCAGGCTCTCTGTCTCTCATTCTCTCTCTCGCAAATAAATAAAATCTTAAAAAAAAAAAAAAAAAGAATTTAAAGACGTCCTAAGTACCTGGAGGGATAGACCCCGTTTGTGGACTGAAACTTTCAGTATTGTCAAGACGTCAATTCTCAAAAACCTGATCTGTGAATTCAGCGTGATTCCACTCACATTTCCCTGCACGTGTGCTGGGCTTGGCAAGCCCAATTCCAAAATCCGCGGAAGCAGAGTGGCCACGACCTCCTGGCAGTGGAAGAACCTGTTCTACTGGGCGCTGGGATTTGTAAGAAAGTCACGGGAGCTAAGCCCGGGAGACACTAGCACCAGGGCTTGGGAGAAACAGCCTGGAGAGCTCAGAGGGACGCCCGTCTTCGTCTGAGGGGAGGGGGGCCTCGGGGCAGCGCGGTCTCCTTGGGAGGCCATCCCCATGGCAGCCGGATCCAGCCCCAGCCATGGCCTCTGCATCACGTGCTTCCAGCAGCAGAGAGTCTACCTGTAAAGGGCCGGGCCATGGAGCTCTTAGAAGTCACACAGGCGACCTTCAAGACCTCCGGTCGACAAGGACTTCTTAAACATACTCAGCAGCAACCCCCAAAGAAAATACTGAGAAATTAAGTACTTCCAGGCATCAGTAGGGACCACAGAGAAAGCAAAAATGGGCAGCAGGAAGGGATGGTGTTAGCAGATAGTGCTGAGAGGGTGGTAGCTGGGGGGATGAGCCTCCTGTGGGGTGAGGGGAGCTGGGGCTGCGCAGGGGGTGTGCAAGGGGGCCCCAGAAGCCGGCCACGAGCAGCTTTCTGAGCTGGAGGTGTTTGCATGGGGGGCTGATTTACGATAAGCAATGCATTTTCTGAACATTTCTGAATGTGTATCACATTGCGCAATAGAAAAATGTGAAAATACAGTTGATCCTTGAGCCACACAACGGCTGGGGAGCCGCCCCCACGTGGTCAAACATCCCGTATAACTTTTGACTTCCCCAAAACTCAACTACGAGCAGCCTACTGCAGACCAGAAGCCTTACTGATTAACGTAAACAGCTGATTAACACATAGTTTGTGTATATGTATTATATCCCACGCTCTTACGATGAGTAAGCTAGAGAAAAGAGAATGGTCTTAGGAGAATCAGGGGAGAAAACACATTTCTGTATGTCCCACTTCTCAAAACTATTCCGTGTACAAATGGACCCATGCAGTTTAACCAACTGAGCCACCCAGGCGCCCTTGGACCCATGCAGTTTAAACCCACGTCGTTCAAGGGTCAACAGTATGATACTTAATTTTTAAAAATCCTGCAACCATGGATGAAGCTGTTTATTGTTATAAATAGATGATAATGACACGTGAGCTGTATTTTTAAAAGAAGAAAATGTTCTTAGTTGTCGATAAAGCTTCAGGAAGCTCTGGAAAGAGAAGGGGCTGCCCTCCTCTGCGCAATCCCCCCGGGCTTCCCGCGCAGGCCACACAGGTGGAGCGCCCAGAGTTCAGCACCTCTCCCCCCACTTAATGCCCCCCTGCCTGGTCTTCACAGGCCTTTGCAGAAATAAAGAGCAGCTTAAGAAGTTAAACATGCCTGCTCATGACCGCCCCACCCTGCACTTGCGAGCCTGCCATGTGAGAGACGCCAGGTGTCTCGGCGAGCAACGGTGACCCGGGGACAGTCACAGAGCAGGGCACTCTGTGCCCTCGCACCTGACTCGTGCCGTCAGGTGGCACAGAGTCTGTGGAAGGGGGTATCGTGGGGAACAAGAAGGTCCATTCCTCGCTGGAAAAGCAGTGTTTTCAAGGACACTGTGAGCCCGGGGGGGGGGGGGCACGCCAGCACCCGTGGAGAGCTGGCTGTGAGCTGGGTGTGGCCGGGGCAGCGAGCAGGCGGGCGCCCCACGTCTCCACACCCGCCCCGGGCTCCCAGGTCCTGTTTGGAGCAATCTGGTGTCCTTGCAACGCCAAGCCTGGGGGAAAGGTCACAGAACAAAGCACCCGAATGATTAACAGGGACAAACGTCTTGCTTGGGCCCCGAGCAAGGACACTGTGGCTTTGCGTCTCCGGGGTCTCAAGGATGTGGATAGTTCAAGCATCTCCAAAGCCCACGGAAGTAAGTTCAAGAATGCACTTCGCTCTGAATTCAAATTATGTTTTTAGGCACCGGGCAAGGGATGAAAAAGAAATACTTACTATGTCTTTATCTTTTAAGGGAAATAACCTCCCGCAAGAGTCACTACGGCCCGAGACAAGAGCACGTTGAGTGGGGAGGTGGCCGTGGGCATCCCCCTGCTAGGGAGGGATTGAAGATGCAGAGTCTCCCGAAGCATAACCTGAAGAAGATGCACGTGTACGCCAACGTAAACTATAAAAAAGGAACAAGTGCGAACGTTTTTTAGGGCACACAGTAGTGGGTGCTGGTGAGGATGCAGGGTACCTGGACCCCCCCCACACCGTGGATGGGAAGGCGAAATGGCGCCGATGTTTGGAAAACAGTTTGGCAGCGCCCTTAAAAAGTTAAACATAAACTCACCACACGACCCAGGAATTTCACCCCTGGGAACTTGCCCCAGAGATATAAGAAGATCTGACCGCACAAAGATTTGTATGTGACCGTTCACAGCAGTGCACCTGGCCAGAAGGCAGAAAGGACCCCTATGCCCAATAACAGATGAAG
This sequence comes from Mirounga leonina, assembly GCF_011800145.1. NCBI lineage: Eukaryota > Metazoa > Chordata > Mammalia > Carnivora > Phocidae > Mirounga > Mirounga leonina. Next base: position 18,624,452 of record NW_023270615.1, read on the forward strand.
AGATAGCTGGTTTATCAGTACGGTGGGGTATTACGCCACATTTAAAAGGAACAGACCGCTACAATGCGGGTGAACCAAAAAAATGTTATGCTACGTGAAAGAGGCCAGGGGCAGAGGGCCGTGGGGGGCACGACGGTGCGGGTGTGGAATGCCAGGAAGGAGGATCCGCACAGACAGGGAGAGCATGGTGGCCTCGGGGTGTGGGGGGCAGGACACAGGGATGTCGGGGGTGATGGGAGTGCCGTAGACCTGCATCGTGGTGAGGGTTGCATAACTCCACAAACTTGCCGAAATGCACTGAATCGTATGCTTAACATGGGTGAACTGTGTGGTGTGTTCATTATGCCTCAAGAAAGCCATCTTTGGGGGAAAGAGAAACAGTAAAGGAATGAATGGAGAATAGATTATTCCACAAATAATATGGAGCTGTCGGCCACGTGGTCCAGGGAAGGAGATCAGTCTAAGTCCTGACTCATGATGCACTCACCAAAACCAACCTAGTTTTCTATTAGCCAAACCATAAGACGATTAGAAGCAGTTAATAGATAACCAGTTTCCGTGTGGGGAAAGGCTGGCTGAGGACAAGAGCAAGGGAAAGTCTGTGCAGGGAAAGCGAGGCTGACCTTTGGTGGGCACTTACAGGCACGCAAAATACACCAAAGCCGCTTAGAAGACAAAGGGCAAGCCAAAAAGAGAATTTCACTGCAAATATGGCAGAGGGTTCGTTTCTTTAATGTTTAAGTGTAAGAATCAATAAGGAAAATGTTAAGAGGCCCAGCGTCTCCTGCACAAAGACAGCGGGGCAGCCCGTGTTCCCAAGCTCCGAGGCGGCTGGCCATGGTGCCCATGCTCTCCCGGAGACCCTCGCCCTGGGGATTAGGGCTCTGTCCCACCAATGTGCAGGGACCCCCTCGTGAAGCTGCAGCACCTCTCGGAGGGCACAGTTTGCCGTGGTGATGGGTCTCCTCGCTCCAGCCTGAGTCTGCAATGTTCTGCCTAAAGACCGGAACGAGAGGGAACAGAGCGACTCAGGACAGGGTGCAGGCGGGATGCACCTGCGTGCAGAGAAGCAGGACGAGGCGCGTGGCCGCACAAAGACCAGGGCCTGAGAACCAGCCAGAGCCAGCATGAGAAGTCCCCATCCCCTCTCAGGCGTGCAAGAAAGGGCACATCTTCATATTCTCCAGCTCCACTTGGACCTGGCCCAGGACTGGCTGTCGGTCTCCCTCCCCTGCTACACGGGCTGTGTCCAGGTCTCGGGAACACTGGGGGTGCAGACAGACATCCTGCCCAGCACCCACCCCGGCCCCTGACTGAGCACAGAAGCACATCTGCCTGGGGCACACGCCGCTCCCCGGGGCACCGTGTCACTCTGCAGGGCATCCTCGGGGCGTGGGCAGCGGTCATGAAATCATGGCCCCCAAACCCACTGTGTCCTCTCCTGTCCTGGGTCTTCCCGCCCACCAGTCCACCCAGCAGCACCTCTGCAAGGACACAGGGTTTAAAACACATACCATACACGTGTATGCGTGTGCACACATGTCCACCACACACACGCACACGCCACATGCACGCACACGACATTACACACCACGCACCACGCACGCACACAGAGCACAGCTACACGCACTTCACGTGCAATAAACCGCTGACTTTGCGGAGTCCCCGGTGCCCCCACAAGGTGCTGAGGCCACATAAGGACTCGCCATGCTCAGAATGGGGTGAGGGAGGTGGAGAGGGACCAAGCCCTGAAGGTGTCTGATCACTCGCCCCCCTGATCGCCACGGAGCCTCACTCCCCAAGCCTGGGGAGGAACGAGCTGGGGTGTGTACTCCATCCTGCCCTGTACAGCAGAAGGAAAAATGTCATGAGGGCTAACAGAGGACCACAGACTTGGGGGGTGGTCCAGACAAGCATGGGGTGACCCCTCAATATCCGAGAGGCTTAGTGCATTGAGAGAACTGTCTACTACTTTTGGCACTTTATCTAACAATAGTTTACTTATAAAGTCCATCAACAATCCCCCCATGGCACAATGCTTCTCAAACTCAGGGGTGCATTGGAACCCCTGGGGGCTCACTAAAACACATTTGCTGGGTTTCTGAGTCAGCAAGTCTGGGGCAGAACCTGAGAATTTGTATTTCTAACAGTTCCCAGGCGATGCTGAGGCTGCAGGTCCCGAGACCAGACTTTGAGAACCACTGCCCTAAATACACACCACTCTCCAGCGGGTACATCAGAGATGTTCTAAGAAAAATCAGATGTCCCTAAAATGTGAAACATCGAGTGCAAACTCAAGCGCTTCCGAACACTTAATTAAAATTGAAAGACGACTTTATCAGTTGCTCTTGAGCATTTTAAATAAACAGCAGGTGAAGCCCTTCCACACGCATTATAAGGATTACAAACCATCAGTGCACGCTAGGTAAATATTTACCAAAGTGGTAATTCATGCATCTCAGTTGGCTTTTCCATGATCTTGTATTCCAGGTCAGATTTCTGTTTCCAACATTTCTAGTCTCCCCCGCCCCCGCCCCCGGGGCACAGGTTTACCCTCCAAAGCCCAGTAACTCAGAGTGAGGCACGTGGGTGTTGGTCGTGTCCTGCGGGCGGGGGGACAGCCCGCTCTGTGCAGCGGAAACCCCCCGAATTACAAACCCCAACCAACTGGACTGGTGTTGTTCTGGGACCTAGGCTCTACTCCCGTGTTTGCTCGTTCTGGACATCTTAATGCGGCCGTGGGCTGTAGACGGCTCACGCTGACCGCAAGGGCCAATCGGTGGTGGAATTATCAGGAATCTCAGGAGCCATCATGAAAAATCAAATTCCATCAACTTAGAGCCAAACTGCATTAAAACGAAGGTAATACATCCTCAAACTCGTCGCTCTGTACTTATTCTACTGTTACCTCCGCCCTGCGGTGTTTGCGTCTGCTGTGTCTGTGAGAGAAATGGGACCCGACCACGAACTGCTTGCAGCTCTGCCCAGCCCACCTCGGTGACCTCGTGTTGGTAGCTAGAAATCGGCCACGGGGGGAGTCTTTACGCCTCGGGAATCTGTCAGTCGGTTTCCCCGCCCAGGCAATTATTAAAGCTTCACCACGACGACGTCGGTTCTGTAGTCACAGAAGGAAACTTAGAACATTTTAGTAAGAATTGTCGCTATTTAGGGCGATGGGAGGCACAGGTGCAAGGGACATGATGGCTGGAGCCCAGCTGCGGACCCGCCTTCTCCCCACTCCGTCCCATTGTAGAAGGGAGCATGACGGGTTTGGGGGCCTGGGGACCCGGGAGCTGGGGGTGGAGCAGGAAACAGAGGCAGCAAGAAGCGGGGGGAGGGAGGGGGGACCCGCGGTGGGTGGGGTGGAGGCTGTGCAGGGAGCTGAGCGTGTGCAAGTGCAGGTGGGCTGGGAACCCGTCTGCTCGCTACCAGGGAAGGAACTCGCCGGGGACAGGGGGACGGACAGGAAGGGGCACAGATGGAGGGCTCGACGCTGTCGTGGATCCAGGGACGTGAGAGGGAGGGCTGGAGCACCGGGGGTGACCCAGGACCTGATGCACTGGAGGTCAAGCTCAGAGACGGGGCAGGTGTAGGGGGTTGTAAGCAGACCTATAGCCACGTGCTCCTCGCGGACCCCACCCCTTTCTTCCAGGACCAGCAGGGGAAGACGCACCTGCAACGGGGTTCTCTTTCACTTGGACCCTTTATAAATGCAGCTGACAGGCACTTGCCATCTAGAAAGCGCACGGGGCAGGGCGTGGTCGGGCACAGCCCTGCTGCCGGGGTCCCGAAGCCTCGCGCCAAGCACAGAATTGCCGTGTCTGGGGATGACGTCTGTGTCCACTTGTCCCCATCATCAAACGAGCTGGGCATGCACCCACGTGACTCGGCCAGTCGAGCCGTCTGTCCCCACCTTAACTACACGATCACTGTCACGCGCGGTCACACACACGGTTGGAGAAGCGATGGCCATGCATGTGAAGAAAGGGTACCAAACATAAGTTGGGGTTTTCTCCACTTGGCCTCATGACAATTTATATGTTGCACACACTTTGTGAGATGCCCGAGTCCTCTTTGGAATGAAGCAGGTGTCTTTGGGTTCCTCCGAAAGTGGTTTTTTGGGAAGTCGATTCCGGGAAGCACAAGTAGGGAGTGGGGAGATGCAGTGGGAGGGAGAACAGCCACCAAAGGCACATTCGTGGGCAAGTCACTGTGTGGGTGAGGGGGCTTGGTCCCACCGGTCCCTCTGAGACCCCAGAGGACGCCCAGAATTGTCCTCCATGCATGACCAGTGGGCTTATCCCAGGTTTGCAGATGCCCCTGCATTTCCAGGGCGCACCTGCATGCAGGGACGTCCCCGTGATGCTGGAAGGAAGCCCCAGCGAGGGAGCCGGGATGCTGTCCACCCCATGCAGCCGCTGCAGAGCTCAGGGGGGTCGTGGGAAGTTGGGGAGAAGCACCAACAGCAGAAGCGCACAGATTATATACATTTAAGAAAATGAAGCAACACGTCAGTGATCCTTGGAAACAAGCCGTCTGTTTTATTTAAGCTTGTGAATAATTGACCCAGTGTTGTCTCCCACGTTGCCCAGTAAAGGCATTCCGAAACTCTCCGCTCGCACTGACCTCCCTGGGAGGAGGTGGGCGTAGGAAGTGGGCAGGCGCGTCTCCAGCAGTGAGCCATACAAGCAGGAACTCACCAGGCTGTCTGCGGAGGGGGATTCGCAGAGCAAAGGTAGCTGCAGCCCCCCGTATCACCAGAGATGGAAAATATGCCCCCCACCCAGGAAAAAGGACAACTCTGTCTTTAAAAAAAAAAAAAAAGATGGGCGCCTGGGTGGCTCAGTTGGTTAAGCGACTGCCTTCGGCTCAGGTCATGATCCCGGAGTCCCCGGATCGAGTCCCGCATCGGGCTCCCTGCTCGGCACGGAGTCTGCTTCTCCCTCTGACCCTCCCCCCTCTCAGGTGCTCTCTCTCTCATTCTCTCTGTCTCAAATAAATAAATAAAATCTTTAAAAAAAAAAAAGAGGCGGCAGGCTCTCCATTCCCCATCTCAGGTTGGGGGGCATGAAGACTGGTGTCTAGGTCTCAGAGGCTTAGGACAGACTTCCAGCAAAACATGGCAGGACCATCTGCCATCCCGGGACACCCCTACAGTGACCACAAAGGTCAGAAAGGGGTAAACCTGCACACGACCAACAAAGGACTTGTACCCCAATATGCAAAGAACTGTGACGAGTCGGCAAGAGAAGACATCCCAACAGAAAAATGGGCAAAGTACCTCGGTAATCACGAAATACGTTGTGCCCGTGGTGTGTCCACACAATGGCGCACTGTGCCGCGGTCAGAACGAACAGGCCCGGCTCCTCCCGTCCCTGCCTGGCTGACCGGCACACCGCCAGGCTGAGTAACAGGAGCCAGAGGTGGGGGGCTCTGCGGAGTCCTGCGGCCATGCTCAGCCACCGAGGGCGACCTTCGCAGACACGAAGCCGGAGGAATGGGGTGGGAGTCTGCTGGTTCTCCTGCCAGGCCTCGGGCTTTTAAAACTTTGTGCGTGTCTCACCTTGGTAAAAATAAAATTAATTAAAAAACAAAACAAAACTCTGAACTCCACTCAGCGGGTCAACATCGAGTGCACCATCCCTGTGCATCTACTCTGTTCCAGGGCGGTGGTGCCTACGGGTGTGGAGGACCATAAGACCTCTGCTTCCTGGAGCTCTGAGTCTAAGAAAGAGACAGCACTCGCCCAGAGGAGCAAGGCAAACAGAAACCGCACGTCCAACCGCCCAGAGTGTCGGGCAGTCTGTCGTGGGCAAGGTGTCTTGCCTCCCGGGGTCCTGCAGCTACTTGCTCAAGGCCCCGGGCGACTCAGTGCTCACTGTTGGCTGAATTTAACAAGAAAGGCCCTTCTTGTTCCAAATGGCCCCACCCCACCCCCGTCATGACAGTATTCCATTAACTGTGGAATTTATAGTTCAAGGGGAAAACGGGCGCCCCCAGCCTGTGGGTGTTGAGTCAGTTTTGTCTCATGCACGACCCCGTGCAGCTCTAGGAACCAGGTAAATGTGGATCATGAATGACTAGGGCGTAAAGCACCAGCACATGTTTTGGAAGGGCAGGGATCCCTCACTTGGCCCCCTGCACAGGGAGCGCAAGAATAAAGAGGAAGTGGCCCGGAGACCAGGCTCTCTCCGGACCCGGCCACAAACAGTGTCTGCTCACAACCAAAGGACCTGGCCCTTCCTTGGGCTCTGAAGACAGGAAGCAAGAGGAACATCTGGTTTATAGCTCAACGCCCCGCGGAGGCTTGTCTGCCACCCTCAGAGTGGGGCCTCTCTCTTCTACGGTTTCTTTCCAGCCTGGGACCCGACTACCGACTCCGACTACCGACAGTCACTCACGGCCCCTAATGAGCACACACAGCAGAGTCATCCTCTGGCTGGAGCCGAGCCCTGCACCAGCGGCCTCACTCCCCCACGTAGAAGGCAGGCGGACGGTCCCTGCGGAGGCTCCACGGGCCTTCCGGAAGCCCACCCAGCCTGCAGGCATGAGGCAGGTAGGAGCTCAGAAATGCCGGATCACCGGGCTGCAGTGTGCCTGCCGTGTGGACGTGACGCTCAGGAGCTGGCCTTCTCCCTGCCCCACATTCTCCCCGCTCCCTTGGATCGCAGACCTCCTCAGAAGCCTGCATTTGCCTGCCCTTCTCTGAAGTCAAGCACTTGATCACGTCCTGGTGGCCACCGTCACGGCTTCCCCCTGCTTTGCGGAGCCCCACCTCAGTCTCCTCTGACCCGTTGGCCATTTGGGGCTCCCTGGGCCGGTGGGCGTGGGTGTCCCCGGGGGCTCGCAGCCTGCAGCCATGCACCTCCCAGCCGCCACAGGGCACCCAGAACTCCCCTTCCCCCCACCGCCCGTGCCTCCCTGAGGCCTTGACGCAGACGTCCCTCCCCAGGAACATAAATGTGCCCCTTAGAAATGTAACAACTGTCAACAACGTGTCAAAGCTCTGAGTCCATTGTGAAATCCATAACAGCTGCACTCAGAGAGTGTGAAGATTGCCACTCTTCATCCAGAGAGAAAATTGGAATTTTCACTATCTCCGACAAGTGTTCTGAACTTATTTCTACACACAACCCCAATAAAACTCAGACACACCCAGGGTTCTGCACACAGGCACACACACACAGCCCTACACACCCATGTGCTCGTCCCAGGCACGTGCCTCCCACGGCGTGAGCGACTGTGTGCGGTCCGCGTCCCCACCGCAGCACCCAGGACCCTCAGCAAATGCTCGGTGGGCCTTAGGGCCACTGACGTGCTCCCGGGGACCACGCAGGTGAGGGAGCACTGGCCTGACACAGGGGTGGGTGCTGGGGGCCCGCTGGAGACCGAGATCTGGCCGAATCGCAGCCCCAGACACGTTCGAGGAGCGTGCCGTGAAGAAGGGGGCGTTTTCAATCTCCAGTGTTGTTTTTGGTGTTGTCCATTTTACTTGTCATAAATCACAACCCATGCAAAGTTATGCAAGCGTGTGCAAAGTTATGATGTGAACGTCCGTTTGTACATGTCCTGGGAGAACCACACGCATGCAAACACTCACACACGCACAGAGCGCCTAGCGTCTACCTAAGCAGGGCTTTGCTTCCTTCCCATCCTGCAGGACACAGTGACCCAGGCAAACAGCTTTATTCTTCATGATGAGAACTTCCCGAAAGACCCATCGACTGGTCAATGGAAAACATCCACAGATAGCTTGCACACTAAGATTCTGGGGATCCTTCAGCTTGCTGCTCTCTGGATCCCCGCCTGTCACCCCGTCCTCACCGAAGCCAGCTTACACTGGAGTCGGATGCGCAGGGGACTCCGGCCTCGCCGCCCCGCAGAGGCTCTGGGGCGTGGGCCTCCCTCTTGGGGCCAGACGCTCGCTCCCCTCGCACGCAGGTGCTGGTGGTGGGGAGGTCTGGGGTTCTGACACCAACGCTCACAAGCAGATCTGGGGTGACTGGGCTTATATCTCGACAAACATCTTATTTTTTAATTGATCTTTTTTAATCATAAAACCACCTGGATAAACATTACTAACCCCCTAATGGAAATAAGTCAAAACAGGGAGGCTGAGTTCCCGGAGTGGCTGGAGAAGAGCAGGGCCGCCGTGGCCCCACAAGGAAGGAGGACGGGGAGCTGGGGAACTGGCAGAAAGCGAGTCCATCGATGCTCAAAGGGGGAAAGCACAGCAGTTAGGAATCGCAGGACGGAATCAGGTCAAGGGCCTGGCTCTGCCCTCTCTGCCCCAATCTCCTCCCCTCGGCTGCTGTGTGGGTTTTTCGCTGCACGAAGCTGCCCCCGGATGGCCTGCTACGGGTCGTGGTAACCCCAGCCCGCCACCCGGTGGTACCACCAGACACGGAGCTGGCGCCGGGGCCGCAGGATCCTTCCTACCCCTGCCCTCCAGCCGCCAAGCCACAGACACTGGCTGAACTGGGACCAACCTTGGCATGTTGTGCCCGTGACATCTTGTCAGCCATCTGAGGGATCATCCCTGGTTTATCTGTCACCATAGCAACTGGAAAGCTCCGGAAAAGCCAGCCTTATGCTATCTCCCGATATGAAGGCTCCATCTTCCAAACAGCAGACATGCCTCACGCTAACCACGCAGGCCCCGGCTCGCAGGGCGCGGGGACGCCACCCACGGGCCGCGGCAGAGGGGGAGTTCCCTGGCCGGGCCGCCCCAGTGATGCAGATGGCCCGGTGTCACCGGCGCCATAAGCAAGGAAAGGGCCCGGTGGTGGCTGGCTGTCTGAGGACTCAGCATTGCCGTCCGGGGCTGCTGGGCATGGAGCATCGTGTACCCAACACCAAGGTGACCCACCCGCCCCCACAGTGCACTGAGGGAGGGGGTGATGGAGCGACTGTCATGGGACACCGGCTTTGCTCAGCAGCCCCCCCAGGCCCGTCCACGTCCACGGCCGGTGGTCGTGAGGATGACACAAACATGCCCACACCCACGGAGGGCTTGCGTGTCGAGCAAAAGCTCCTGGTCAGGGCTTCCGATTATAGATGGCATCACGACAAGCCATCCTGTGCCACCTCAGTTCTTCTCCTGGCTGCTGAGATGGGCAGCAGGCTCGTGCCAGGAGCCCAGGCTCAGCCGGGGCGTTCTCACGCATCCCTCGTGTTATCCCCGCGACAGCTCAGAGACGTTGGTGGTGTTCTGTCCATTTTACAGATGACAGAACTGAGTCTCAGGGCATTAGATCACAGAACCCAGATTCAAAGCCCCCGTGATTAGGGCAGTCAGATCATATACAGACGGCCCTTTTAAAGTCAAATCTCAGACACACAACAAGTAACTTTAGTGTAAGTATATCCCAAACATGGCATGAGACACCGCTTCTATCTGCTCCATCTGGGGACTCGATCACATTTAAAGCAAGTAGCCGTCCACGGGCTAGGATGTGCATGCCAGTTGCTGGCTGGGCTGAGCCATGGACGCCCCGAGTGCTCGCTGCTCTGGGCCACCTGCACCACCACAAAGGAATGGCCGGAGCTCCAGGGTGGAGGCTGTGAGTCTGCCCCGGGAACGGGCTCCCTTCCTGAGTACCAGGCACCGGAACCCCAGGTCACGATGGCTATGGGCACCCCAGGCTGGGGAGTGATGCGGGTGCCCCCAGGTGTGTCCAGACACCCAGCGCTGCATGTGTATTTTTCAACCCTTGACAGCAGAAGCTGGACACGTGGGGCAAGAAGGGCTCCTGGCCAGGAACCAAGACAGGGGCCCTGGGAACGGCTTTCTCATGCATGGATTCCTGGCCCCATTCCATTCCTAGCATGAGAAAATTCCTCGTTGGCAAGAAACACAGACTGGGATGGTCCCAGGTCACCCCCCATTCCCAAAGACCCCCGATCAGGGATGAGCAGACAAAAATCAGACTCTCCAGGGACAACCCACGGCGCACAGAGAAGCACCGTGCTGGCTCGCAGGTCCCAGGGCTGGGGGTGCGGTCTCATTGGCCAAATGTCATCCCCCCGGGATCCTAGCCCCCCACCTGTGTCTGGAGGCCAGGACAAGAGGTTGCCTCACGGGGTTGGGGAGAAACAGGACAGTGATCCACCCGGTCATCCATACAAATATGTGGAGAGGAATAATCACCCCAATAGGGCATCTCTGGGGAGGACCTGCAGACCAGAGGAGGGGTGGGCTTTGTGTTTGGGGGTGTGTAGGGCTGTAAGAGATCCCTCTCTTGAGCTCTCCTATTTAGAGTGGGAACCCGGACATCCCCACCCATCGTCAGAAACTGACACGGAAATTCTGTCCAGGCTGTCGTCCAGCCCTCCAAGATTATCCGCGTGCTCCAGGCCAGGGTGGGAAGGACTGGGACCACAGCGGGGGGAGGGCACGTGCCAACTGACCTCAGGGCACCCACTACCCAGCCCCTGCTGAAGCTTCTTCCAGTGCCCCCTCATGCCAGGATGGAGGAGGTCAGGACGGTGTCTCAGGGTGAGGGGGACCCCTGAACAGGTGGCAGTCCATGGGGTCTGCAAGGTGGAGGGCCTCCCAAGATCACCTGGTGACCTGGCCAGATGGGACGTGGGGGAAAGCTGGTGGACAGGGGTGCAGTCCCTGGCACTACATGACCAGGCTCCACCCGAGGGTGGGCACACACGGGGGAAGGCTTTTGCTCTCTGGAAAAGCAATGGTGATCGGAGTGGAGAGTGTCCCGCGGGAGTCGTCCCCTGTGGGGACTGGGACGCACCAGGCGACAGCCTCGGGGGACGGGGCGGCACGCTCCGTGGGTCATGCCGTTGGGGCCTCTTTGTCACCTCATGGGAATGCCTGAGCCCCATGCGTTCCCGCTGCAGACAGGCCCCGATTCATCTCCAGCTCCCGTGAGGACAGGTTCCCAGTGGCTCAGCGGGCTGAGGGCCGATGTGTGCGTGGCCATCTGTGCCCCCAATGCTGTGCCCCCATTTCTGCTCCTACAGAGCCGTCTCTGGCCTTCGCTGAGCACCCAGAGCCCACTGTGCTCCCCTCCACTGGCCCCATCGTGGTCCCCTCGCACCTCCGCTCTCATCCGAGCTGCTTACCACTCCCCTTACCACATTGGTCGGTTCACTTGGTTTAAACTCGGGCTTCCACGCCCTATCCCAAGGATCTCATCACAGGACTCCCCCCATGGCACCAGCCTCCCGTCCATCTGGTCCTCGTGCTCCGTGCAGTCCCTCCCACACCCAGCAGCACTGACCATGTCACAACAGGACGTTACAGACCTGACTGTGAGTGACCTCCAAGGCTGGGTCTTAAAGGACATGGGGCCTGCCAGGCTGTCTGCGAAATCCCGCCACCACGCCCTGCCCATGCCCACGCAGCCCCACAGAGAGCCTCATACAGAGAGAATCCAGCAGCCCAGCATATGAGCGAACTGCCAGCCACACCTTCAGATGAGACCACAACCCAAACCACCCAGCCAACCACTCCCACATTGCTGACCTGCAGAAACCAGGACAGATCCTGCACTTTACATTTTAGAGTACTGAGTTGGGCAGGAAGAAGAAGCTGAGGCGTTCTGCCACCTGATGCTGGGAAAGGACAGTCCAGATTGTCATCTACATCCACACCCACACATGTATCAGAGGACTTCATGAAACCATGCATATCATTTAAGCTAACACCAGCTGCTATCTTCAATAAATCCTAAAATCTGCACAGCTCAACATGATGGAGGTGTACTTCTCGGGTGCATCCCCACCCATGTGGCTCACAGCGAGCATCCCCGCGACCCAAGACAGGCGCGGTAACGGGCCGGCACCTGAACAATTCAGGTATGCCCACTGCCACGTCGCCTCCCCAAAGGGACATCACGCTGGTGGGTAGAGTCTCCACAGTGAAGACGCCCAGGAGAACTGAAAGAACTGCACTCCACTGCCTCCATTCTGACCTCGGTCTGCACTTTTTATTAATTTTTCGTTCCGGCGCACCTATGAACTCAGGCAAAAGGCCCCACAGGCAAAGCATCCACTGCTGGGAACCGAACCTCCCCCCCAAGCAGCAAGGACTGCCCTGAGCCAGCAAGACCGCGCCCCTGATCAGCCTGACCCGCACCGCCCACCCGCACGCACCCACCGACCCCTGTCCCACATTCTCCTGTCTTTCCAGCACGGAGGAAATCGTCTTGGAGGTGTGGGCCTGCTCTCTTCCCCACGTCGACCTCGCTGAAATAAATTATTTCTGGTCTCACTTCCCCTCGTCTCTCTGCCTTTCGATGCCGTCAGCGTCGAGGGGCCAAAGCCGGTCTGTTTGGGGACCCCGGAGCCAGGTGCTCTTCCCCTGAGCCCCAGTTACAGGGCGCTGCAGTTGGAGGGAAGAGACGAGGCCGTGCGCTCGCGGGGAGACCCAGCACAACTGCAGAGACAGACCCTGGGGCGCCACCTCCCAGGGAGGAAGAAGGGGGAATTTTTCCAGGGGGAAAAGCCCATGAAGGGCTTGTTTTCCCTTAACGTCCTCCCTGGGGGAATGGCCTAAATGGGGACAAGATGATTCTTGGGTAAAAATTCACGTGAAGTTGAAGTGGTACCTCCCCAGAGACACATTCGGGAATTTCGCAGAGGCCTTCTCCCTGTGCGCCCCACGGCCGCTGCCTGAGCGAGGCCGGGCAGTGGTGGCCGGGGCCGTGGATCCCTCGGAAGCTGTGGGGCCTCCAGGCCTGGGCTGGCCTGAGTCCCCGCCGCCCCGCCCTCTGCTCTAATCCGTGTCCCTGCTCCACGCCCCGTCCTCCCTTCTCCTGGTGTGTGCAGACCAAGGAAAGCCGCGGAACAGAAGAACCGGTGAAATCTTTGCCAGAGACAGTGTCCACTTACCCACTTACAGCCAGGGTATCATCAGAGGTGACACGTTCTAAGTCATTGCTGGGAGTGTGGTCGAAGGAAACACCCACGGAAGACAAAAAGGCTGTTGGCATGAATCATTCTTAATCACAGCGTCTGCAGTTTCAGGGCCTGGAGCTGGTCCTCCCAAAACACACCTTTAATGGCCCTGCTCCCCATAAATGTTCACACCGGCTGGGAAGACACCACTCCCATCAGGCAGATGGTGAAAACACCTCGCCGACCCGCCCGCTCGGAGCGGCCAGGGCCGCGGGGACCTGTTTCCAGCCTGAGCTGAGCACAGCGTCGCCCCCGCCCCGCACGGCCCCTGCTATCCCTGTCTTCCCTATATCCCTCTCCCTCTGCCTTTCCTTCCTCTGTCCCCAGCTTCCTGCCGAGTGTTCCTAGGAGCCAGCCAGCGAGTTCCGGTCGCTGTGAAGTGGGTGGTCAACAGAGGCTCGCCACACTCCACGGATTTCAGGAGATTCCGCCTTCCTCCCCCCGCCCCCCGCAGGCCCAAAGACTACCCAGCCCCCTGGTGCATCCTGGCTCTTTGCTGGCACGGGGACACTGTTCAAATCCTCATTATTTTGAAACAACGGGCGTTGGTTGGCGAGGATGGGGAGAAAAGGGAGCCCTCGTGCACTGCGGGTGGGAATGCAGGCTCGTGCAGCCACCGTGGAAACAGTGTAGAGACTCCTCGACGTGTTAGAAATAGAGCTACCCCACAAGTCTGTGATTCCACTTCTGGGTATTTACCCGAAGGCGACGAAACCAGTCTGCAAGAGCTCTCTGCTCCCCCACGTTCACGGCAGCATCGTCCACCAGGGGCCGGTGGTCCAGCGTGGGATGCGTGGACGGGGGAATACTTCGCAGCTGTAACAAAGGCTGAGCACACCTGGAGGTCAGTGTGCCAAGTGAAAGGAGCCGGAGAAAGAAAAAGCTGCGTGATCTCCCCCGCTCCCAGGTGAAATCTGAACAGGTAGGAGCGAGCACAGGACGGCGGGGGACTGGGGACGCATCGGTCGCAGGGTCCACGGCGGCAGTTACGCGGGAGGACCCAGGGACCAGCGGCAGCCCTGTGCTCACCGTGCACACGCCCACGGTAACCAGCCGAGGGACGGCGGGTCCAGAGCTCGGCTCCAGCCATCGTGTCCCCGGCACCATGCCTCCCATTATTGTGGCTGATACCCTAAATAGATACAGTTCTTACTAAATTGTTCTAAGTTTAAAAAGTAAACTAAAACAACCAGCTTGGGTGATGGTTTTAGGGGCATGGGTGCTGAGTCTCCCGAGCTCACTTCTATACCTAAGATGTCCCGCACCCACGGACCAGGTAGCCAGAAGATGTGGGTAAACGGAAGAGGCAGGGCCTTCACCTCCTCGGACCAGAGCCACTGTGAGCCTCTGCCTGCTAGGCTGGGGTGGGGGCGGTTGGGGGAGATGGACACCCCAATCCCGTCTATCCCGAGATCGGCCTGTGGGGGACCCAGCACACGTGCACTCAGGAGGTACCTCACTCGTGCTGGTCTCTAGACTGGCCTCCTCAGGTGGGAGGTGGCCCAGGTGGCCCAGGTGACCCGCCCTGAGCACCCCCCCCCCCCCCCCCCGCGGGGGGAAGCCTGGAATTAAAGACCCCTTGTGGGGAGAGCCTGGGGACTTCCCGATGCGTGTGGAGCCCCTGGCACGCCTCCCCGCCCCGGGCCTGCCTGGGCCCAGGTGAAATCAGCAGGGACCTTCTTGCCAGCACAGAATCGTGCAAAACCGTACACGCCTATTGCTTCCATTTGATCATTTCAGTGGGTGTGGATGCAGTGGTGGGTGACCCCAGTGAAGTCCAGTCGGTGGTTCGAGCTTAGCTGCCCGTGGCTCTCTCGCCAGCCCTGCCCTCCCCAGAGAAGTTCTAGGTGCTGGGAGGGCGGGCTGAGGGTGGAGGGCAGGGCGACGTGTCTGCTCTCTTGGCTTAGCCAGGCCCCTGAACTCCCAACAGCCCAAGATGACGTCTCTGTGCAGCGGCCCCAGCAGCCCCCTGAGACGCAAGGCCCAAAGGTGCCCGGTCAGCAGAGGCAGCCTCCCTACTTCCCAGGTATCCAGCCCAGGACCCCTCGGCACCACGGCCAAGACCCAGGCTGCAAAGGCTAGAGCGTGGCCTCCAAACAACCTGCCACACGCAGGCCAGGCCCTGGCTGAACTGCACAGCCAAGTGGACACCGCAGGGTGGGCTCCCTGTGTCTCTATGTGTGTCTCTATCTCTCTGTCCCTCTGTCTCTCCGTGTCTCTCTGTCTGTGTCTCTCGGTTGGTCTGTCTCCATCTCTTTCTCTCCACGTGGCCCCTCCCGTGGCTGCCCTCAGAATCTAGTTTGTCAGGCAGAGACTACCTGAGCAGGTGTCCCCAAAGCCACGTGGCCTCCTGAATGGGAGCCTCAGGAGTCCCACAGACCCGGAGCCCTCCTGGGGAGTGGTGGGGGTCCCCAGGCAGAGGTCGGCCATCCCAAAGCCCCGCCGCCCACCCCAGGACACAGCTGCCTGACCAGATCCTCTTCCGCCTGCACACGGCCTCTGCAATCCTCAGGGCCCAAGGGCAGCTTCCGACCTCCTCTTCCATCTGGAGGTGACACCCTCCAGCTCCCCTCCACCTGCCCTGTCTGCTGACAAACAGTGTTTACAGGACGAGGGATGAAAATCATATCAGTTCAGCTTGGTTGGAAAGGAATAAATATGTCTGTGTGAAGTAATGCCTACTCAGGCTGAAATCCTGTGGATATCTCCAAACAAGTGGTTTGGGCTGCAAATATGAAAAAGCCCATCTCGGGGGCACTTACATAGTAATGCACTTAGTGGGGTCACAGAAGAAATGGTCAGACCTGGTGCCATGGCCTGACCTCCTGTTTCCATTCCCAACACAACGGCCTTTAACCCTCGTGCTGGCCACCTCCTGGTTACAAAATAGCTACCAGAGCTCCGGACATGACACCAACATCCCAGACTGGAAGGGGCAAGGGAAGCCTATGGAGCCTCCAGATGATTTTTTTTTTTTTTTTTTTTTGCCTCACAGGGTCCCATTCATCCCCTGGAACAATCAGTGGTAAAGGAAAGGGGGATTATTGCTGTGTCTAGTTTAGACTAAAGGGGCATGGGAACTCTCTCTCTGGGAGCTCGAGGGCTCTCAGCCTGCCATATAAATTCAGAATTGGGTTCTTCTGGCAAGAAAAGAAGTGAGGATCACCGAGGAGGAAAAGGACAGTGTCTTCCACAAGTCTGGGGCTGGGTGGCGAGGGTCCTGGATATTTAACTGGCTCCCTATTTCAGGCAGGGTCTATGTCTGGAGCTCAAATCTTGATTCTGTTTGGATTAGAGAAGGAAGAGCACGAATACGTGAGCAACAAAGCCAGTGGTATCTCATCATTTGAACCCCACATCCCACACTTTCTCTTTGAAACAAAAGGGATCCAAGGAGTTCCTTCCCAGCCACCCCCGGCAGAGTCCCGCTGAGGCCTCGATGGCCTCGCAGACCGTCTCCAGCAGGTGAGGGGAGGCCAGGCCAGGAGGATGCAGGCAGGGCCAGCAGCGGCCGCAGGGGTGCTGCCAGGGGACCCAGCAGCTGCAAGGTCTCTGATGGCTGAGGGTCTGTGGCATTGGCGTCCAGAGCTGCTCAACACTGTCACTCACTGAGTCAGAGCGTCTGCCTTGGATTCCCTTCAGCCTCCGTGGAGGCTGTGGGTTCCTCCAGGAGCCCAGCTGCACAACTTCAGGCTCAGCACAGTGACATGCCCGCCACCCACATGCCGAGGCCGGCCGAAGCAGCCCCATGTGTGGACACCCCTACCCAGGAGAAGGGGACGGCCTCTCCGGGAGCCCCCCAAGTTGGGGATCAGCCTGCACACGGGACTTCCAGCAAATCTGGATCAGAACCCCGCACAGAACTATCTCAGATTCTGCCCCACCCGTCAGCAGGGTTTCCCAGGCCGGCGTGGTTCCTCCACAGGAACTGTGGGCTCCACCCAGCAGGCCACGGAGACGGTCCACCAACCCTCCTTGGCTGTCTCAGAGGCTGGGATGCATGGACACGAGTGTGTACACAAGTCTTGAAACCAGGCCCCAGATAACAAGCATGCGTTTCAGTAGGGACCTCCCAGGAGGCATGATTCCTGAACAAGGCTGGGCCCCCAGGGCTGTGCTTCCCAAATCCAGGGTTCCTGGGGGACAGATCCCACTGGGGCATCCTGTCCCCCCGGGGCAGATTGACAGTCATCCTTGGTCTTTTTCCAGGGGGGTCTTCTCCCTTGTTACCTTCCTTTGCTCTCTCTTCCATCCCTGAAAGGGCCAAAGCCTCTTAGGGTCCCTGATCCCAAGGAGGAACGGGGATGAATTCATGGTAGACAGGCATGAAGTCCCCTGCAGAGCCCAGGCGCTTTCCCTCGTCCAAACGGGCTCCTGGGCGAGGAGAGAAGCCTCGAATGCAAAACAGAAGGAAGGAGAGGGGTCCTCACGTCCCTCTGTACAGCACGTCCCTCTCCTGGTGTTCCTAGAACACCCATCATCCCGTATGCTTCTCAGACCCGGCTGAAACCTGCCTCCCTACAGAGACGGGGTCAGATTCCCGCACAGACACATTTACCAGTGCCTGAACCCCGAGGACATGAGCTCCTTACGGTGGAGGGGAAGCGCTACCCTCAGGGGAGGAGGCCTTCCCTCCTACACCCACCACCTCCAAGCCAGGCCCCCCCAAGGGCTGCTCCCTGGCCCCGGCTGGAACAGTCCCGGCAGGCTGTGGTCTGTGTGCCAGGGGCGGGGAAGGAGGAGGAAGAAGAAGGTCCCAGATGGGGGAATCTTGCCTCACAGAACCAGGAAGGGCAAGTCCAAGCAGCACGGCCCTTGGTCTCAAGGGTCACCACTCACTCACGGGCATCAGGGACAACCCCTGCCTCTGGGTATAGAAGGAGGGTCGGGGGGAGCAGAGGGGCCGCGGGTCCCACTCGGGCCAGCCACAGCGTCACATAGTTAGAGGCGAGTGAGAATCGGTCCCGGCCCAGTGAAAATAACCGCATAAACCATCTCAGCGAGCTCACTCAGCAAGTGTGCTCTTTACAGACCACGGGAGGAATCTATTTTCTGCTCTGAAGGCAGAGCCAGCAGGCGACTACAAGGTGACCTTTATAAAGCGACAACACCGCGTGTGGGGCATCCTGAGGATCCTCCTCCCCGGCAGGGCTGGTCGGGCGGGACCGCGGGGCTGCTGTCCTAGCGGAATGCGCATTGGGGCTGGGACAGGTACCTGAGCCATGAGGAAGCCACCCTACTGTCCTCTGGAAAACACATCTAGACCGATGGTCGCTCCTCTCAGAACTGGGTTTGTTCCAGAGCAAAGTTTGCTGCCTTCCACTTGTCCGCAGTGAATACACCCGCTGCTGTACCCAAGACAAAAGTCACCGCCCCGCTCTGCCACGGACTTCCTCGTTCAGCCCTGCTCCACTGTCCCCTGTCCCGGGCCGGTGGCACATCCGCAGGGCGGCACCCCGCTGTCCTTGGGCCATCGGCACATCCGCAGGGCGGCTCCCCAGGGTCCCCGGGCCATCCGCACAGCCACGGGGCAGCATCCCAGGGTCCTCGGGCCGTCGGCACATCTGCGGGACGGCACCCCGCTGTCCTCGGGGCATCCACACAGCTGCAGGGGGACATCCTGGGGTCCTCGGGCCATCGGCACATCCAAGGGGTGGCACCCGGGCCCTCGGGCCATCCGCACATGTGCGGGGCGGTACCCTGGAGTCCTCGGGCCATCCACACAGCCACAGGGGGCATCCCGGGGTCCTCCGGCCATCGGCACATCCGCAGGGCAGCACCCGGGGTCGTCGGGCCATCCGCACATCCACGGGGCGGCACCGGGGTCCTCGGGCCATCCGCACATCCGAGGGGTGGCACCGGGGTCCTTGGGCCATCCGCACATCCGAGGGGTGGCACCCGGGCCCTCGGGCCATCCGCACATCTGCGGGGCGGTACCCTGGAGTCCTCGGGCCATCCACACAGCCACAGGGGGCATCCCAGGGTCCTCCGGCCATCGGCACATCCGCGGGGCAGCACCCGGGGTCGTCGGGCCATCCGCACATCCACGGGGCGGCACCGGGGTCGTCGGGCCATCCGCACATCCACGGGGCGGCACCCGGGCCCTCGGGCCATCTGCACATCTGCGGGGTGGTACCCTGGAGTCCTCGGGCCATCCACACAGCCGCAGGGGGCATCCCGGGGTCCTCCGGCCATCGGCACATCCGCGGGACGGCACCCCGCTGTCCTCAGGACATCCACATAGCCGCAGGGGGGCATCCCGGGGCCCTTGGGCCATCCGTACATCCGCGGGGCGGCTCTGTACTTTCTTAGCCAGAAGGGAAACAGCGTCCTGCATCAGAGAAGCAGCTCAACACTAGGATAGCCCACTCTCTGCTCCTTTCTCCTGAAACGCTTTCAGGGGCAGGATTTTGTCCATCCAGACTCAGCTGTGTGCCACTTGGAGACTTTGAAAGGTGGTGTGAGTGAGTACGTCAATTTTTTCCCTATCCGCTAAAAATATTTGTGTTAGAAAAAGAGAGGCCTTGGTTGAGAGGCTCCTTTACTAAATACTTCTGTATTAGAGGGGAGAATATTTTGAAGTTTCAGGATTGAATCCTGCCCAAGTCCCTCTGGTCACTTCTGTGTCACTCACCACAGGCATCAGAGAAAACAGCAATTTTTCTGAACGTGACGTTAGAGGCCAAGTATCCCAATACAGTGCTGAGGACCAAACCCCCATCCATAGGCGGGAGTGCGTTCATTTCCCGAGCGCTCTGGGAATGTGACAGTTTGAGCAGATTGTGGCAACAGATGGGGAAAAATCACCATCTGATTTTTGGCGTGACGTGGAGAAATAGAATGTGATGAACAATAATGAGAGAGGCCGCGTTCAGCCAGAAAAGGCAGTCTGCAAACTGCGAGGCTCGATGAGGGTCAAGGAGCTTGAATCCTATGAAGGGCACCTTGCCACCTTCCACACCCTGGTCCTGCTAACGTCCCCAAAAAGCCCCTGAGCTGGGCACATGAACCGTTTCTACGAAGTTCAGAACCTGCCCAAGAATGCAAGCGCTCCTCGGGGCGCACAGACCCTCAGCTCGGATCACATGGTAACGCAAGAGACAGACCCCCAGGCCATGACCTCGGGGGGAGCAAGGAGGGGGGAGCTGGCAGGGACTCCTGGGGGGGCTTCCCTCGCCAGCAGCCTTCGTCCTGCAGGTGGGTATTGGCTGTGTCCTCCTGCAATACGTTTTGTATGTTTTAAATACTTAGTGGTAAAATCTAAATATTTGCACACAGAGTTTACTCCAGTGTGTGGACCCTGTGAGTGCTCAGTGGGAACGGCGTTTTTAGCTGTCATTAGGCTTCCACATTTAGGGGGTTGTCCTCTAACGCACGTGAACAAGTACACAGGCCCCCTGAACCCTTGCAGACTTGCAGAAAAAACGCTCCGTTTGGGTGCTTGCGGCTCCCAAATCTGGACGGAGCTAAGAGGTGCCTGGGGCAGCGTGTGACCGAGGCACGGGGAGATGTAATGCTTCTCAGGGTCTTGGGGCCGAAACTCCTGCTTGTAAAGAATGACAGAGGGTAGCAGTTCCATAAACAAAGCCCCAGCTTCACCTGGCAGGCAAATACCTCAAGTCATTAAGTAGTATTTTAGGTACATTTAATTTACTGAATTATAAACACAACGGGCACGAGACCATCCATATTATGTCCAAATGAGAACACACGGAAACCAAGAAAATACACAGATGTATCCCTGTGAAAATGAACTTAAACTCTCCAGGTGGTCACTTTGCTCTGGTAGGTGCATGGGGCCGGCGAGGGGGCCCACGTGGCCCCGTCAGGACCACAGAAACTGGGAAGTGGCACCCATCGTGATTTTCCCTCTTGCTGGTATGAGCCGAGAGCCCGACAAAGGCCTCAGTCTCTGGAGCCCGGGCATGGGGAACGGGGAAGGGCGGGTCCACGTGAAGGCGTCGTGTGGCCACACCAGGGCCCAGAGATGGGCTGGCCACCACATCCTGCCCTCCCCGCCTCCAAGCTGCCAGCCTGGGCCATGTGGGCCATCTCAGAGCCAATGAAGCACCAGCCCAGGGATGGAGAAGCTGAGGGAGGATCTGGCGGAGGCAGCGAGACCAGTGAAGGTGTGCAAGCTGCAGGGGTGTCCGCCGGTCCTGCCTCCACCCCTGTAAACATAGCAGCCTCTGTGCTTCACCCCTGCCTGCAGGGCAGTATGGCCCAAGCTGACCCGCACAGTGTGGGGGAGCCCGGCCCCAGGGACTCCGTTACGTCACCCCCTCCCGCAGTCTGGGAGAGTCCAGCTGAGAGCCCCGGCCCGCGCGAGGCCCCCACTTACAGTTAGCCCAGGAACCTGTCCAGCCCCCTGTACCTGCCATCGTCGCTTTCATTCCCCTGGACGACAGGCATCCAAGTCTCACTGGACGCCTGGGAAGGCCGTCCGCCGCCAGAGAGGAGCCGGCTGACCGCAGAGAAACCCTGACAGCTCGAGGGACCAGAGAATATCACACGCCTTCCAGCTAGCTTCCTCGACACCGAGAGCGACGGAAACCATGGAGGGGAACAAGGTGCAACTGAAAAATTAAGAGTTTAGGAGCAGCGTAGCAGTATCCTTAATTAGAAATGCATTTTTGAAAATGGGACGGACTGCCAGCTGGAGACACGGGCGCTCGGAGGTGTGACCGCATGACCGTGGTGGCACAAGGACGCCGGATTCCTGGTAGGTATTCCCGCAACCACTACCCAAGTCGCTTTTCTGTCTGTCTGGAAGTTCTCATACGAAAATGCTGGGGAAGAAACGATCAATCAGGGCATGAGAGAAGAGTTGACGGTAGCTAAAAGCAGTCAAGGACATTTGGGCGCTGGAAATGGATGCATGTCACGATGTGCAGGCTGGGAGAGCAGAGGTCAAGAGTCAGGATGGTCTTGCCGCAGAGCCCAGGAGTCCTGGGCATCACGCAGTCCTGAACGCAAAGACGGGGGAGGCCGGCGGCTGGGGAACCGGGTAAAGTATAGGAACCACATGCCCTCCCCGTCCTCAGAGACGCCAAGAACAGGGGAGGGCAGGGGCGTGGAGGGGACAGGCCTGCGGGTGGTGGGCTGACCCCTGCCTCTGTGCCCCACCTCCGTTCCCGGGGAAATGCACGGCCACAGAGGAAAGACAGAGGCGTGGCGGACCCCTGCCTGAAGCCCCGCACTGCGGGTTCTTGGCCACTCATCAGGACGTCCGGGCTCACGCCCGACAGTGAGCCAGGGTCGCCGCCAGGGCATGCTTATGGCGGAGAGAGAGATGCAAACAAATCACCTGCAAGGGAAGGAATGCAGAAGAGGTGAAGAAAATCATGGAGAATTCAAAAAATCCCCCAGAAAAGGAAAACGAAGACCCTAGGAGAAAAGAGAGGAGAGCGTGTCTGTGTCAGTAACACCAGACCCAGTGAAAGCCAGGAAGGGGCTCCTAGAAGTGAAGGCTCGGGTCCCTGGAATGACAAAGTGGCAGAGGAGTTCGAGGAGAACGCGGGAGGCACACACAGGAGTGCAGGCGGCTGGGAGAGCTGCAACTGAGGTCGGCAGCCACAGAAGGACAGGCGTCAGGGAGGGGAGCTCAGGATGGGGGAGCCCGAGGTCACCAAGGAGAGCCACCGACCTGGCACCTGTCCCGAGACATCCCAGAACCAGGGCTGGAGAGACGATCCTGACCAGTCCCAGTGGCGAACCCGACGGCCGTCCACGAGCCGCCAGCGAGAATGCACCTGATTTCACCATGAGCACACCTCACAGAGCCTCGGGGCCCCCTGGGGGTGGGGGCGCCCCCCAAGACGAGGGAGCCAGCCAGGACGGGCAGGATGTGGGTCCACGGAACAGGGATCAAGCCAGGACAGAGGCAGTCTGGGGCCAGGACGTAAGACAGAGGCCCAGGGCTGCCGGGCCAGGAGCCGGGCGGGTGGCAGCATGTCTCCGGGAAGAAACGGGGTCACAGGTAAGGAATGGCCTCAAACTGACTGGACAGAAAACCTCTGCTGGGTGGAGGCGCAGGCTCCGGAGGAAGAGTCTTAGAAAGTGCAGGAGAACACAGGGGAAGCTTCGGGGCAACCACGAACGGGGCGCGTGGGCAAGGGAAACAGCAGAGCCTGCCTGTGCCCTGGGCTGGGGACATCCTTCTGCAGCCCACGTCCGTGGCCCGGGACGCCATTCCCGTCCCCGGTACGGTTCTGGCCGTCACCCCCTCTGCAGGCATGATGACTGCTGACGAGTGATCACACACATGTTCTTCCCACGTGCTGTTTTTATAGACGTCAACCCAGAAACGTCACAGTGGAAAAAGTAACCCCCTGGCAGGTGGATGGGGCAAAGAGAAGGTGAACGGGCAAGAGGGGAGCACAGGATGTCGACGGGTGCTTGTTTCTCATCTCACTCGGCGAAACCGCCGGGAGCGAGGGGAGAAGCACCCCGTGAGCCCAGCTTTGGACAATAACAGCATATTCTCTAAACTGTATTCTCCAATATGCTGTATTCAGTGTATTCTCTAAACTGCAGCAGGGACCAGATATGTGGGCAGCTGGGTGCTAAGTCATGTCTCATGCAGAGACACCGTCAGCCCCCGTCTACGGCCGATGAACAAGGAGACAGAGTGCCTTCTGTTGGGCAGCCCCCGGCACGGAGAAGGGGGTTCTCCGCAGCTTGGAATGGGAGGCAGGGTGAGGAGCGTTTTTAAATGTACCTCAATATTGTTGGATTGAACTGCTTTTTCCCCTTGTGCACATGATTTTCGGAGGAATGAAGCAGAGCGGGGTGCACACGCTGCAGGGTGAATGGCAGGGTAAAGTTTAAATGCGACAGTCCCACGTTTAAAATAAATAACAGAGAGAGAGAAATTGAGACCAGATCTTGTAAAGAGCATGTGCATATTTACGTGCTTGTCTGAGGGGGAGCCAGGGCCGGAAGAGAAAGCCCCAAGGTGCTCAGATTGCACATCCTGGAAGGTGGGGGGGACGGAGGGCTGGCCGTTCCTGCTTGGTTTGCTTCTCATGCATCTGTGTGATCGTTCTAAGGCCCACACGGATGAGACCTACATGCTACACACAGGCTTCCTTTTGGAGCTAAGCCCTTCCCTACACTCTCCTTCTGGATGTCTGCCTCACTCTTGTATTTTACCTCCATGATAGAAAAACTCACCCTAATTTTGGGGGTAACTCCATCTTTGCAAACATACCCTCTTTCAAAATGACTTTGGCTCCATTGAGTAAAATACCAGACAAGCACTTTGCCAGCAAGTGGGGAGAGCGGGAGCTCATGGTGGGTGTCCTGCTCCCCGAGGGAACCAGGCCGGGGGGCCAGGGAGGGCGAGGCTGCCCTTGGCCAGAGGGGACGCAGTGAAGAGACAACCTCAGGAGGATGGTGCCGGTGAGGAGGCCGCAGGTTTTCTCTTGCAAGAAACCAACTCTGGGTGCTGTCCCATCCCTGATTAACCAGAGGGGAGTCTGGCTCAATGAGTTTCCTGTTCCCAGAGTCAGCTGATGAACTGGTGGCCGAGGCGGGTGCGAGGTTGACGGGCGGCCCGCGATCCCGGGGCAGGTGACTTACCCGCATGTGGTTCCGTCCTTGTCTGTGTCTGCACAAAACCTCTGACAGGTCTGGGCCAGATCCGGGCACAGCCATTGAAGAATAAACACAAGCCACCGGACCTGGTTCGGACCATCACCTCCCTGGACAAGGAGGCCAGCACGCCCGGCCCACATGTTTGTATCGTGGAAGCTCAAGCCCTGGGGGGTCAGGGACATGGCGCCGCCCACCAGCATCCTCTGCCCCCCAGGCTTGCTCCAGTCAGGGTGGGGTCTCTACTTGACGGAACACACTGACTTTTGCTGTGTCTACCCCCAGAAGAGGGACTGCCCGGTTACAGAGCATATGCCCGTCCTCCTCGGAGGTGCTGCTAAGCCTATTTCCAACACAGCTGTACCATCTGCGCTCCCGCATGCCCATCCACGTGGGTGCTGTCAACTTTAGAGTTCTAGTGGGCCAGTCGTCGTGCATGTACATTTACGACGATGCTAATCACACCAGAGCGTGTGTGGTGGTTCCCGAATGTGCACTCGTGTCCAGTTTCCCCTTCCTTCTTGCAGTACGCAGGTAGCCGGGCGCAGTTGCCCAGCTAGCGACTGCACGCCCGAGCGTCCCCACAGCTCCCGGCGGCCCTGGGACCAAGTTCTGGCCAACGCTATGGGACAGAGCTGGCGCGTGCCCTTCCTGTCCCGCTGAGTTTATGAGCATGGCCTTCCTCCCTGCAAGTGGAGGATGGTGACGCCGGCCACGGACGGTCTGCCTGGCTACCTCTGGCAGTGTCATGTAAGAAGTAAATAGATGGCCACCTTGGTGAAGCCGCTGTATTTTAGGTCTCTTTATTATGGCAGGAAACCGTGCCTCCAAAGGAATGCACTGTGATTACACATTTGCCCTCTGGTTCTAACGCAGCTGGACGCGTGCTGGTCCTGTCTGCTGAGGACCATCTGTTCATGAGGGCGCTGCTCCCACCCAGCCCCAAGGTTCTGCGAGATGCAGGACCACACTCCGCCCCAGGCATAGGCAAGTGGCCCAGGTCTGACCAGTCGTGGCTCCCCAGCCTGTTCGGGGTTATAAGTTCATGGGTTGGGCCAGAGACCTGACCCAAGTCTTTCCATGAGATGCTTCGTAGGGCGAGAAAGAGTCTTTGTCATTCTTGTGGATTGTGGCAGGAGTGTGAAACCCACACACAAGCAGAACCAGAGGCCATGAGAGACAGGAGAGGAAGAAGACCAACAATGGCTTCTCAGCCCCTGGATCCAGCTGTATCTGCAGCCCCTCTACAGGTCAATGAGCCAAGATTGTAGCTGAACTTCGGTCACTCGCCACTAAGAGTCCCATCCCCTCTGTTAATAATAAAATAAACAGGTTTGGGAGCGATTTTACATAAGCATTGTGCTAAGTTCTGGGGATCTGAAGTCTGGGGATGTGCTTTAAAATTCGTAATCTGGGGGGACTTTGGAGGGTCCGTGCAGATGGAATGGATGGGGAAAAGGGGCAACATTTTCACCCCCCACCTTCCTTTCCAGCTGAAGAGGGTGCTCTGACGATGACCCCGGGGACCCTTCATCTCAGGGGGGCTGCCGGGAGGTGGGCCTTGTGTGGGGTGGTGGACGGACGGTGCGGGGTGGAGTGGCACTCATGCACTTTGTGGTTGCATCCAGAAGACATCTGCCTGGACCTGGCAGTGGTTCGGGCTCCCCAGACATTGCCTCGGCCCCCGAGGGCCAGTTTCTGCAGGGCCGCTGCTTCCCTTTGCTTGACAGCCGACGTGCTAAGGCCCGGGCTGGGGCTGCACCTGCTGGAGCCCGAGGAACGCAATGCACCTGCTCTTCTGGAAAACCCTTCCTCTGGTGCTCAAATACTCCCCATGGGGCCGTCTTAAAGCTGTTCCCAGCCAACGGCATCCATGTTCTGCTGCCCCAGGAGGCAGGGAGACAGAGAAGCGGGTGTCTGTCCTCAGGTCCACGCCGGCGAGGGTGGAAGCCTAGCAGACCCCGTGGTGCCTGGGCTGCCGCACGGAGCCTCCACGCATAGTGGATGTAATATCATCTAGGCAATCATGCTCGTCCGCACAGAGAGGGCGTCGGAGACATGCGGAGACACCCATGAGTCCAGTCACTTTGCATTTCTGGAGAAGCTCCAGGACAGATTGGTGGATGGGCTGTCACTGATGTGTGTCAGATTAGCATTGGGAGGGGTGCGGAGGTGGGTCAGAGGTGACACAAGATTGCCACCCTGTGCCCCAGGCTCATTTGATTGCTCTTATGTACGTGTGTAGGATGTCCCATGATGGAATGGGAACTGGCAACAACAAGAACAAAGAGACTAAGTGGGTCACTCGGTGTGACAGGGGTGAGGCCACAGCGACAGGAGGCCCTCCATGGGCTGGGGGTGGGAAGCGAGCGGCGCTCACCCTAAATCCGCCCCTTTCCACGGACGTACACAGATAAGGGAACAGGCCGGACAGGGTCAGGGTGTAAGGTGCTGAGGCTCAGCGTCAGGGCGCTAACAAGTCTCTGGCTTGCTGGGCCGCCCTCTGCCCCTCAGAGTGAGTGGGACGGGGTGCAGGGCACGGGTCTAGCAGCTGGGAGAGGCTCCTAAGGTCATCCAATCAGGCCCCTCCCTCCGCGGTGGCCCCAGGACCTGTCTAGACGCTGGCTCTGAAGGACATGCTCCTCCAGGGGCAGCGGCTCCTGGGCAGGCGAGTCTGCCAGAAAGCGCTCACAAGGAGCGGAAATATACTCTCCAATTTAATTTCCACCCATCTGTCCTCCTTCTGCCCTTCATAACCCCACAGGGTAATCCTTCTTCCTGGACAGTTTTGCAAATATTTGGATTCCACCATCTTGTGCTCCACACACGTCCATTCTTCAGGCTGACGTCTCCTGATGTGTCGACCTCCCTCCTACGGCCTGCTGGTGGCCGTCCTTGGGCACCAGGCAAGGGCACCGTGTTCCAGAGGTGTCCAATGAGTCAGGAATAAAGGGGAGCATCCCCCTCCCACCTCTGCGATGCTCACAGTTCTGGATCCTGAGAGTGGGTCCCTGCTCCGGGGAATGGGATGCTGTTAAAACAGCCCTGCCCTAATCTCTTGACACCAGATTTTAATCACAATGGGATGGGGATCTAGAGTCACAGCTCCTCTGACCAGAGGAGCTTGGAAAGGACTTCTCCCCACTTTGCTGTACAGTCGCCCAGCATCCAACCTGGAGCACACAGCATTGGGGAGCCCACCATTCTCTCGGCAATGCCCAGCCACGCTCGGAGCCGGCCACCGTATCCTCACCTTGGGGAGGGCGGGATGGGGCTCCCAAGGTCACCTTGGAAGCATGAAAGGCAAGAGGAACCGAAGCCTCTGAGATTCCAGGTCATGACCCCCGCCGCCACCACACAGAGGGAGAGCGGGTGAGCCCACACTCACCCCTGCCTGCACCCTCAGCGCTAACTTCGTCTTAAACTTCGCCGGCCCTTGTGGGTCCACTGGTCCTGAGGCCTGGCTCGTGGGGAAAGGCAAGAGGCCCATGAAGGGGACGAGGCTCTTGGGATGTTATGGATCATTTAGGGAAGTCTTCATTTTTAAACTCTCACTCTGGTTCTCAGCAGCAGCGGTCACCAGGAGAGCAGTCCCAGGTCCCCTCGGAGGGTGCTGCGGCCCAGGCCATGAGCGCCAGGCCCAGAGAGGGTGCCCCGACTCCTACACGGGGTGCAATCCCCACTGGCTCACGGGGAACTCTGTTCTTTCCTCTGGACAGCATCCCTCAGCAGGCCTGATGGCCTTCCCAAGGTTACCTCTCCCTCCAGGGCCGAGGGGAGCAGTCTTCAGGGGCCCCCCAGGGCCCCCCACACCCTGTGTGAGTACAAACGTGTCACCAGGGGCAGCACTGGGAAACGGTTTGCCATTCGGTGTAGAAGACAGTGAACACGTGGCTGACACCTGGCGCGGAGGCCCAGAAGGGCTTGGACAAACCTAGATTGGACCAGGTAACTGCCCACCTCACTCTGGGAAAACGCAGGGGGTCTGTCTGGAATGTTCTTGCAGATTTACTGAGAAGCAAAGGAACAACCATCCTGGGAGCGCACACGGTCTGTCCACACATTTGTGCTGGGCAGGTTCCCAGCTGAGTCGGCAAGAGAGCCTGGGGGTGCAGGAGACCTTGGGGTTGGGGGGCCTGGAAAGGGTGCGTGAGTTCAGCCCGGGTTCCCAGAAAGCGCAAGCTGGTCCATTAGCAGGTGGTGAGGAAGGGGGGTAACCGGGCCCTTCATCGGAACCGGTTCTGGACCCAGCAGAGGCCTGGCCAGGGCAGGGGCAGCCTCTGCGGCCCCGCGGGGCGAGGAGGAGGGAGGGAAAGAGGGGAGGCGGGGGGAGGCAGAGGAGTAGCGGAGGAAGGTGAAGAAAGGGGAGGGCCAAGGGGAGGGGACGAGACGCGGGCGAGGAGGAGTCTCGGGGCGGGGAGGAGGAGGCGGCGGGAAGGGGAGGCGGGCGGCGGAGGAGGGGCCTGCGCGCCGCCCGCGCCCTCCCTCCCGCGCCGGCCTCCGCGCCCTCGCGCGCCGCAGCATCCCCGCGCCGCCGGGCCTCGCCGCGCCTCCGAGCGCGGCCCGAACCGGCCCGCAGAGCCCGCTCCGCGCCGCCGCCGCCGCCGCCATTCCTGCGCCCGCGCTCGGCCGGCCGGGCACCACCGGGACGCGCGGCCGGGGCGCGCCACGCCAGGTAAGGGCCGGCGGGCGGCGGGAGCGCGGGCCCGCAGGTGCGCGGGGGCGGCGGGACCCTCCCGGAGACCCCGGGCGCCAGCTAGCGCCCCGGAGCCTCCACCCGCCAGACCCTCCCCGAGTCTCCGCCCCGGACCCCGGACCCTCCCGGAGTCCCTTCCTCGGACCCTCCCAGAGTCTCCGCCTGGGAGCCCCCCAGGCCCCTCCCAGGACCTTCGGGACCCCTCCCCTCCCGAGCGCCCTCCGGGCCCGGCGCGCAGGTGGCTCGGGGGCGCGGCGCGTGCGGCCGAGCGGGGTGCGAGCGGGGGCGGCGCTCCGGCCAGGCCCGCCGCGCCCCTGGCCCCTGGGCCCGCGCCGGCTCCGGCCACTTGGGCCTGGCCGGGCGCCGCGGGCTTCTCTTTCGGTCGGAGGCCGCGGCCCCCGTGCGCCCGACCGGAGGCGCGCACTCAGACAGGTGGGGCAGGTCAGGGCCCCGGCGGTGAGTGCTGCAGGCCTCAGCTTCCTTCAGGGTTTCCGCTGCGTGATTCTAGAACAGCCAAGGGGAGTCAGCAGCTTTAGCTGGGGCTGCACCTGTTGCAGCGCCTGGTGAGCGGCGGGGAGCCGAATCCCCTGGGGTTCTGCCGGTGCACACATGGAAGGGAGAGTTGGGTGGAGGTCCTTGGCTCGTTTGCTGGATTTAGTGTTGGGGTGGGGGGGTGCGTGTGAGTGTACAGACGGGCAGTTCACGGAAAATGAGGCCTGTTGTCAAGGGCTGGGCCCTGCTCCCCAGCCCTGTGCCTCCCAAAGTTGCTCTGCTTTTGTTTTAAAAGCCTCCCCTTACCTTGAGCATGGCTAGGCCCGGGGGGGTGGCCAGGCCCGACCTGGGGCTTGTGGCCAAGCAGCTGGCCCCTCTGTTCCCGAGTCTATTCAGGTCCACCAGGCGCCACGGAGCGGAAGTTTCCTTTGCAGGGGGTGAAGTGACATCGTGGGCTGTCACCTCATATCTGCCCCAGGCCTGGGGCCAGCCTGCTGGCGGCCTGGGCACCGTTATTTGGGAGTGTTTACTGTGTCCCAGAAACAGGCTGCCTCAGCCAGCGCTGGGGCCAGGATTCTGGTGGAGATAATGCCCCAATTGTCACTTGAACGGTTGGTATCTATGCACATCGTCTGCAAAAATAGAGAAGAATAAAGCCGGCCTGCTCTGAGTACTCCAGGCACCGTGTGCCACCAGGGATAAAGCCTCAGGAATGAGGGGATGGCGAGAGACTCAGTGGCTCTCTCTGTGGCCAAGGGCTGGCCCTCAGGGAGCCAGACCCTCACTTCAGGCTGGAAGTGTTTGTGCTACACACAGCAGGTGAATGAAAGGAAGGAAGAAAACCTCATCAGTGACAATGCGAGGTCGCTCTGCTCCATCACTCCCTTGCAGGACCATGAGCTGGGGGTGGGGGGAGTGACTGACTCCCCACGATGGGCTTTGCCATCTGTTTGCCTCTGAAATAGTGCTGTTGAGTTCCTCTGCCCACCCTCTGCCCAGACTAGCACAAGTCTGTTGGAAGATGCAGCTTTGCAGAGCCCCCTCCCCTGGTGACTGGGGTGGCCTGCTGGCCTTGCTCAGGCCCTGACGGGCAGTGCACACACCCAAGCTGGGGTGTGGGGTGCAAGGCCACGCTGCACAGCTCTCCAGCAGTTCTGGGGCGCGGGGGTGGGGTTAGGGGAGGCAGGGAGATGACCTTAATGATGTCATTCCCTTGTGATCCCCGCCGTGTGGGTTATCTGAGGCGGATTTCATCTGGACGGCCTTCCCCACACCAGGCGGGGTTGTCTAGGCCAGTCTTGGGAGTGCACGCTAATGGTGCCCGCCCATAGCAAAATCAATAACGCATTGCACAGATCGTGGGTCCTCTGCCTCTCCCACACCCAGTGTGGACGGGCCCAGGCCTCTGGCCCCTCCTTCTGGGTCCCATTTCTGGTGTTGAGGGAGGAACAGGCAGGGCAGGGAGGGTGGCTGCAGAGCCTTCTCCTGACGCCGTGTCCTGAGTGGTGAGTCTGGGGCCAGAGCCCCTGGGTCGGCAGCTGGGACCCTGGTCCCCAGGCATCCCCACTGCTGGCTGGGGTAGGCCCCTGCTGCTGGGGCCGGGGATTCGCTTCCCGATTGTTCCATAATTTACAGTGACTTTCCTCTTCGTCTAAGAATTTGCTTGGTTGAAAGAGCTGCTGGGAGGCAAGGTGGCCGGCACGAGCTCTGAGTGCCCCCGTGCCCCCCGGGCTCTGCCGGGAGCAGCAGGGGTAGTCTGTTAAGTGGCCGGGCGTGCAGGGTGGCTGGGCGGTGAAGCTGGCCGTGCAGAACCCTACAGACGAATTTGCTGGCGGCTGATGGGGGCTGGTGCTGGGAGAAAGGCCACCGGCTTCGCAGTTCCCAGTTGGGAGCAGTTGCTTCTCTCTGGCCCTGTCACCACGGCAGAAGGGAGACTAGAAGAAGGAAAATGTCTGAACAGAAGGGATGGGGGCACCGGGGTGGGGGGGTAGGTCTCCTCTGCCTCGGTCTTGGGTCTGCCCCCGCACCACTGGGCTGGGGCCGTCTGGGGACGTCTTGGGGCGTCGCCTGAGAGCAGGGCCGGTCAGGCAGGCTCCTTGGCACTGGAACAGGGGCTCAGCTCGCAGCAATTTGCAGGCTTCCCGTTGGTGGTGGGGGTGACACGGGGAAGCCAGAATTTACTAGGAGGAAATACCTGCTGATTTGGGAGGGCGCGTAGTTGGCCTTGCCTGGAGAGGGGGTGGCGTTTGTCGGCACAACAATTAAGGTGATTTGGGGGCTGAGCAAGTAGCCCATCCCAGTTCCTTGAGTGGCTCACTTTCAGCTTGCCTGACGCTCCCCGAGCGCCGTGCCAGGGCCGCTCCCTGCGCCCGCCACCAGTCCAGGGCTTTGAAGCATCCTGAGGCATCCGAGGTCTGGGTGCGCCTCCCGCGGGGTGGGGGTCCTTCTGTGGCCTAAAAGCCTCAGATGCTGTCCATGGGGGCGCAGACTGCACCCTCTGCCTGGGCCACTTCTGAGCAGCTCCCCAGGACTGCAGGCTCTGGACAAAACGCAGTCAGACCAGCACTTGATTTAACTCAAGAATCATTCTTTTAAAAAATTACGGTGTTTATGAGACAGTTGATATTTGTCGTGCAAGTGATGATTTTAAAAAGAACGGTCATAGTCCTTAAGAGCAGTGCTGTGGTCGTGCTGAAATGACCTGTGAGCTGCGGACACGGGAGGGTGTGCAGAGGAAGCGAGAGAGCATTTGGGGTCTGTTTCCCATCAGCAGGGTGGGAGGCGGGTGGGTTTGGAGGGGTGGCCTTGTCCGGGGGTGGTTGGGTCTGGGGGAGGGTACCTCGTTAACCCTCATTATTCAGTTCTGTCCACTTCCTTTATTTTCAAAATTCTCTGTCATAAAAAGTGTATCATAGGGGCGCCTGGGTGGCTCAGTTGGTTAAGTGACCTGCCTTCGGCTCAGACCATGATCCTGGAGTCCCGGGATCGAGTCCCGCATCGGGCTCCCTGCTCGGCGGGGAGCCTGCTTCTCCCTCTGACCCTCCCCCCTCTCGTGTGCTCTCTCTCTATCTCATTCTCTCTCAAATAAATAAATAAAATCTTTAAAAAAAAAAAAAAGTGTATCATAACCTAAGAACCACACGTCCCCTCCCAGAAATACACCAGAGGTCCTTCAGCTCATGACACAGTGCAGAGGTTTCCTTCAAAAGAGGTGCCGACACATGAAGTGAAACCACTGCTTCTTCATGGAGAATGTATGGAAGGAGCCGGTTTTCATGTGCGTACATGTCAAAAGCAACCTGGACAGGCACATAGCGCTTTTCAACAGATAATTGTGGAGTGCCCGCTGTGGACACCAGGAGCTGCTCCAGGCCCTAGGCTGTGTGTGTGTGTCTGTGTGTGTGCATGCATGTGCGTGCACGTGTGTGCATGTATGCATGTGTATGTGGGTACATGCTATGTATCTGTGTGCATGTGTGTATGTGTGCTGTGTGTGTGCATACATGTGTGTGTGCTTTGTATGTTTGTGCATGTGTGCTGTGTGTGCATGTGCGTGTGTGCGTGCTGTGCGTGCATGTGTATATGTGCTGTGTGTGTGCATATATGTGTGCATGTGTGTGTGCTGTGTGTTTGTGCATTGTTTATGTGTGCTGTGTGTGCGTATGTGTGCATACATGTGTACGTGTGTGCATACATGTGTGCATGTGTGTGCATGCACGTGTGCATGTGTATTGGGGGAAGGACAAGGGAAGGGATGAAAGAGGAAGAGAAACTACTTTTTTCCCTTCTATGTACTTCTGTTCAGTTGTTTTTATAATGGAATTTTTTTTTCAGTCTAAAAATTAATTTTTAAGAAGGGTTTCTTCATTAGGTAATATAATGTCCTTTTCTAAATATTCCAAGTTTCTACATTTAAATTTATTACAAACGGGACTTGATTTGTAGAAACCCGTGTTCCTGCACACCGTAGTAGGGATGACGTGGTTTACGTGAGGTGCTCTGCAGTCAGTGGTCCTGGCCCTCTGAGCAAGTGCTCTGTGGGCCGTGAGGAGACAGACATGGGCGCCTTGCCCTCGGCAGCCGGGGAGACCAGCCCCAGACCCTGAGCCGCGAACGCCAGCGTGTCGCCCAGCGAGGCCAGACCTCGGCAGAGGTCGTCTGTGCTCTCCTGGGGCCTGGGGCCTGGGGCGGGGGGGCCTCAGCTCAGCCCCAGCCGGTCCTGGTTCAGGTGGAGAGGCGCGGCCCCCTCTGCGGCCCAAGAGCCAACGCAACGTCGTCCAGAGCCTTGGCTGGCAGGTGCCCCCGGCGGGTGGGGGTGCAGCCCCGTGGGCAGTTCCACTCATTCTCCGTGCTTGCTTTGTTTTTGCTTTCGCTTAGTAGAGGGTATGTTAAGTCACTTCCAGCCACGCTAACTGAAAAGCATAAAGACGGTGAGTCTGCCAGGTGGAAAGCACAAATGGCCTGGGATCCGAGGGGTTTTCCCCCGATTTGCCTAGTGCGAGACCTTCTAGGAGCTTTGACCGCCGGAGTGGCATTTGCTCTGATCCCGCATTCGGGTGGTGTTTGGCTTGCGGCTGTGCGTTGAGGTGGGCGCTCTGCCCCCGCGCTCGGCGCCCGCACCCGTGTCCGCTGTGTGGCGAGGAGGGGCCCGCCCCGGCGGCACCGCTCCCAGCCCGCGGTCCAGGCTGCAAGTCTGCGGGGCGAGAGCCGCCCGCCGTCGCTCGGGACCAGAGCGTGACGCCTCCCCTCGTGGGGGGCCCACCAGCACCTCACACGCTCGTCCGCTGAACGGGGGGCTTCGGCTGGCGGCTGTGTGCCGAGCGCCCGCCACAGCGAGAAGCCGAGGTGCCGAGGGCCGTGCCCGCGGGGCGCCCCCGCCAGGCTGGGGGAGAGGGCCGGCCGGCGAGGCCGAGAAGTCAGGTTCTGTCCCACGCGGGGCCGTCGTGGGGTGTTTGGGACTCGAAATCAGCCGGCCAGTGGGCGGGAGGGGCGCCGGGGTCGGGCCACGTCCCCGTGTGTGGAACGCGGCGCTCACGGGCGGTGCCGCAGCAGGAGGCCGGGGCACCCCGAGACTCAGGCTCAGGCGACCGGACGCGGGGTGCAGCTGGGTCACCCTGGGCTGGGGCCGTCGCGGGCGAGCCCTTGTGGGGAGTCAGGGAGGACGGCCGCTCCCCGGGTCGTGCCTGCGAGCCCGCGCCGTCCACGTGCGGGTGTGAGGAGCCGGTGGGCCGGCGAGGCTGGGGTGTCAGCCTGCTGCTGGGGCAGGGGTGGAGCTTTTCTTTTGT
Source organism: Mirounga leonina (assembly GCF_011800145.1). Taxonomy (NCBI): domain Eukaryota; kingdom Metazoa; phylum Chordata; class Mammalia; order Carnivora; family Phocidae; genus Mirounga; species Mirounga leonina. The sequence continues at coordinate 18,659,441 of NW_023270615.1, forward strand.
ATTTTGTTTTATTATTTCGTTTTGAGAGAGCACGAGAGCGGGAGTGTGAGCACGCATGCGCGAGCGGGGAGGGGGAGAGGCGGAGCGAGAGAGAGAATCCCAAGCAGACACGGCGCTGAGCGGGGGGCCCAACTTGGGGCTCAGCCTCTCGACCCTGAGATCCTGACCTGAGCCGAAACCCCGAGTCGGACGCTCGACCCACGGCACCATGGAGGCGCCCCCAGGGATGGAGCTTTTAAAGCTGCGGGTCAGCACGGGACAGCCAGAGGCAGAGAGAGGAGACGACACCTGAGGGACCGTGAGCGGTGGCCAGTGAGGCCGGAGGAAGGCCGCCCAGCCGAGGGGTCCCGTGCGGTGAGGGCTCAGAGCTGACCCCGGGAACCTGGAGGAGGCTGGAGAGCTGAGGTGGCCTGGGGCGTGGTCGGCCAAGAGCTCAGGAGGCAGGGAGGGGGGACTGCGGCCCCTGTTTTGCGGGCTGGCCTTGCGGGGGTGCCCGGTCAGTGGGGTGGGGGCAGCCAGGTGGTGTCGGGGTCTGGGTCCTGAAGGGAGGGACGAGCCGTGAAGGCAGTGGGGAGGTGGCTCTTGCTGGAGCCCTCCAGGTGGGGGAGCCGGCCGGCCCCGGGGGTCTCCCCACCAGCTTGCAGTGTGGCCTGCAGCCTGCGTGCCCTGCACCTCAGCTCGCCGCCCGCCCGGGGTCCACGCACAGGAGGGGCCGGGGCGCCAGAGGGCGCTGTGGAGGCACAGACGGGAGCTCACGGGTGGGCACCGGGGGCCCTGGAGAGCTGTCCACCCGGCGCCCGGGCAGGGTGGGCTGCCGTCCGACGGTGCTGGGCAGAAGGAGGGAGGGGGCAGGTCCACTGCGGGGCAGGTCTGCCCAGAAGCCGAGGCTGGAAGTGGGGCCCCGTCCTGGGGGCCGTGTGGCCGCAGGGGGACTGTGAACGTTCCCTCTGGCTGTGACCTGGCATCTCATGCAGGTGGGCCCCGGCCACCAGCGAGGACCCGGGTCTTGTCTAGAACAGCGACTTCATCCCGGGGCACCTGACCGCCGGCTGAGAGCGGGTCTGTGAAGCCGTGGCCCCCGGGTCAAGGCCCGGCTGGCGCGTGCACGAGCCCTGGGGTGGACGGCGCGGCCGAGGCCGGGTGCTCGCCCAGAGGGACAGCGCTTGCTTCACCAGTTTTAATGAGGTGTGATTGCCACACGGCAACAGGCCCGTTTTCGGGGCACGCGGAGTGTTTTGAGAAATGTGCCCAGCCATGTGGCTGCCGCCGTAATGGTGACAACAGGCCCTGGGGTCGGACGTGCCACGCCCACGCAGCGGTTCACCAACGTGCCCCGCAGCCTGGCCCTCTCACGGAAGGGTTGCCTGGGGGTGACCGAGACCCTTTGGCCTGTGAGCACTCCCCAGGTTCCCTCTTGCCCTTTGCACTCAGCCCCCTGCCCAGGTGACCGCTGATCTGCTGAGATTAGATTATGGCCGATGAGACGTGTTTCTTCAAGAGTTTCAAAAGGGAGGCATGTTCACAGACTGTGGGTCTGGCTGCTTTCGCGCAGCGCGGTGGTTTTGAGATTCTTACGTGTTACTGTGTGCGCAAGAACTCCGTGTCTGTTTAGGGCTGAGTTCTGTTGAATGGTTGGGTGCCCCAGGGTTTATCGATTCGTGCACCTGTTGTTAGATGTTTGCATTGCCTCCCATTTGGGGTTGTTGGGAATAAAAGTGCTGTGGGCTACAGCTCAACACAGGAGGAAACGCAGCCACTTAAACGTGAGTAGACACGTCTCCAAGAAGATGCAGAAAGGACGGGGAAGCATATGGTAGGATGCTCACTATCATTAGTCACGGGGCAAGCGCAGAGCAAAATCATGATGAGATACCACTTCCTACCCATCAGACGGGCTCTTGCCCAGAAACAGGGTTGGGAGCTCGGGAGGAATGAGAGCCTGGTGCCTTGCGGCGGGAATGGGACATTGTGCAGCAAGGAGAGTCCTCGAGGACTTCCGTGTAGGATAGCCCTGGGACCCCGCAGGCGTTCGAGCCAAAAACTGCAGTGCCAGCAACAGCCGTGAGCTGGGAGCCACGCAGGCGTCAGTGGATGAATGGCCGGGCGGACGTGTCCCGCCACACCGGGACGAAGCGCTGACATGCTGCATCGCGGATGCCCCTAGGAAACATTGTGCTAACTGAGCAGGGACATGGACGGGGACATATTCTGTGATTCCATTTACGTGAAATGTCTGGAATAGGTGGGTTGGTGGAGACCGGAAGCAGTCAGGGGGCCTGCGGCTGGGGGAGGGGATGGGGGGAGTTCATGTGAGCAGGGTTTCCTTTTGGGGCGAAGAAAGGGCTCTGGAACTGCATCCTGGTCATGGTTGCACGGCGCTGGGAACGTACTCTGTGTCACCGCATGGTACACTTTAACAGGGAAATGTTACCTTGTGCATGTTTTATAATAAGAAGTGGTATGAAGCAGGGCACCTGGGGGGCTCAGTCGGTTAAGCATCTGCCTCTGGCTCAGGTCGTGATCTCGGGGTCCTGGGGTCAAGTCCAGCATGGGACTCCCCGCTCCGCAGGAGGTCTGCTTCTCCCTCTGCCTCTGCAGCTCCCCCCGCTTGTGCTTGATGTCTCCCTCTCTCTCAAGTAAATAAATAAACTAAAAAGCGGTAAAAAGCGTGTGCGTTCATGTGCGCATCTTGGTGCGGACGTGGGTTTTCCTCCTCCTGGGTAGCTGTGAATGAGTGCACCTGCGGGGTATGCAGTAAGCGTCTGTTATTTAACTTTCTGAGAAACAGGCAGACTGTTTTCCACGGAGCCTGGATCATTCCCCATCCCTGTGCTGACGTGTGAAAGGACAGTTTCCCAGCCTTGCTGACACTTGCTGTCACCGTCTTTAATTTTAGCTCTTCTAATGCGTTACGTGCTGTATCCTCGAGATTTTAGTTGAGCAGCTTTTCCTGGGTTTATGTGTAAATATTCTGCGAAGTACCTCTCCACATCTTCTGCCCACGTTTGAATAGGGTTGTCTTCTTATATTTGGGTTCTGAGAGCTGTTCATGTGTTCCGGATTCAGATATGTATTGCAAATATTCTCCCTGTCTGTGGCCGCCTTTTTATTTTATTAATGACATCTTTCAAATGGCAGATGTTTTCGGTTCTGATTCAATACCGTTTTATCGACTGTTTTTAGCAGTTTGTGCTTTTTGTGTCCTATTTACGAAATCTTTGCCTAAGGCCTAGAGTCATGGAGATTTTTCTCCTGTGTTTTCTTCTGAAAATGTTAATGGTTTTATCCATTATGTAGAGATCTGTTGTCCGTTTTGAGTTCGTTTTTAACTGGAAAATGCCGAGGATTGAGGTTCATTGTTTTCCATATTAGATAATCAGTTCCAGTACCATTGATTTAAAGACACGATCCTTCCCGTTGGATTCTCTCGGCATTGTGTTTGGAAAGTACCCGAGCTTATCGGTGTGGCTCTGTTTCTGGACTTGATTCTGGCCCATTCTGGATTGTTCCTCATCGGCCCCCCAACCTCTGTGTCTCCATAACTGTTGCCTTATGAAAAGTCTTAAAGTTAGGTAGTGTGAGCCTCCCAATTGAGCTTTGTTTCCAGATGGTTTTGTCTAGTCTAGACCCTTTGCATTTCCATATGAATTTAAAATCCTCTTGTCAACTTCTATAAAAACACTTGCTTGGATTTTTGACTGGGATCACATCAACTCCTTAAATAATTTGGAGAGAATTGACATCTTCACAACACTGAGTCTCTCAGCCAGCGAGGTGGGCCATCCCCCCATCCACGTCCATTTCCCCTGTGTCTCCTAGTGGTGACGTGCAGAGGCCCACATACAGGTTTTATACATATTTTATCAGATGTATTCATAAGTACTTCATGTTTTTTAATGTTGTTATGAATGGATTTCTTAAAGTTTTATTGTGCAGTTTATTGCGAGTGTTTACAATTGATTTTTTTTTATTGCTTGTTTATTCTGTGACCTTTCTAAGTTTACTTACTTGTTTGAATAGCTTTTCCTGTAACCGCTTAAGATTTTGCACATAGATAATCCTGACAGCTATGGATAGGGACCATTTACTTCTCTTTTCCAACTGGAATGCTGTCTGTGTCTTTTTCTCTTCTCATTCTCTTGTCTAGGACCTTCAGCATGCTGTTTCACCCAAGTGGTAAAAGTGGACATTCTCGTCTGTTCCCAATCATAGGAAGAACTTTATGCTTTTTCATGAAATACGATGTTAGGTGAAGATTTTATCTGGATGCCTTTTGCTGAGAGTTTTTATCATAAATGGATGTTGAATTTTGTCAATGCTTTTTCTGTTTCTATGGAGATAATTGTACGATTTTTCTTTCTTTTTCATAAGTATGGTGAATTATGTTGATTAATTTTTGCATGTTAAACAGCCTTGCATTGGTAGCACAAACCCCAGATGGTCGTGAAATATTATTTTTCCTACATATTGCTAGATTTAATTTGGTACAATTTTGTTAAGGACGTTTATAACTGTATTCATGAGGGATATTGTGTTCTTTTCTTGTAATATCTGTCTGCTTTCAGTATCAGGGTAATGTTGGCCCCACACAATGATTTGGGAAGTACTTATTTATTATTTTTTTAAAGATTTATTTACTTAATTTAGAGAGAGCACACACATGAGCATGTGAGCCGAGGCAGGGACAGAGGGAGAGGGAGAATCTCTGGCAGACTCTGCACTGAGTGCAGAGGCTGACACGACTCTGAGGTCATGACCTGAGCCAAAATCAAGAGTCAGATGCTCAACCGACTAAGCCACCCAGGTGCCCCTTTATTATTTTTTTAAAAGAGAGCTTGTGTGGGAGCAGTTTTGTTTCTTCCCTAAGTGTGTGATAGAATTTACTAGTGAAGCCATCTGGGGTGTTCTTTATGGGGAGGTTTTCAAGTAAGAATTCGGTGTCTTGACATAGGGCTGCTAAAATTTTCTGTAGGTTGGTCCTGGTGTTTTGTGTGTTCCAGGAATCTGTCCATTTCCTCTAAGTTGTCCAACGTGTTGGAATAAAGTTGCCCCATAATATTCCTTTATTATACCTCTAACGTCTCTAGGATCTGCATGATATTCCCTCTTTCATTCTGAGCCTGGAGTCTTCCAGTGCCTGGCCCCCCAGCCACCCCGTCACCTCCGGTCCCCGGGTCGGGGGCAGGGCACAGACCAGTGGTTTTGACAAGCTGCTTCGGTCATTCTAACCTGCCGCCGGACTTGAGACCTTTCTTCTAGGTGGAGGAAGGAGGGATTGGGCTGTGCTTCCCCGTGTCCCAGCAGGTGTCCCAGCAGGTGTCCCAGCAGGTGTCCCAGTGCGGGAGAAGGCAGATCTGATCTGAGAAAGCAGAGCAGGATGCCCTCAGTCTGAGCGCGGGCTCTGTCTGGAGGAGGCCAGCAGGCGGCGGCCTTGGCGAGGGCGTTGGGCTCCCTGCCGGCCGCGGTGGGGCCCGCGGCTGTGGAGGGTGCTCAGGACGTGCCTGACCCCAGAGTGCAGCAGAGCGGGGGACAAGGCCTGCTCTGCTGGGTGGCGGTTTGTGTTGTTAAGTCCAGTTTACTGACGAATAGTCTGTCTACAGCAGAAGTCACCCCATGTAAGGCCCTGCCCTGTGAGTTCTGATGCACAGTCATGAAACCACCACCAAATCAGGATATGGAAAATTTCCTTAACGCTGCAGACTTCCTTGTGCCCTCTGGCTCTTGTTGCTGAGGCCGTGGGCACCACGAGGGCCTGTGTTCACCCGGGAAGGAGTAGACAGTGCTTTCGAAAATACCGTATCTGCACCGAAGCCTCCCTAAAGCTTGGTTTTAACCCAGACACTGAATTCCACATGCGTCCCAGCTCCGTGTTTGGCAACAAGGGATCTTTCACTGTCCCCGTTCCCTGACCCACAGCCCCAGAGCCGTGGGTGCGTGATGGGTGTCGACATGGCTCCCGTGGTGTCCTTGGTGCTTGTCTCCCGTGTCCGAGCTCTCTCGAGCACGCATGCACACACATGCACACACATGGTTGTCCCGAGAGCCCGGCCCAGTCTCTGAGGCCTCTCATACCTGCCTTGCTTAACAAGCAGATGGGTGTTTTACTGTCTGTTGTGCTTTTAAGTGGAAAACATGCTGTGGGAAGTGGGGCAGCCACCTCGGCCCCTCCCACATGGGTGAGGGCCAGCTCCTGGAGCGGGAGCGCGTGGAGGCCATGTGCGCTCAGGACAGGTGGGCCGCGGGGCGGGCAGTGGGTGCAGGCTCTCCTCCCGCCTTGGCCTGTCACCTTGGCCCTGCCCGGTGGGCCGTGGGGTCAGCCAGCAGTGGCCGGGGGAAGCAGGGGCTGCATGATTAAGGAACGAGAGGACAGTGATAGATCCCTTGTTGGTAAACGTGGAACTGGGGATGCACGTGGATTTCAGTGCCGTGTGCAAAAACAAGCTTTAGAGAGGTTTCAATGCATTTATAATATTTTCAAAAACATTTTTTATTAGAATATTAAAACTTCACCGCAGTCAGGAAGCCTGGCCACTTTCCAACCCTGAGGGTGTCTCGCGGGTTAAGACGTGCATTTTATACCGTGACCAGTGCGCATGGGTGTGTGTGTATGCATGCACGCACACATATGTACACACAGCACGCATGCACACGGGCATGCATGCACACACAGAGCACACATGCACGTATGCATGCACACGCGTGCGCACACACCCCCTAAAGCCAGAGTTTTCCTCAACAGAGCACTCACCCCTAGCTACACACAGTACTTTTGGTATGTGTTCAATTGCATCTAATTTAAAAGCTGTTTCTATTCACCCCCCAGTTTGAAAGACACCCCTCTTTGACGTTTGGCTCTGTCATGGATGTTCTAACACTTTGGCAGGATGCAAGCTGTGTATTTCATATTCTCGTGCCGGAGACTCCCTCCTCCTTGGTTTCTCTCCATCTGTGGCCAGGATGAGGTGGGGCCTGGAGCACAAGGGGCCGCAGGCCACCGTGGGACTGCATGCTCAGGAGCCACAGGGTTGGGAAACTGGGTCATCGCAGAGTCCCTGAGCTGAGCAGGCAGAACTGGATGGCTGGCATGTCTTTGAAACCCAAGGGAGTGGCTTGGGTTTCAAATGTGGGATCCTGCAAAGTCTGTTGGCTCCCTCGGGCTTTCTGTGTGGGGCCCACAGTCCCCTGGCTGAGTGGACAAGACCACCCTGGGAATGTGATTTTTAAAATAGATTCTGAGGGCCGAGGTCCTGGAGAGCAGCCTTCAGGGAAAGGCAGGTCCCTGTCAGCTGCAGTGACCATCTGAGACTCCCTGAGCCAGGGGCGGGGGCTTGCCGTGAGCAGGAGAGTGAGCGCCGTGTCCAGGGAGCAGGCCCCTTTGTGCAGCGGGTGACCAGCTCTGCACTGTCACCTTGTTTCCAAAACGAGGGAGAACCAGGAGGAATGCCACCCCTCGTCCCGGTCAGAGAGGAGGCAGCAGGGCAGTCGAACCAGATGGGAAACACAGCTCCATTCACTACCCACGGCCGATGCCCCGACCGCTGGGCAGCGCGAAGAACAGGAGCCTAGCTCCTGGGACACAGACGTGGCCTCTGGAAGCGTGTCTGCCGGCGGCGTGGCCACGGCCCGAGGCTGCTGTGGAGCGTGGGGTGCTTCCCTGGGATGTCGGAGGTGGGGCGATGCTGGTGAATGCCCTGCGGGTCTCTGCGCTTCGGAGGTGCAGATGCCTGTCTGCTCAGAGCCGAAGGGGACGCGTCTCGGGAAGGAAACGTGTGGTGTCATGGTCGTCCTCACCCACGGAGTGACCCGCGTGTGACCTCATGTCAGGCGTCCTGTCCTGGGCAGCAGGACACAGAAGCTCCGGCAGACAGACAGTGACTCGCCTTGTGAGCGCCATGGCAGGACGGCGCGTCCCAGTGACTTCCACCAGCTGAGGCCCCTGCTCACGGCCACCCCTGCTGCCTTGTGGTGGGTCCCTGCTCAGCTCAGGGGTGGCCTGTCCCCACTTCCTTTCTGACTTAAAATGCAAGGGAAGGTCACGACCAACAGAGCAGCTACAGTGGCCAGCAGAGACCTCGGCCCGTCCTGCTTCTCTCGCTCTCTCCCTCTTCCTTCCTTGGGGAGATGTTTGCTTGCTCTACAGTAACGTGCACACAGCTTGTCTTTGCTCTCCAGTGGAGGAGCCCAGAGCACCCTTGGCCCCGTGCCCCGCTCCCCTGAGCTCCCTGCTCCCCCGAGTGCCCCAAGCCCCTGAGCTCCCTGCTCCTTGAGCTCCCCCACCCATGAGCTCCCCCACCCGTGAGCTCCCTGTTCCCCTGAGCTCCCTGCTCCCCTGAGCTCCCTGCTCCCCTGAGCTCCCTGCTCCCCCGAGTGCCCCAAGCCCCTGAGCTCCCTGCTCCTTGATGCTCCTTGAGCTCCCCCACCCGTGAGCTCCCCGCTCCCCTGAGCTCCCCACTCCCAGCTGGTCTCCGAAGAGGGGCCGCCTGGCTGGGTTTCCCTTTGTGCAGCCTGGCTTCTGCAGCACGCACCCCGGGTGTCCTTGCTCCCGTGTGGTGCTCCCCACCTCCCGGCCCTGCACCATGCCATCGCGTGCGTGCACCACAGTTCCTGTGCCTGCCAGGCAGTTGGCTTGGTTTCCTCCCGGGCCGTTACAATGTGGCCAGTGATGGTGCATGGAAGAAGGCCTAAGAGACAGCGGGGAGCTGCGTGGGGAGAAAGGCTGTGGCTGTAAATCCACCGAGATGCCGAGATGCTGTGTCTGTCCTCCCCCTGGGGCGGGTGGCCTCGGGCCCACTTGGAGCCTGGAGCCCTGAGATGCCAAGTAAGGGGCTGATGGCCCTGTGGCCACCACGCTGTGAGGGGGCCGAGCCCCCAGACGGCCACACGGGCCCTGCAGCCGGCAGTCCTGGTCTCCGCGTGCTCCCTGCCGGGGCCTGGCATGTGAGGGGACCGGCCTGCCCATGATTGCAGCCCTTGGCCCTTGGGTCACCCAGCCAGGGCCCCGACTTGGACCCAGAATGTTGGGACTCCTGGCCCATGGAACCGCGAGCATGGTGAGCGCGTCGCCCAGAGTCTGGGGTCGTTCATTCTGCCGCGTAGTGGCCGGAGAGAGGGCGGTGGCTTGGGGTGGGGCGGGTGGCCCGGGGCATGGGTGCTGGATGGAACCATGCAGTGTGGCCCCGACAGGTGCCGTGAACGTGACTCCCTGCGTTCGTCCCACACATTGCTCGTCTGCGCAGCAGGGAGGCCTTCCTGCCTTCTGGAAAACTGACAGGGAGGGGAGCGTGCTCACGCCTGAGGTGTGCACACAAGTGATCCCCAGGCGAACGTGGTGGCTTCGAGAACAAGAATTGACACTCTCCCAGTTCCGGGGCCAGAAATCCAGAATCAAGGCATGGGCAGGACCGTGCTCCCTGCAAGGACCTGGGGGAGGGTCCTTCCTGCCTCTTCCAGCGTCTGGGGCGCCAAACGTCCCTTCACTTGTGCCCAGTCTCTGCATCCTCAGACGGCTGCCTGCTCTGTGTCTGGATCTCTCCTCCATGTGTCTCTGGTGAGGACACTTGTCCATAGATTCAGGGACCACTCAGATGACCCAGGATGATCTCGTCCTAGCTCCGTGGTGTTAACCTAATTATGCAAGGACCCTTTTTCCAACTAAGGCAGTGTCCATGGGCTGTGGGACCTGCCACAGCACGCGGAAGGCCGGGGAGCCGTGCGTGGGGCGGGAGGGAGGCTGGTGGCCGGGCGGGGCGGGCGCCAGGGGCTGGCAGGCCTTCACTTTCTCCAGGATGTATTTCAGAGAGGCTTTATCAGCAGGAAAATGGAAACCACGGCTGCCGTCTGTGCTCGTGGGAAGTTATAGAGGTGAGAGAGCGCAGTGGAAACTCGCCGCTTGGTGAAATAATTTTTCATTGACTCAGAAGGGAAACAGGAAAGGGCCTCCTGTCTTTTCATGTGAGTTTTTATCTCCGCCGGTGGGGCCTTTTCTTTTAAGTCGTGTTTCTGCAAAAATGCTTGCCGAATCTGTAGCGTGAACGGGAAGTCAGATATGCTGACTAAGTTTTCCTTTATTTTAATGGTGTTTTTCTTACATGGAGAATGAAGGACGAGCGCACCTCCTCCTTGCGCCCAGGGGTACGCCGTGGACCGCTGCGTCACTGAGCTCTGGTCCGGGCCTTTCCTCTGACACGTGTGTGCATACAGGTGCGCACGCCCGGGACCGCAGGTGGTTTCGCAGAGGCGTGGTCACACCTTCTTCCCCTCAGCGCTGGGCCGTGACGCCACACATGGCTCTGTGAGGGCCCTGCGCCCTGCGTCCCTCACCCCATGGTGGAAATTCCGGTGTTTGCCTGTTGACCGCATCTTGACCACTTCTCTTGGTGGACGTCAGTGAGGGATAGGGAGGCGTCTTCTGGGAAAGCACAGCCTGTTTGGAGGCAGTTCGCCCGTAAGTGGTTGAACAGACGCGGATGCGCCCCTCGGGGTGGGGGTCCCCCGGGTCCAGAGCTCCTCATGTCTGCTACTTTCAGGCAGACTTCAGCTGTGTCAGCCTGGCCCCCGGGACGGGTGGGGCCCAGGAAAAGGACCTGGTGATGTGTGCCATTGGCCGTGTGTGCGGACGCGTGGGCACATGTGTGCATGTGTGTTCCTGGAAAACAGTGCACAGCAGACCTCGAGGACTGCACTCCAGAAGGCCTTCGTGGATCGAGGAACGTCTGCCCGGGAGGAGGCTCATGGAACTTGTTTTCCACCCGTCTTAATGGTGTTTTTAGCCAAATGATTAAACTCACCCCCCCCCCCCCAGGTCCCCTCCACGTCTCTCGCTTGTCTGGAAAGGTAAAGCACGGGCGAGAATTCATCGAGACGTCATACGTGACACAGAATGTCTTCTTGGGAGGCAGCTGTGTGCCCTGACCGCACGCTGCACACGCTGGGTGGTGAGTCCCTGATCATTCGCACATAAGGCTTTCCCTGGATCCCTTCATGGGGCGCCGGCTGCTCACGGGATCCACCTTCTCTCCGCAGTGAGGTTCTGCTCAGACGCAAGGGTGGCCCAGGCCAGGTGGCGGCTCAGAAGCCGTGTCCCATTGTCTCAGCGTTCTTCAGGGAAGGAGAGCCGATCGGGGGTGTGTGTGTGTGTGTGTGTGTGTATACGCACACACCCCCACACAGAGAAAGATGTATTTTCAGGGGTTGGCTCACATGATCAGGGTGGCTGGCAAGTCTGAAATCTGCAGGCCAGCAGGTGGAGACCCTAAATGCCTAGAGGCGGAATCCCCACTCCTCGGGGGTCTTTTTCCTACTGAGACCTTCAACTGATTAGAAGAGGCCCATGCACATTATCCAGAGTGATTGGCTTTACTCAAAGTCTCCTGATTTAAATGTTAACATCAAAAAACCCTTTCACAGGGCGCCTGGGTGGCTCAGTTGGTTAAGCGACTGCCTTCAGCTTAGGTCATGATCCTGGAGTCCCAGGATCGAGTCCCACATCGGGCTCCCTGCTCGGCAGGGAGTCTGTTTCGTCCTCTGACCCTCCTCCCTCTCGTGCTCTCTCTCATTCTCTCTCTTGCAAAAAAATAAAAAATAAAATAAAAATAAAAAAACCCTTTCACAGAAGTCTCTAGAATAGCTTGACTGAATGGCCACACAGTGGTTCAGCCAAGTTGATATGTAAACTTAGCCACCAGGCCGATCCACGTCCCCACATGCCTCAGCCCCATGGCAGGATGCAGGTACGCATGAGCTTGCTTGGGTGTGAGGACAAGGGGTGACTGCTCCCCGAGCAGGCAGGACTTGCGGCTTGTCCCCAGATGCCACAGGGCCGGCGTTGGCCTGGAAGAACGTGACATTTCCTGCGTTCTGACGGTGCTGGGAGCTCGTGCAAGAGGAGCTCACACTCAGTGGCCACACTGGGGCCTCCCTGGGCCTGAGCTTTGTTTCCGCGGCCTCTGGCCCCATGTGTCGGCCTCAGGGCCTCCCTGGGCTCCTCTGGGCGTGAGTCTATCAGCCTCCCCCCAGAGCAGGCCTGACTTCCGGCTTGCACTTGGAGGAGGTGTGTGTTCACCAAAAGCCTTGGGGCCGTGCCTCCTGGTATCTCTTCTGGGAAAAGCCTTGGCTGGGGTCGAGGTCCTGCCATCCGGTGCCTGCCCTTCATGCGCAGCTGAGGCGGGCCTCCTGGCTGCCTGGCATGCTCTTATCACATAAGCCTCTCGGCCGTCCTGTTAAGTTGCTGATAAATAATCATGGTCAGAAAGAGAAAAGCAGTGTGGTATCCTGGGGTGGGCTCGGCCCACTGTTTGCATGGGTTTGAAGACAACCCTCTTGGTGGAGACGTGGGGGTGAGCAGAGAGCGGCGCCCCAGCATTCCCCAAAATGATGAAGGGGTTTCTCTCTCTCGTTTCCACCAGGTGTGGTATTGGAGGTGAACAGAGGAGGAATGGATGAGTGAGCGGGCCGGTCGCAGAGCTCGGAGGGGCTCAGTGGGGCGGCAGTGGGCGGGCAGGCGTCAGGGCCGTGAGCATAGGACTGTGAGCGTGGGGTCGGGCGGCTGCACTGAACATCAGTCCTCTGGGCCCGGTGCTCGACGTGCGTCTCGTGGCTTCCCCGCGGGCTGAGGCTCACAGAGCAGCATCACCCGGAACCCGGGGCCCGCAGCCTCTCCTTGCTGCCTGGCATGCAGGGGCACGGCGTGAGCCCCACCCGCCCCAGGCCTCCGAGACGTGCCGAGAAGCTTCTGGTCTCACTGTTTTCGAGAAGCACGGCCTTTCCCAGCGGTGCAGCTACTCTGGTGCTCACGGCCGGCCCCTGCCCTTCTGCAGGGCCAGCCGGGGGCTCTGCGGGCACCCTGAACCTGACCCTGCCTGCCGGGGGGGGGGGGGTGGAGTATACTGGTGCTTAGAGGACAGGGCCCCATGGTGACAGCAGGTGCCTGAGCAGCACAGCAGCTCCCGGCCCGCCCACAGGGTCTAATGCTCCAGCTGCTCTTCCCAGAAGTGCCTTCCGGAACTTTCCAGGGTGGCCTGGCAGGGCATCGGGGCCTCCACAGTGGGGACCCCTAGGGGCTCCCCTGAGACAGACCTGAGACCTGATGTCAGCCCCACGTTTCACAGTGGAAAGGTTTGGCCGGAGGAACGTGGCAAATTGAGTAGAAATGCTTTCTGCGTTCTCCTCTTTGAGGGACATGGGTCGGTCGGGAGGAGACTTGGGGAACAAGCGTGATGATTTTCCGTGCTTTCAGCCCCGTCCTCAGCCAGCGTGTTCTTGGAATCGTAAAGCTTGGAAGAGCTAATGAAGTGACCATAGGCGTCAGACGCTGGGCCACGTGTTTGGAAGCTTGGACGGTGCCGGGAAGTTTCACGGGGAGCAGCCTGAGTACCGGGAAGGGGAGAGACCAAAGCCGTTTACAGAGAATATTGCCTTGGCTCTCGTCCGTGCATGGAAGGGAATGCTGGTGGTGGTTAGGAACGTGGAGCCGTTCAACTCGGTTTATATTTGTATCTCCAGAGTAGTCTTTGCGATGTTCTTATTTGGATTAAAATGACAGTGATTTCTTGACTCCAGAAGCAGCGTGGAGTTTAAAGGGAGGTTAATTCTCGCTGAAGTGCTTGCTGCACGCACGGCCGGGTGAATGAGTCATATTGTGTTTATCTGGCTGTTTGTCGGTGCCAGGTGTCTACAAGCTCCGATTTGCATTTGGACATCACTGGGGCTACGTTTCTTGGCAGCAGTGGGGCGGCGGGAGGACTGGTGCCCAGAAGCTGGTGCCCTGGATCCACAAAGTGGCTGGAGATGTTCTAGATCGGGAGCCTGGACCCCTTCTGTCCCTGCCCCCAACCCGGGGGCCCCTCGAGGAGGAGAGGAGGAAGAGGGTCCCCCCTTCTGCCACTAACTGATTCACCCAGTCTCTGTAGCCGTCTCTCCAAACGAGGTTCTGGTTCAGGCTCTGCTCAGCCCAGGTCTGGCTAAAAGTGCAAGCTGGTTCTTCACACCAGGGATGGGTTCTACTTGGCTTTCGGTGGCCCCTTGTGGGAAGCAAAGCATGCATGACTCTTTGAAAATCCAGAGGGCTGGACAGAGTGACTGCCAGTCTCACTTTTGTTCCCGATGACACCAGGAGCAGACCGTGTCCCCTGCGTAAGGGGGCCCGCGTGCACAGCGTGTGCAGGGAAGGTCTGGCGCGACGTGGGCCAAACCCAACGGCGATGCGTCTTCCGGGCAAGCTGCAATTCAAGGCTTTCCCTGCTTGTTTTTACAACTTGCTCGACGTTTTATGTTTATACAAACAGGGTTTTGTAAACCTGGCTTTTCTGATGGAGAATAAGGGGTTTTATTGCAAGAAAATGCACATAACGTAAACTTGACCGTTCTAAGCATTAACTGTACAGCTCCGTGGTATTAAGTACACCCACGTTGTCATGCAACCAACACCACCGTCCATCCACAGGACTTTCTCAGCTTCCCAAAGGGAAACTCTGTCCCCACTAAACACTAACCCCCCAGCCCTCCCCAGCCCCTGCGCCCCCCACCTCTCTATTCTGTGTGGTTGCCCCGCGGGGGACCCCAAACAGATGGAATTATAAAGTATTTGTCCTTCGGGCGCCTGGGTGGCTCAGTTGGTTAAGCGACTGCCTTCGGCTCCGGTCATGATCCTGGAGTCCCCGGATCGAGTCCCGCATCGGGCTCCCTGCTCGGCGGGGAGTCTGCTTCTCCCTCTGACCCTCCCGACCCTCCCCCCTCTCCTGCTCTCTCTCTCTCAGTCTCTCTCTCAAATAAATAAATAAAATCTTAAAAAAAAAAAAAAAAGTATTTGTCCTTCTGTGTCTAGCTAAAAATAAGTGTTTTTAAAACACTGCAGTCACGGGGCGCCTGGGTGGCTCAGTCAGTTGAGCATCTGACTCTTGGTTTCAGCTGAGGTCATGACCTCAAGGTCACAGAATCGAGCCCCACATGGGGCTCCATGCTCAGTGGGAGCCTACTTGATATTCTCTCTCTCTCCCTCTGCCCCTCCCCACCCCTCTCTCTTCCTCTCTAAAAAAAAAAACCATTTCTATCCAGTTTGCACGCAGGCTTACCTCGTTTTACTGTGCTACCCTTTATTGCGCTTTTTACCAACAGAGGGTTTGTGGTGCGCGTGTGCGTTGAGCGAGCCGATCATCGTCATCGTTCCAACAGCATTTGCTGACCTCGGGTCTCTGTGTCACATTTCGGTCTTTCTCTCAGTATTTCAGCCCTCTTCATCATTTTGATACTTGTTGTGTGATCTGTGATTGGTGCTTAGGCCTCCTGAACGCTCAGATTGTGGTTAGCAGGTTTTAGCTGTAAGGTATTTGTAATTAAGGTGTGTGTGTTGTGTTTTAGACAAAATGCTATTTATTGTACACTGAATAGACGACAGTATAATGTAGACACATAACTTGTACACGTGCTGGGGAAGCTACAAGATCCCTCTGACTCGCTCTGTTGAGATGCCGCTTCTTTGTGGTGGTCTGGAGCCCGGCAGGCAACCCTCCGCGGTACGCCTACGGTCCTTTTATTCCTTTTTCTTTATATCTTAATAGTGAAGATGACAACTTTGGTGTACAGTTCTATTATGCATTTTAGGACTTGTGTAGATTTGTGTAGGCATCACAGGACACAGGACAGTCCCATCCCCACCAGACCTGTCCCGTACTCTCCTTTGTCTTCGCTCATAACCACCCACGGCTGCTGATCTTCTCGGTCCCTGAGTTCTCCTTCCAGGAATGTCTAACAAGCGGCGTCGTGCGGTGGGTAGCCTTCCGCGCTGGCTCCTTGCACTCGGCATCGTGCCGGCGACGCCGCATGGTGGCCGGCCTATCTCTTGGTGAAGTAGCATTCCATCCCAGGCTTGAACAGAGTCTCCAGAACCATCTGTGTGTGGGCTCTCATGTGAACTCACGGCTCTGTCTCCTCGGCATGAACACCCAGGCAGGAGTGGGGTGGCCAGGTCATAGTGCAAGTGCGTGTTTATTTTATCAGAAAGCCCCAGAATGTCTCCTGGAGTGGCTGCGGCATCTCACATCACAAGGGCATAGTTGTTCAGTATACAGACCCAGCAACTGTCCGCATCCTCACTCATAGTCGGTGTCATTAGTTGCTTTTTCAGCCATCCTGATGTGTGGATGGCATGTCTCATTGTGGCTTTCACTCGCACCTCACGGGGGCTGGTGATGTTGATCACTTCCCACATGCCTATCTGCCATCTGTACGTCCACTTTGGCCACGTGTCTGTTCAGGTCTCATGCTCATATTTTAACTGGGTTGTTTGTTTTCTTCCTGTTGAGTTCTGAGAGTTTTTCACAATGTTCTTAATCCACATTCCTTGTCAGATTCATGACTTGCAAATATTTTCTCTGTAGTTTGTCTTTTAATTCTTGTAACAGGACCTTTTACAGAGCATAACATTCCCATTTTGACCAAGTTCCATTATCAATTTACTGTCGTTAGAGCACGTGGAAATGGCTCGTTTTGTGTTACTGACCTTGTGTCCTGTGACTTCACCAAACTCTCTTGTTAGTTCTGAGGGGCTTTTTTTTTTTAAGAAGTTCCTTAGGTTTTTCAACATAGACAATATGTTGTCTCTGAAAAGAACTTTTTATTTCTTCCTTGCTAATTGAATGCATTTTATGTATTTCTCTTGCTCTTTCACGAGCCAGGCGTCCAGCGCAGAGTCGGATAGCGCGTGCAGTCCCCCAGCCCGCGGTGCCTTATTGGCTGTGGGTTTGTCCATACACGCCCTTTGCCACGGTGTGGGAGGCCCTCTCTTTGCGGAGAGATTTTGTCCTGAGTGAATACGGGATTAATTCGGATGCTTTTCCTACATGAGTTGATACCCTCGTGTGTTTTTCCTTCCGTGGATGGCCAACTGGCTATACTACATTTACTGATTTTCGCATACTGAACCAGCCTTGCATTCAGGGATGAACTCCACCTTTATGTAGAGCGCCGGATTCCATTTACCAGTATTTTCGTGAGGATTTTGGGTCTGTGTTCGTGAGGGATATTGGTCTGCAATCTTTCTGTGCTGGTTTTTGTTATCAGAGTAATGCTGGCTTCTCTGAGGTTGGGAAACACTTTTTTTTCCTCTTCTGTTTTCTGGAAGAGATTGCATAAGATTACTGTGATTTCTTAAATGTTTGGTAGAATGTGCTGGTAAGGGGCGCCTGGGTGGCTCAGTTGGTTAGGCGACTGCCTTCGGCTCAGGTCATGATCCTGGAGTCCCGGGATCGAGTCCCACATCGGGCTCCCTGCTCGGCGGGGAGTCTGCTTCTCCCCCTGACCCTCCTCCCTCTCATGCTCTCTGTCTCTCATTCTCTCTCTCTCAAATAAATAAATAAAATCTTTAAAAAAAAAAAAGAAAAAAAAAAGAATGTGCCGGTAAACGCATCTGGGTCTAGAGGTGTGTTTTTCAGAAGGTTTTAAAATGAGTTCACATTCCTCGGTACTTAGGGTATTGTTCGGGTTGTCCGTTTCATCGTGGGTGAGTTTTGGTAGTCTGCAGTTGTTGAGAAATTGGGCATCCCTCCATGTCGTTGGCTGGACGTGCACAGAGGTTTCGTACTTGTGTGTGTCTCTGGGGTCTGCAGGGATCACACCTCTTTCTCCAGATCCTGGGAACGTATCAGATCTTGTGTTTCAAATGCTGCCTCTGGGACGGGGTATCATGATCCCTGAAGGCATTGGCCCATCTCCCTAAGCGGGATTCCCTGGGTTCTCAGCGTATCCCTAGGGGCAGCGTTTGGTGCCCAAGGATGGAAAGCTGATCCTCGCGCCCCAGTGACCTGCACGTCTCCGTGTGTTTGCAGAAGCGCCAGGTTGCCTCCAGGGAGCGGTTTCGCATGGGGAGAGTCTCCGGACAGTGTGGGGGAGATTCTGCCCTGGTTTCTGATGCTCACGGGGGCCCATCTGGGTGCTGTCTACACTGATGATGAATACCCACCCGTTCAGCTGCTTGAATCAAGCCACAGGCGGGGTTGCCTTTTGAACCCAAAATAAGTCCACATGGAGCTACCAGTATTTTTAGAGGCTGAAGTTGAGATTGCTTGGTTGGTGTTTACGTGACAGGACCAGGAACACCAGGTATTTGCCAACCTGTCCTCACACATGCACCACGTCGAGAATCCTAACGTAGACGTTCCTCAAATGACAAAGCCTGTGGATGTTGGTTCCTGTCTTGGTCCGTTTTCACTGCTGGAACAAAGCACCACAGATTGGTGGCTTCTAAATGACACACACTGTTTCTCACGGCTCTGGAGGCGGGAAGCCCGAGACCAGGGTACCGGCCGTGCCAGGCCCGGGCCCACTTCCGCGCCACAGACTTCTCGCTGGGTCTTCACGTGGAGGAGAGGGTGGGGGCGCCGGGGGTCTCTAGAAGGGCACTAGTCCATTCACTGGGGCCCCACCTCCTGGCCCAGTCACCTCCCAAAGGCCCCGGGCTCCTAACACTGTCACACGGGGGGAAGCATCTATCCTGGAGTTCGGGGGGACACGGACGTACAGACCGCAGACGCTGATCTTGTAGCGTCTTCCTACGTGAGGGAAGAGGTCAGAGCTGTTTAGGAATTCTTAAAGCAAGATTAACTGTGTTCCATTTAATTAAAAGATCTGTTTCACTCGGGGCTTTAGAATAGGGGAGGGATTTATGAGCAATAGAAGGACAGTGGCCTTGGGGCGCCTGGGTGGCTCAGTCGGTTAAGCGACTGCCTTCGGCTCAGGTCATGATCCTGGAGTCCCGGGATCGAGTCCCGCATCGGGCTCCCTGCTCGGCAGGGAGTCTGCTTCTCCCTCTGACCCTCCTCCCTCTCATTCTCTCTGTCTCAAATAAATAAATAAAATCTTTTAAAAAATAAATAAATAAAAAATAAAAAAGAAGGACAGTGGCCTTTTGCAAACACAGAAAGACCTGTTATGCAGAGCAACGTGCCGTCCGTGGGGGCCCTGGTGCAGATCAGGGGTGTGCAGTTTCCTGCCTGATTTCGAGGCATTGGGGTGACCAGGCCCAGCGTGGGGACCACCCTGGCTGCTCGGTGTGGCCGCTGTTTGACTCACTGGCCTCTGGCAGCTCAGCGCAGGCTCTGTGTGCGGCGTGGCTGGTGGGGAGCTCCAGGCGGGGTCCTTCCAGGCTCAGGGACAGCGCAGGCCTTGGGGGGCTGTGCGGGGTGCGGGGTGTGCGCTCTGCGCTCATATCCTTGCAGCAGCTGATAAGACGTGAAGCCTCTCTGGGTGTGATTTCCGGCCCTATTATAAAGGTAGCATGTGCTTCCTGTAGGAAGTGCAGAAAGGAGGGAGTTAGGGTCAGCCCGTCCACCGAGAGGTGAGGGTGTGCGTTCCTGTAGGGCCCACAGCCCTGCTGTCTTGGGGGCTGGATCGTAGGCCCTGAATGCCTGCGTGCTGCCTTGAGGGGCCCCCACGTGGGAGCTCAGGGTCATCCGCCAACGCTGAGGTCTCAGGATGCGGGACTGGGAGGGTGTGAAGGGGCGTGGGGGGCACACTCTCCCAGGGAGGGGCTCCCGTGTCCACGTCCACGTGTGGCCACCAGGACGGAGGCAGGTGAGGGGCACAGGTGGGGTCCCCTCAGGAGAGGAATGCCTGCCTCTCTTCATGGAGATTCTGTTCAGTTAACTCTGTGGATTAATAATTCAGTTTCTTCCCATGAGGTTGTGACATTTTAGTCTTGTGTTCTGATTGCTCGTAAGAGTGACAGAACCCTGTTCAGGTCATGCTTTCCAGAGCTCGTGGCTTAGAGTCTCTTGGTACAGTGACGACGAGAGGGCCAGGGGCCATGGAGGTGGGGCCCCTTCCTTGCAGAGGGCTGCAGACATTGATGTGGAGTCCACATTCGTCCGCGTCATCCTGACACCCCACAAGGAGTGCTGCGGCCTGGCCGTCACCCCCTCAGCTTCCCATGAGGACGGAACTCATGGGAGCACGCCGGCCGTCAGGCTTGCCGGCAAGTTGTGCGTGGGGACTGTGGGGGGGACCCATTCCCTGGGTATTGATCAGCACACGCCGACCACAGTGACAGGCGCCGTCTGGCTGGGCCTGAGGAGTTACCGCGTGCAGGGACCGCTCGGGCCTTCAGACGGACGTTCCCGAGCGTGTCCGCGTGCAGAGGAAGCACGTGCCCTCTCCACCTGACTCTGTGTGTTCTGGACAGAAGGGACCTCTCTTGTCCCTGGACGGCCTCTCTGAACAGGAGACGGGTCCGTGTTGTCACGTGGTCTGGAGCATCAGTGTGTCTGGGCAGGTGCCCCCACGCTGATGGGGTCATAGGGGCGCGGGTACCTGGATGAATGCGTGCGGCTTCCCAGAACAGTGGTTTTACTCACACGAGGGGAGGCCTTCCCTCTGCCATTTGGGGTTCTTGCTGCCCTGGAGAGAACTCTAGACTGGCAGAAAGAAAAGGCATTTCTAGAGGTGAATTGGTGTCATGGTTCCTTATTTTCAAGGCTGTGTGAGCTCAGACCTGAGCCATCACCGTGTTTTTTCATTTGAGGAAGGGAGGATCTTTTCTTTTGTTCACACATTTAGCATTTTATGGGCCAGGTCCCCATGTGCGTGCCCCAGACAGCTGCTGGAGGGCTGCTCCCCGGCTCCTTCTGCCCCCCACACCCCTCCTCACCTCATTCGGCACCATCACCTGGCCCGGGACCCCTTTCCTCCTGGCTCCCAAAGCCCGCCCCTCCCGGCTTCCCACCTGGGACGTGGGAGTGAGCAGCCTTGGAGAGGAGCATTGGAGCCCCTGGGGTTTGTCCAGTTTCGTGCGCTGCACGTCATGGACAGCCGCGCGGACAGACCTGCTCTGCAGGGATGCGTCTGTCCGTTGGCTGCACCGCTGACTTCATCCTGCGGGAGAGCCATGTTGTGTCTGTTGGAGATTCCTTCCAGTGTCCTTTCCTCCACGTTTTATGGAGCTGAAATCACCTTACAGCATTGACCACATGACGGTGAACGATCCAGTGGCATTTAGGACATTCACAGTGTGGTATAGCCACCAGCTGCGTCTGGTTCCAGGACATCCCGTCACCCCAGGGAAACCCCGTCCCCATTAGGCGGTCGCCCCCGTCCCGTTCTCTGACTTCTCCTTTGAAGGCGCTGTAACACCTCATTGGTTCCTCATGAGGAATGAGTGAAAAAAGTTTTCACATGTGGTCATTTTGTAAACAACCTTTTAACAACTGTCCTGTGCTTGGTTGAGCCACAGTTTCCAGTGGGCCCTGGGCCCTCTGCGGCCTCCCCTCTGTGGGACACGGGGGCTGAGAATCAGGTCATGGGGGGCAGGGCGAGCTCCCCACGTGGACTTTCCCAGTCTGTCTCTTGGGGGGAAGCGAGTCATCCTGGCCGGCGCTCTGCCCCCCCAGCCCCCCCATCGGGGTGCACTGGTTCATGTTCACGTGCCCGGTGCCGTGTGGAGCATGTGAGAAGTGCATAGCTGTGGACGGGGCTCCGTGCCAAGAACAGAAATATATCTCAAAAAAGCCAGAAATCCCACATTGTTTGCAGTCCACAGGCGTGCACTGTTGTGAGCGTCCACTGAGCAGAGCAGGACCTTGGCCACCATGGTGGTGGCCGGGCCTGTCCCCAGGAGGCTGCGGACCCCCCGCACCCCCTGCTCCCAGCAGCAGACTGAAAAATGAAGTGTGGTTCTGTCTGAAGCCTCCACTTTGTGGAGGTTGAACCTGCAAGTGGCCTGAGTCACGGTCAGTCTGATCGTGAACCTGCACCCCAGCAGGACCAGCCGGTTTGAAGTGTGTCATTGTGACCCTGGCTTTTCCCGCTCCTGCAGCCACGTGGGGACAGATCTGCCCCAGCTCCCCAAAACCAGCAGCACCAAACAAGGAGTCGTGACTTCGAGCAGAAAGAGAAAGCCCCCCCTCCCCGGGGGGCCCCACTGGATGGGCTTAACGTTCTGGAGGACGAGGCCTGTCTGAGGAGGGCGGGGGTCTGTGTGAGCTTCGGCAGGTGTCCCTGTGGACGGCGTGGGCAGCCTTCAGTGCAGGCTGCTGTGGGCTTGTCGCGTCCGCTCTGCAGCCTGCTGTCTGGGGGCTTGATCGTTCCATCAGGTGCAATGTATCCCGTTACCTTATAGGGAATTCTGTGTTGTGAAGAGAGCAGGGCTTGTGTCATGTAGGCGTGCCACGAGGAAAGCCGTCTCCACGTTGTGTCGTGGCTGCTCTCGCCGCCATAAGGGGAGTGCATGGGGGACCACTCCCCAGCTTTGCGGGCGTCCCGGGCGTCAATTCTGTACGGCCAGGACCCTCGTTTCTGCGCCGTACCCGAGTTCTGGAGTGGAGGCCGTGAGCCGTCCCGGAGTCTGTACTGGCGAGAAGCGGAGCTTCCGGGACCTGCCGCGTGGCGGCGCTCGTCCCGGGCTCCGCAGAGACGTCAGCTGGAGCGCTCTCCGCATCTGGAGGGCAGTTGGGTTTCATCCACGACTGACAGAGTCCCGTCCGAACCCAACCAAGTTCAGTCAGCCGCCGGGAGAGGCGGGTGGCTGAAACTCACCCCACCCCGCTTAAATCCAACCGTGAATCCGCTGGCTGTTGCAGAAACACCTCAGCCCAGGACTGCCCCGGACTCCGGGGTTGGGGACGCAGAGGACCCTGCAGTTTCCGTGCACGCGCTGCGCTCTGGGGTCCGTGCACTTTGTACAGGTTTGTCTTGACGGCTTTCCTCGTGTGTGGACATGTCTTAGGCGGGGTGCTGGGTGTCACCGTGGCCCGCTTGCTTCGTGGACGAGGTGCGGCTGCCCGATCCCAAAGGACAGTCCCACAGTTCGCTGCCATCTGGTCGTTAATGTCCCCTCGGTGACTTAATCCTCTCTCTGGGGACGCTGTTAGTGTTATGCTCTTGAGGGTCTGCTGGACGGGCACTTGGGTTGTGAATACCCCCGTTTCCCGTCCTTACCTGTGGCCCAGGGCGCTCTCCCTCCCAGGTCAGGAAACCCCCACTGGCGTCACCTTTCATGTCGCAAGTAGTCTGCCTGCAAAAGGAAAATTAAAAGGGAATGCTTAGGAATATTCAAAAATCTATTCTAGAGCGCTTGTTCAAGTGGAAAAACAACTCATTTAAGAGGTCAGCTTTTCGGGTGTGAAGTGCTTCGGAGGAAACTTCGCACCAGTGGGTTCTTTGTGGAGACAGAGCAGATGTGTTCTTCCATCACCCCTGCGGCCCATCCATCATGATGAGGGTCCGGGGGAAATGGCCTGAACCCAGAAGGGCCTCTGCAAGGAGCTGGCCGTGGATCGCGTGTCCTGCCAGGCCGGCTGGGAGGCTCGGATGGCCGGGGTGCTGGGGTGTCCACGTGTGGGCGGGCGGGCTTCCCTGGGGCCTGGGGCAGGAGCAGCTGAGAGGGTCCCCGTGGCTTCCCAGGACAGGGTTCACATCTGTCTGCAGCGGATATAATTTTCTAACTCACCTGTGATTTTTCTGTGAGACCCAAACTCTTGTACAGCCGGGCCGTGCTGATGGGAGGCCTTCGGTGCGGAAAGTGAACTACCCCCCCGAGTACCTTTGTTGTCTCGGGCCGCTTGGTTGTTAACAATCCCATAGTCTTGCCGAGCTGTGGCGCGGGCCGCCTGGCTGCCCGGGGAGCCCTGGGCCATGCCGTGGGATGCCATCCTTGGGACATGCAGCGGGGCGCCCTCCATGGGACGAGCCGTGTCCTGCGGAGCAGAGCGTGGGACTACGGTAGATGTGCTTCAGCAGCGCTGAAAAGGTGGTTAATTATGTTCTCCAGTGTCAGGCATCCCGGGAGGGCCTGTGCGTCCTCCGGCTACCACTCCGGGAGGGCGTCACCGGCACAGTGGCCCAGGACCGCCCCCGAGGCAGCCAGGGTCCTGTGGCACTGATCTGACAGTGAGTGGTCTGGACTTTTAGTCCCTGGAGACCACGTGAGGGACTGAAGTTTCAAACTCGTTAATGTAAATGTGCACAACTAACTTCACTCCTAACGCCAGTCTGTGCACAGTTATCAGCCGGAAAGGACGACCCCAGGCCTACGATGCAGACTGCCCGACAGGGAGGACAGGCCGCTGGTGAGGAGGTATGTGTGCAGCTCTGTGTGCATCTTGCTGAGGACGGGGCTCCCCGGAGCCAGGACTGTGGTGGGCAGGGGGCTGCCGTGCAGGACCTCCAACCGAAACATCCACCCAGCCCTGACCCTGTTGGGTCCGTTTGTGGTGACCGGAAGCTGCCACACCTTCAGCCACAGCTGGTCCTGCCCTGGCTCCTGCAGCAGAGCCACACGTGGACAATGCCACTCACTTCACACCACAGGGGTGCGTGGCGGCCCACGGGCAGCTGGTCAGGGCCGTGGGCGTGGATGCACCACAGGGGCACGCGGCGGTCCACGGGCTGGTCAGGGCCGTGGGCGCGGATGCACCACGGGGGCGCACGGCGGTCCACGAGCTGGTCAGGGCCGTGGGCGCGGATGCACCACGGGGGCACACGGCGGTCCACGGGCTGGTCAGGGCCGTGGGCGCGGATGCACCACGGGGGTGCGTGGCGGCCCACGGGCGGCTGGTCAGGGCCGTGGGCGCGGAGGCACCGCAGGCTGAAGAGACCCAGGTTCAGAGGGGCCTGTAGACGATCCCATGTGTGATTCTGGTGGGTACTTGTGATTGTGCTTTGGATTTGTATCGCGCTTAACGAAATATATTATGAGAACTCACGTCACCTGTTTGTTCTTACTCTTTCTTTTTTTTTTATTCTTATGTTAATCCCCATACATTACATCATTAGTTTTAGATGAAGTGTTCCATGATTCATTGTTTGTGCACAACACCCAGTGCTCCATGCAGAATGTACCCTCCTCAATACCCACCACCAGGCTAACCCATCCTCCCACCCCCCTCCCCTCTAGAACCCTCAGTTTGTTTTTCAGAGTCCACCGTCTCTCATGGTTCATTGTTCTTACTCTTTCAACGTGACTTCTGGGAGCATCTGAGATGACACGTGTGGCTTGAACGCGTGGCTCGCCTGGCGTTTCTGTTGGAAGTAGGGATGTAACTGCTGCTGTGAGTTCCCGCATCTGTCAGGTGGGCACGACTAGTGACGGGTCCGTGGGGCTTTGGGAACACTGTGAGACCCGCCGCAAGGGGCCTGCTCCCATGTTTCTGCAGCGTTGACTAGTAGGTGGCCAGCCCTCATCAGAGGCTCAGCGCTCAGATTGCGTCTCTCCAGCCGGGGACCCAGCACTCGGCTTTGTGCGCACGCTCAGCCCCTGCAAGCCTCCCGGCTCCCCGTCCATGCCTCCGTGTCCCTGTTTTCCGTGGATGAAGGCGCGTGCCGTGCGCCAGCCGCGTGGTCTGCCACTTGCAGGGTATCCTGCACAGGCTGGTTGGCTGGCCGCCTCCTCGGCAGTGATGGGGTCGGGAACCGCGGGCTGCTTCTGGCGGGAGGGGGGACCACCGGGTAACCCTGTCCTGCCGCCGGGCACGCTGTGGCTTTGGCCGCCTGGGGTCCTGCCGACGGGGGCTGCCGCGAGGGCCGCTGCGGGGCCAAGCCGGAGTCCCGGGAAGAAACCCACAGGTCGGTCCACATCTGGCTGGGCTATTTATAGCACACAAAGGCCCGTTTTTCTCTGACGGAGCGGGCATGTGGCAGGGCTGTCATGCACATGGTGAAGCCAGTGAACAGAGGCTTTCATTACACGACTCGCCAGTGCATCTGATACGTTCTCCTCCACGTGCCCCGGCCTTGGGGGCTCACATCTGCCCTGCTGCTGGCGAGCGAGCCCATGCACTGGGCACGGTGTTGGGATGGCATGGCTGGCCCAGGGCGGCAAGCCCCAGCTCCCCCACCATCCCCAGGGGAGGCCAGGCCCTGCAGACCCATCTCTGCCCTGAACTCCCGTGCCAGGCACCAGGGCCTCCACGTGGAGAAAGCGTGCTGGTGTTGGGGAGGACAGAGCGTAAGAGGGATCAGTAAGTTGCTCAGGAGCAGTGACATGGTCCTGGGAGCACAGGAGGGAAATCCGGCGGAGAGGGGGCACTGGGAGGGAGGGCCTTGCTGAGAAGGGTGGTTGGGGAAGGGAAGAGAGGGCGGTGCCTGGGTTTGGGGAGGCTTTCTCCAGGCAGAGGGGACAGCAGCTGCAAAGGTCCTGAGGCAGGACTGTGCCTCCTGTGTTCAGGGTAACTGGGGGCCTGGGAGCTTCTTGGCGCCGGGGATGCTTAGATGGGAGCTCTGGAGCCTAGGGCTTCGATAGGTCTACAGGCTTCTGGGGGAAACAGAGCATAGCGGGGTGCAGGGTACCCCCTTAGGAGCCTGTGAGGTGGTCTGGAGAGGGGTGCTGACACAGGCCGGGGCGCAGCAGCTGGGGTGGGGGGATGGCCCGACTGGGCCTTCATTTGGAGCAGAGTTGAGGGGACTTGCTGACAGGTGAGTAGGGGTCGAGGGGTCGAGGATGCCGCAAGGTCGGGCTGAGCAACTGGAAAGATGGAGGGTCGTGTATGAGCCCAGCCCTCCAGGAGGCAGGGAGGCAGGCCTGGGGACAGGTGAAATTTCAAGGGGAGGATGGGCAGGGGCCCCAAGCCTGGAGTTGGGGAGATGTCTGCGGACCAGCTGAGGGGTCTCCCAGGGGGTGGCTGCTTGCCCGGGAAAGTTCGTTCATCTGTCAGTGAAGCAGACTGTGCGGGACTCCGGATGGGCGGTCCAAGGGGAGCCTCCATCACCATTGGAGGGGCAAGGGCGGTGGTGCAGGAAGGTGGGGAGGGCTGTCGGCGGGTGCTTGTGCAAGGAGGAGAGGGTGTGGCTGCTCTGGGGTCCAAGCCCTAGGCTGCACCCCTGCGGAGCTCTGAGTGCTGAGGCATCTGGAGGTGGGGCTGGGGGTGTGGGCGAGGTAGAGCCCACCGTGGGGGGCCCGGGGTGGCGTTAGGACTCAGCACAGCCTGCGTGGTTTGGGAGCAGGAGTGGCTTTAGGAAGGAGGCACCTCCCTCCTCCCGGGCAAACCTCCTACACCAACACTCCTCATGCCTCGGAGTGTTTCCTGGGAAAGTCATAACTACCTACCAGGGTCGTGGGGGCCCCACCTCTGAGCCCAGGGGGACGCTTACTCGTGCAGGCATGCAGTGGCTAACGTTTGCCCTCTGCCTCACCGTAAACCGAGGCCGGGGCGCATTTGTCACAGAGAGGAGACGGTGCATCTTGTTTTCCTGGCCGAATTTGGAGGGTGTGTGATTCCCGACTGGCCAGGCTTCCCTTACAAGCTTGGACCAGCGCCCACTTAGAGCCGCACCCCCCAGGCTGTGGGATCGGTCCTGTGGTCCCTTGTAGGCAGCTGAGGAGCGGCCCCCAACAGGTCAGGTTCAGTCCCTGGAACTTGGCTGCCCTGTCTGGAAACAGTCTGTGCCCGTGGGATTCAGTTAAGGATGTTGACGTGGGAGGTGACCCTGGGTCACCTAAAGGCCATCACAGTGACCTTCCAAGAGGGAGGCGCAGGGGTCAGGGTGTTGGAAGACAAGAGGAGAAGGTGACGCGAAGATAGAGGTTAGAGTTATGTGTGCACGGTGGCTGGTTTTAGGTGGCAGCTTGGTGGGCCACCGGCCTCCAGATACCTGGTCCAGCAGGATTCTGGGCGTGTTTGTGAGGGTGTTTCTGGATGAGATTCTCATTCGAATCAGAGGACCAAGTAAAGCAGACTGACCTGCTGGCTGACGGTGGGCCTCGTACAATCAGTGGAGGGTCTGACTGACACAGAAAGGCGGAGTAAGGGAGAATTCCTGCTCTGCCAGGCCATGTTGAGCTGGGCCGTGGTCTTATCCCGCTTTCAGATTTGGGCTGGAGCTGAGACTTGCACCATCCTCTCTCCTGGGTCTCCAGCTTGCCGCCTGCACATATCAGGGCTTACCAGCCTGCAGGATTGCAGGATCTGATTTATTATAATAAATCTCTTTATATGGGTACATCCTATTGATTCTGTGCCCCTGGGGACCCTGACTAATGCAGTGGCCACAAATTAAGGGATGCCGGCAGCCGCCAGAAGCTGGACGAGGCAGGGAAGGGTCCTGCCCCGGAGCCTCCGGAGGGGATGCGGCCCTGCTGACATGGTCATTTCAGCCTGGCGAAACCGATTTTAGACGTGCGGCCTCCAGCACTGAGAGAGAATAGATCTCTGTTGTTCTAAGCCACCCAGTCTGGGTCATTTGTTAGAGCTGCTGCAGGAAAAGAACACACAGCCAATATAAACAGAGCTGCCCTAAATACCGTGGCCACACGCACGGGGCTGTTATTCAGTGCGTGGATTTCAGGGAGGGGTCGTGCTGGGTCAGGGCATGGGTCTCTTTGTTCTGTCGAGCAAGCAGATCAGTTTGCGAGACGATCCAACAGTGGGTCTCTCTCCCGCGAGGACGTGTGCCTACCCTGATCACGGTGTGCTTTCTCAGTACTGGGCACGGGGGGCCTCGCGACCCCGTCCGTCTGGAAGGGACAGCGCTGCAGGACGCGCATCCCCCTGCGTGCTGGTGAGTTAGGATCTTTGCGCACAGAGGCAGAAGCTCCTGCGAATGTGAATCGTCCGTTGTGTTTTCTCGGGGTGTTCGTCCCTCCCCCATCCATAGTGGCTGCTTGTTATGGGCACGGATGATTCTCTCCTGCCTTGAAGATGCCGCCTCCCCCATTCTGTTGTCTGCTGCTCACTTTGGTCCGTGTGTCGTTCGGCATCAGGATTAGGTCATTTTGTAGCTGAAAGTGTCTGTCTGTTATGACTTCTGCTACCAGCGGCTGTCAGGACGATCACACAGGTTGTCCCTTGGTTTCCTGGCGGGCGTTCTCTCGTTTAGTGTTCTTGGACCCAGCTCGAGCACATCTAGAATGCATTTGCATAATTAGTGGAATAAGATTTTTGAGGCCGGGGGAGTCCGATTTTGTTCCCTACCAGTGCGCCAGCATTAGTAACTGAATCACACCCCTTCTTCGACGGGGGGATCGACCTTCCAGTCTGCAGGGTATCCTGGGCTCACGTGCGCCAGTTCCCTTTGGGGGTTCTCGCTCCCATCCCACCGGCCTGTGTGCCTTTGACGCACCGATGCCTCGTTGGTAGCAGCTGTGTGGTGTTTTCCACGGCTGGCAGGGCCCCCCCACCCCCCGTGCTGTGCTCTGTGACACCAGGAGACATTACGGCAGCGATCCTGTGCGTGCACATAGGACCGTGTGTGCATGTTGGCATGTTCTCCTGGCCTCTGGGCAGAGGACGATGTGGGTGGACGTAGGGTAGCTGCACTGCTAGGGGTAGAATGGAGGATGGTATGGTGTAGTTGGGAGGGAGAGCCAGGCAGAAAGGGCACAAGACAATCACGTGTGTAAAGCTACCCCCTTGGTGCACGTAGAGTTTTAAAAGCCTCTAAAATAAGTGAAGTAGTAGTAACTGAGGAATAAGGCACTAAACAGACAGGGTTATCACGGGGGAATGGCAAGACAGCACATCCCCCTGGCCCCGCCATCATATCGGGGACATACCATGGCATGGGTTTCCTCTGGGCATAGGTGCTCTTACTTTGTGCATGGTGGGGCGTGTGTGTGCACGGTGGGGGTCTGTGCATGGTGAGGAGGTGCATCTGCATGGTGGGGGTATGTGCGTGTGCACGGTGGGGGGGGTGTGTGTGCATGGCAGGGGTGCGTGTGTGCACGTGATGTGTGCAAATGCTGTTATAGCTAGGTACCATGTGTCTGACTTCGGCTGCCAGAAACTCACCCCAGGCACTGACTCAGGTCCTCTGAACAACAGTGCTCTGTGTCCCCAAATGCCTTCTGTGTCCGCAGGCATCCTTTGTGTTCTCCAAGCACTGTCTGTGCCTGGGCTCCCGCTGTGCCGCCCAAGCCGCCATGGCCCCACCCGTGCCGGGAGCCTGGTGAGGTCAGGGCCCTCACTCACCCTCTCGTGACCCTGGCCCTGCCCACACAGCAGCTGGAGGTGTGCCTAGGGCTTCACGCACTGCACCCCACACGGGACTGACAGCTCACAGGCTCACATGAGGAAGCCAGCCTCAGCAGGGGTGGGGCAGGGTGGGTGTAGGCCCTGCAGGCCCAGGCTGTCTGCCCCACACAGGTCCTCCTTTGGTAGCGGCTGGTGGCCCAGCCTGCTTCCCAGCTGGCAGGCGTGGGCGGGTGGGGTCCAGGGTACACAGTGCAAGACAGGCTCATCTCTTTCCCAAATACTGGTGTGACTGGAGTCTCCACAGGCACAGACTGCGGTATGTCTGCTCCGAGGTCAGCGGGAGGTGACCTGGGAGCTTCCCTATGGCAGAAAGATGGGAGCTGGCCCTGTGGGCAGGATGGGGAGGACGGCGAGTAGGCCCCCTGGGGAGGAGAGGAGGACACAGTGCATGTCTCCTGGGGAGGAGGGG
>NW_023270615.1:18689807-18802779 GCF_011800145.1 Mirounga leonina
TCTCCTGGGGAGGAGGGGAGGATGGGGAGCAGGCCTCCTGAGGAGGAGGGGGAGGAAGCCAAGGGCCAGAGGCTGTGGCTAGAGGGAAGGAAGGACACCTGACTGCTCCCGGTGCCCCAGCCTGGCCTCTGGCAGTCTGCACATCCATAAACTGAAAGGTTTGAGCATGTGCAGATAAACAGAGCAGTGTGTCTGTGGGAAAGAATACATTTCAACACAGACGGGGTTCCCGGGAAGCATTCCTCCCACATCCACTCTTCCGCATGCTCCAGGGTGATGGTCCCCAGCCTCTGCCAGGCAGGTGGAGCCCGAGTTGAGGAGGTTTTGGTGCAGGCCCAGGAGGGAGGGCTTGGAGCAGAACTGGTGTGAAGTCTGAGATGAGAATGGGCTCAGCCATCACTGAGGACAGGAAGCAGCTCAGAACACTGGGGGGGCCTTGGGGGCTGGGGACCCACCAACCCTGAGGGGAAGCCCCCAGGCCTGAGGGGATCGGTGCCCTCTCCTCCTGCCTCTGGGCTCCCTTGCCCTCTTCTCAGGCTGGGACCCTGATGCAGCTTGGCCCCACGCTGTGCCCAGGCCAGGGTCCCCCTTGATATCAGCACCCTGGCCATGTCCCTCTTGCAGCTGTGCCCCTTGTGTGCTGGGCTCTCTCACCTCCAGGCCTGCAGGTTCTCTGCCAGGGGATCCCATGTTCCGCCAACTGGATGATGGCCCACCCATCATGCAGACCCCCGGGGAGCACCCCCACGATGGCCCGCCCCCACGCAGACCCGAGAGCACCCCCACGACGGCCCGCCCCCCACGCAGACCACGGGGAGCACCCCCACAATGACCCACCCCCCACACAGACCCCTGAGAGCACCCCCACGATGGCCCACCCCCCACGCAGACCCCTGAGAGCACCCCCATGCAGACCCCTGGGAGCACCCCCACAATGGCCCGCCCACCATGCAGACCCCCAGGGAGTACCCCCACAATGGCCTGTCCATTGAGGCCTCATTTTTTCTGAGAGATCAGGGGCATTTCACCTGGAAGGGCCTGGGCTGTGTTTGAAGGGTGTGGAGCGGGGCTTGCGTGCCTGATGTGTGGAAGGTGCCCGGGCAGGGACAAGGGGGTCAGCATGGCTGAGAATGGCATGGCTGCCCAGGCTTTGTGCAGGCGAGGGGTCTCCAGGAGAGAAGCCCGTGTCCTAGGTTGGGCCACACGTTGTGGGTCAGGTTCAGAGAGAGGGTGATGTCTGGACCGTCCTTGGTGAAAATGAGACCGGCTGCTCTGTGTCCCTTGGTGATTCTCGGCACCTTCGCTGGTAGTGAGCTCTGAAGCCATGACCAAGGCCAGGTCCCAGTGGCAGAATCATATTGGGTGCGTCCTTGGACTGAGTAGGTTGA
The DNA here is from genome assembly GCF_011800145.1 of Mirounga leonina. Taxonomy (NCBI): domain Eukaryota; kingdom Metazoa; phylum Chordata; class Mammalia; order Carnivora; family Phocidae; genus Mirounga; species Mirounga leonina. The sequence continues at coordinate 18,691,196 of NW_023270615.1, forward strand.
ATGAATGCTTAAAATTGGTACCAGGATGTGGTGAACTTGAACGTGAGTCCGTTGGCTTTCATTTCACGTAAATTTGTGCAGTGGGGTCTTTGCTACCTTTTTTGTAAGGGAAAGTACAGTACCTGTCAGTAGGCTTTTAGAAGTAGACCCCTTTGCTTTTTACGGACCCCTGGGTGGACTCTGGGGCCTGGGGTTCGGCCGGTCTGTGGGGATCCCGAGCGGTGTCTGCGGAGGTGGCGCTGAGTAAAGGGCACCTTTGCATCAGAAGTGGGATCGAATTCCAAAGATCCTGTTCTTTGAACAGACAGCTCATTACTGCAAATCTGTGAAAATATCCTAAAATTGCAGAGCATATTGCAGACTTGAGAAAAGTCTCCAGAAACGTAAATTGTATACAAGTCCAGTCAAAGAGTATAAAGAATACTTGCGTTCACTGCCTCAAAGTAGCTTTGAAGCCAGAAACACTCGGTGCCTCTCACGAATGACCGAATACAGCGCTTTCGTGACGCCAGCCTCACCTGCTGCTGTCCGCCCGTGACCGAGGTCCTGACGGGCTGGTCCCCCGGCTCCCCAGCCCCCCGGAGTGCGCCTTCTCGGACTTCTGACGAGCGCCAGCAGGAGGCCCGGGAGGCCCTGGAAGTCGCCCCCAGCCGGGGCGCAGCACTGCCCTGGAGCCCACGCGAGCCCCCGCCGTGGCCGCCCTGCCTCGCTTGCTGCTCCTTCTGAGCCTGCTGCTCAGAGTTGTCACCAAAGGCTCGGGGAGGGCGGAGGAGGAGGGAGGGGTCCCTGGAGCCGGTGCTTGGGATCGGGGGGCCGTTCTGGGCAGGGTCTGCTCCCTCCTGCCTGCTGGCCACCATCCCGCTCCCGCGGCCTCGTGGATTCCTAGGGGCCGTCCCGTTAGAAGGGGCGGGACTGTCCTGCCGGCCTCGCAGCTGGGGTGCGCGTAAGCCTCGTGCGCCGGGTGTGGGGTTAGGCCTGGGGTCTGGGACCAAGCAAGCGTCTGTCCGAGGCTCGCACGCTCGCCGTACCACGGCACTCACCGCGCCCCCCCAGGTCACGTTTCCGCTTCCCACAGCGCCGGACACGTCAGCCAGCCCTCCGTCCTCGTGGCTGCCGTGACCAGGAGTGGGGGCTGTTGTAGGTGGCACACAGAGGTCAGTGGCCACTGTCACCAAGCACTGCTGTGTCCCAGGCTCACGGCCTCCCCTCGTGGAGGGCGCCGTTGCCCGTGGCCGCAGCGGGGCCTCCCATCCGCTCGGGTGTGTTCCCGGCAGGTGTGGGTGCTGCCGTCCCCTTGCTGCGTGCCTTTCCAGGCCTGCAGGGTCACGCACCCCTCACAGACCACGAGCGCCGGTCTCCGGCTGAGGCGCGGGCACGGGGGGCCGTGCTGGCGGGCAGTGGCCGGAGGCAGCCCAGCACCGCTGCGCAGCTCCTCGGCCAGCACGTGGCTTGGTTTCCCGGTTGAGTTTCGCGCTGCCCAGCTGTGCTGTGACCGGCGGTGTGGAAGTCTTTGCCCACATCCCTGCCTCATCCGCCCTCACCACGAGCCCAGGCGCCCCGACTCTCCCTTCTTCCAAGGCTGGATGCTCACGTTCGGTGGGGCTCGCCCAGGGCCCTTCAGGAGAGCCTGCAGGGGGGCAGCTCCCCCATCCTCTCCCTGGAGCCCCCAGCCCCCCAGGGACCGCCGTGGCCTGGCCCCCGCGATCCTCAGAGTCCCTGGCCCTTGACGGGATCCCTTGTCTGTCCTCATATGGCTCCAGGGCGCCTTTCTCCTGGGGGGCACAGCTTCTTCCTCCTTCCTCGGCCTGGCCCTGCCCTGCGCCCTCAATGAGCCCACACAGGAGAACAGTGGGGCCCACATCGTGCACAGCCTGCCATTGATAGGGACGAGAATGGGGCAAGCGTGTTCCACGGCCCGAGGGAGGCTCACCGCGGGGCCTTGTCCCGCTGCTGAAGGGAGCCTTGTGGTGCCCGTGGCTGGTCCCCGCGGCCCCGCCCAGACTGCCCTGGAGACCCCGCGATGTCCGGACGGATGCCGCCCAGCACAGACCTCCATGAGCATGGGGCGGCCGGGCCAGACCAGGTCCTGAGCACCGTCCTCCCGTGGGCGGCGTGGGTCAGGGACCGGCCGGCGAGTGCGGCCCCGGGAGAGGTGAGGCCGGCTGGGCGGGCGATGGGGGTTTGGCTTATTGCCAGAGGTCGTGTTTGTTCTTCGTTCCTTTTGTACAGATGGCACAATGTGGTTTTTTCCTGCTAGAAGAATCAAGCGTGTGTACAAACCACCGGGCACAAGGACACGTACACATCGGGTTTGATCTTGTTCTGAGTGCTCGCCGTGTGCGATCGCGTTCAGGCCGCTGAAGCAGTAGGGTGAAATGCTGGCTGACCAGGGCCCTGCGGTGCATCCTGGCATCTCTCATCATTCCTGCACACGGCCCTCGTGTTCCTGGTTCTCATGGCTCAGCTGAGTGGGAGTGAGCTGAGGAAGCAGGTGGGCATCCCTTCTCGAGGACCAGACGAGTCTGTCTGTCCAGCTGGCCTGGGCGTGCTCCTGGGTCCTTCGCCTGGGCGGCTGGTTCACGTCCCTGTGGACATGTCACAGCAGATGTGTCTCCAGGTCTCATGGGCTCTGCAGGGAAGCCAGTGAGGGCCTTGGGCACCGAGGGAGGTGGCCGGGGGCAGGGACACCCAGGCCTGGCTGTGCAGGGATGGCGGTGGGGAGGGCTGGTGTGGGTGGGGTCTGTAGGACAGGCTCTGGGACCTGACGGCTCTGCACACGGGAGCGGGTGTGGATGCCGCCCAGGGTCTCGGCTGAATGGTAGTTGGCACAGCGAGGGGGTACTCCAGGCGCCCTGGCCAGTCTGGCCCAGGAAAGTGGCCAGTGCCGCCCCTAGGGGGGTGGGAGAGGGCCCCAAACAGCAGGGACCCCGCAGTGCCTGCATGAAGAGGCTGCTGGTGTTTCGGGGCTACATAAAAAGACCCCGTGGGGGGAGAGCCCCGAGGCTGGGAACTGTGAGGGCTTGTTGAGAGCCTGGAATTCATAGGCCTGGCTCTCAACAGGGGTGCTTGTAAGCCTTCCAAAATCAGGGTAGAATTTGCATCTGAATGACCAATCATGCCAAAGCCGGCCAAGGAATGTGTTGGTTTTCTTGTTATTTTGCACTTCTTGTTAACCATCATTTATATTTTTATTCTACCCCCAGCCATTCTTAAAACTAATATTACCTGGCGGTTGCCTCACTCCTGATTTCCCAGCGTGCACTTCTGCATGGGAACCTCCCCCATGCCCCTCTCCCCCCCGTGGAAGGGGTGCGGCAGTGCCCCTCCCCCTATGGCGCCCCCATCCTGTAGGGTACCCACGTGGGCTCAGAGCTCTCAGAAGGCAGACAGGTTTGGTTTGGACTTCCCAGAATTAACATTATGAATTACTTCTCAGCTTCAAGAAAATGGGAGAATTAAACCTAAAAAACTCATTTTTTTTCTGGAAAAGGAATGCAGGAGTTGTGCTTCTACTGGGCCACATTACCAACTAGCCATGGGGGTCTGCAAGAGACAGAATAATGAAGGGCCCCTGTGGACATCCGTGTCCTGATCCCTGGAACCTGCAGATACAGTTGACCCTCGAACAGTATGGAGGCGGGGCACTGACCCTGCACCTCCGAAAATCCGTGTAGAACTTTTGTCGCCCCCAAAAGCTTAACTACTCAGCCTGCTGTACCAGAATCCTCACCTGTACCAACAGTCAGTTAACACACGTTTTGTATGTTGTATGTGTTATATGCTGTATAAGGTATTCTTAGAATAAAGTCAGCCAGAGAGGAGAAAATGTCATTAAGGAAATCATGGGGAAGAGAAAGTCCATTTACAGTATGTCCTGTGCTTATCGAAAAAATCTGTATATAAGTGGACCCATGTCGTTCAAACCAGTGTGGTCGAAGGGTCAACTGTTATGTTACTGTACGTGGTAAAGGGACTTCACAGGTGTGATTAAGGATCTTGAGATAGGGAGATCATCCTGGATTCTCTAAGTAGGCCCTATATGTAATCACAGGGTGCCTGATGAGAGACAGTCAGGAGGGCAGAGAGGAGAGAAGATGCTATGCTGCTGGTTTAGGGAAGGAAAAACTTTCCTTCTACTCTCTTAGGTTCTTTCAGTGGGGCCTGTGAATTAAACAGACAAATGAGAGATTAACAGAAAAAAAGGCACACAAATTTTAATATAGTCACATGCACAGGAGCTCTGCAGAAAAGAAAAACCCAAAAAAGCCGTTAACCTTGGGGCTTATATGTCGTTTTAACCAAGAGCAGTAAGTTGCGAGGCAATAAGAGGAAGGAAAGGTGGTTTGGGCTCGTAGGGGCAGTGCATTGTGTGAGTAGGAAGCTGTGGTGAGTAAAGGATGGTTAGCAAGGTTTGTCATGCAGACTCCTCTCGGCACCTTCTCAAGGACGCTTGTACAGAAGGAAGCCTGTGTCCTGCTTTTGGGCACGTGGGGAGGGCAGAGAGTTCTCCGTGGACCTGCCGTTTCTCAGTTGTCTTCGGTTCAAGGTAGTCCTTATGCCAGAGCAGTCTGTGTGGGGGGCAGCCTCTGGGGGGTGGCGTGTTCCGACCCTCTTCGCTGGCTTTGACGCCGCAGGGAGGGACACGAGCCCGGGGAATGCAGGAGGCTTCTGGAAGCTGGAAAGGCAAAGAAGTGGATTCTCACTGGAGCCTCCCGAAGGAAGCGGCCGATGCTCGGGTGTGAGCCCCACGCCAGGCTTGTGAACCCCAGAGCCGTGAGATAGCACATTAATGTTGTCTGAGGCCGCTGGGCTTCTGGTGATTTTGTACAGCAGCACAGGGAAGCGGGCTCAGGTCCCTTAGGATGTGGTCTGCGCCCAGAGGACCTTCGCTACCACTGTAGGGACAAGGAGCGTGTCTGCACAGCAGGGAAGATGTGACATCCAGCAGCATACAAACCGGTGGTGCTCAGACTGTGAGGATCCCTGGGCGGGCGACGTGCGTGCCCCCGGGACGCTGCTCGTTCCTGCCACCAGTCTGGGACAGAGCTTCGCACAGCTCCCTGCACGCCACAGGCACAGTCGGCATGCAGAGCAGGGAGCGGGTCTAGAGGGGCTGGCAAAGAACACGCAGGACTAAACAGCGGGAGAAGGATGGTGTGTGTCTTGGGACACAGAGGGTGGGAGCGGGATGTGTGGGGGGCTCTGCCCTGGCTCAGCCACGCTAAGAGGGAGCCCCTGCTTGGGGTGGGAGGGCCGCCATGGCTCGGCCTCTGCCCTGCCGGCACCCCCGTCCTGCCCTGGGGACCTGGCAAGCCCTGGGCATGGGGCATCCGTGCTTTCACGGCCGGGCAGGCAGCCACAGGCCCCGGCGTGCACACGCGGAGGACGGTCGGGGCGTGGGAGAGCGCTTTCCCCAGGGGCCCAGCCCAGGGAGTGGGCAGGGCCCAGTGGTGGGTCTGGGCAGAGGCGGCCTCCACTCCTCTGTGCTCATGAGGGCAGCCGCGGGTTCCAGGTGCGAGACCCCACACCAGCCTTGGGCGCCACGCTGCTCCCGCGTAGCCGCTGGTTGGATCGTGGCCTGTCATGAGCTCCTGTGGCCTCGCCCTGACAGTTTAGCTCAGACGTTGGTCGGCTCGTGCTGACCTCTCCGCTCAGCCAGCGGCCCCAGTCGGACCTCAGATGTGCCCTCCTCCCTCGCCATGGTTTGCGACTTTGGGTGCCTGTTTTGCAGTGTCCGTGTTTCTGGGGGCGGGGCCGCAGACTGTACCGCCACACGTTGGCTTGGCGTCAGCGAGGCCGGCAGATTTATTTCCTTGCGTTGCCCTGGCCTGCTGGGTCACTCCCTGAAAGTCATGTCTGAGCGCTCGGCCAGCACGCGGCCCCGACGCTCTCCGACGGCCCGTCTGCGGGAGGCGGCCCCGCCCTCTGTGGACTCCGTTCCGGGGGGAGACATCGTGCTCCCGCTGTGTGTTTGGGGGAGCTGACGTCATGTGGGAACGAGAGGCCTCACACTTCGCACCAGTCACTGTTGATGTCCCCGCGCACATGCCTTCCGGGGGGAGCCCGCGTCAGAGGCCTGTCCCCGACTCCACGTGGAGGGAAACGCGCTCTTCCAGCAGGGAACCGCGGTGCGGGCGTGTGTCCTCCGTCCCTGTAACCTGCAGAAGTCCTGTGTGACTCGGCTGTCCCCTGCTCTTACCTGGTCTCTCGGCGGTTCTCCAGCAGCTCCCGCGCGTCTCAGCATACACGTGCGACGTACGTGTGCTACAGCCGACCCCAGGGCTCTTCTGGACGTCAGCCTGGAGTGTGTGGCTGGGAATCTTGGTGGGAAGAGTGGGTCTTAGTCCAGAAGGTGGCCAGCACCCCCTGACGTCCTGGCTTCCTGAAGCTTCCTGGAGCCTGGCTCCCACCGGGACCGAGACCCCTGACCCGCCCTCTACTCGGCGTCGTCACTGGCTGGTGAGGGTGCTGGGGGCAGCCACAGGGCAGGAACCAGGTGGACGTGGCTGACCGTGACTGACCAAGCGGGCGGCCAGAGCTGACTTCTCAGACATATTGTGTCCTCCAGCCAAGGTCTGCCCGTCTTGAAACTCAAAAGGCTGGAGACAGGTATCCGCTCCGTGCCCACAAAATGCAGGTGTGTTCTCCACCTGCAGAGGGGCCCTCATGGGGCCCGCCCTGGTGGGAGGGCAGGGTCATAGGGACAGAAGGTTCTAGAAGGGAGCAGACCTTGGGACACTTGCAGATGCTGCTGGACCCTGCCCCTTACTCTGTGTGCGGGGGACCCGTGTGACCTTCCCACCACTCCTGTGTCTCGTTGACACAAGCCATGGAAAGGCTGAGGGTCGAGAACCCCCAAGAGCTGGTGTGTTCTCATGAGTGGCAGCTCTGAGTGACCGCCTTGTCGACTCCCCGTGCCCCCTGGGTGCTGGGCTCAGGTGAAGCAGCCAGGTCACCTTGGAGTGCTTGGCAGGCACCTCGGAGGCCCTTCCCTACAAGGAGGGAGATGGTGCTCAGTTGTGTGGCTATATGGCATTTTCTTTATCCATTCCTCCCTGAGTGGACACTTGGGATTGTAGGTGGGGAGAGAGAATCTCCCGTCTTTCCTTCTGGCCCTGTGGCCTGTCTGGTAATTAAACTAACATAAGATATGTTAACAAGAGAAAAGCGAATTTAATTTTGTACACATGGGAGCTCCAACCATATAAGACTCTAAGAAGTGACCGGAGCAGGCAGTTGTCCTGCGTGCTAGACAAAGAAACAATCCGCTTGTGAAGAATGGGTAAAACAAAGGCATTTGGGCTTGGGGTGGCAAGTCAGGGAGAAGTAGCGAGTCTCTGCCTGCTGTGAAAACGGCCGCCGTGAACGTGGGTGTGCAGATCCCCGTTTGAGACCCTGCTTCCAAGTCGTTTGGCCGGGCTCTAGGTCTGCCTGGACTCGGGGATCTGAACCCCGACTGGGGGCAGGGGCTGCAGAGAGGAAGCCCTGCCGGCCGCTGTCTCGAGGCCGCACCTGCTGTGGTCTGGGGCATGCATTTCGCTCTGCATTTGTGGGCTCGCCTGTCACAGGGTGCGCTGCTCAGCCCGCCTGGCTTTTCCATTTGGTTGCGCCCGTGGCCGTGGTTAGGGAAGAGCGCTGGAAGGGCACCCACTGCGTGTGTCTCTGCGTTCTCAGCTCTCACTGAGCCCCCTGGTAACAGTCTCCCCTCAGATCCGGGCCCCCAGGTCCCCCTTAGGGTCCACTCCTGGCTCTCCAGGTGTGCAGAATAGCCGCCCAGAGCCCCACAGAGGTGCCACCGGGTGGGCGCTGACCCCCGCCCTGCTGGCCCGACCCCTGCTTCTGCCTTGCTTGCAAAGGCCGGTGTGCACTGGGCACCTGGGTCCTCCCGTGGCCACTCAGCGCTTCCTCCCCCGACTGCACGTGTGTGGAGCGGGGTCGGGTCTGCCTCGCACGGGGTGGCCGGCGTGGGCTCCGTGACACAGTTGGGGGACCGAGAAACCGAGGCGGGGCTCACACTGTGCATGGCCAGGCCCGGTGGCCCTGGCCTGGCTGTCGGGGGACGGCTGTGCGCCTGCCCTCTCGCTGTGTGGACGCTGATGGCACTTCCTCTCTCCAGAGGCTCACACTCCAACCACTTAAAAATTCAGAGGTCCAGCGGCAGCCGCTCCCGGGAGTGGGGAGGGCGTTTGACTGCTATTCTCTGGGAGACAGCCAGAGCCTGGCTAGTCACGGCCGCCGGTGAGCGTTTCTGACTTCGATCAGTAACGTGAGTGCCGGGAAGGCCGCGTCCACGGCGGCTGGGCTCTTTCCCGCCGTCCCTGCTGCGGGCCTCCCTCTCCGGAAGTGGGGACGGGGACACAGGGCGGCCGGGGCCGAGGCGTGGGCACTCAGGTGCACGGGGTGCGCCGGCGGGGGACGCCTCTCCTGGCCTTGGCTCTCTGTACGACCCCCACCTCCCTCCGGCCCCCACGGTCTTCCTCCTCTTTCCGCGTTAGAACGTGAATGCCGGGTCCCCGCATGAGCCGGTTTTCACGTCAGCACCACCTGTTCTCAGGGGTCCTCGAGAAGCAGGTGCCCCTCTGCCCGGGGTCGCCTTTAGGACAGGACCGGAGGGTCGCAGGTGGAGGCCGGTGCAGAGGTGCGTGGCCGAGGTGGCTGTCCTCAGCGCCGAGGGCAAGCTCTTCCCCTCTGCTGTCCATCCTGGGGGAAAAGGTGTAGAAAGAACACTGCGTGACACCTGGCAGGGTGGTTTTTTATGGCTGTGCCACGGTGGGCCCACTCTGGAAAGGCTCAGCAGACGCCCCCAGCCATCCCTGGCGGGTTTTCATCATGTCCTCACTAACAGTCATAGTTACCAAAGCGCCAGGTCGTGGGGTAAAAAGCCCACGCACGCTTTGAGCTCAGCTGCGTCTCACAGCTCAGCACCTGAGGGGGGGAGTAAGTAGCCGGCCCCGGGCACACAGCTCGAGCCCCGGCATCGGGGCCCTGATGCCCTGCCTCATGTGTGTCCCTCTTGGCGGGTAATGGACGGCCAGGCTCGGCGGGGCAGGGCACACGTGTGGAGGGGAACGAGGCATAGACACTAGGAAGATGAAGCCACGCGCGGCCCCGTCCGCGGAGAGCCGGGAGGGCAGAAGTGTCCCCACGGACAGCGGGAATGTGCTCCTGGGGACCGGGCCGCCTTCCCCTTCACCGCGGGGTGGCCTGAGCGACTGCGAGAATCTGGGGAAGCTGCTGATGTTCGGAAACAGCAGGAGGTTTTGTAAGAAAAACACCAAAAAGTGCATTTTCTAATGCAAACGCAGTCAGGTGAGGCAAAATCCGAAGAAGGTATTTGGACACGTCCCTCAAGCCCCGGGCCCAGAGCTCAGCACCCCGTGCAGCTCGCATGCCTTCTCCACCTGTGAAGGGCCACGGCCTGGTGCTCGGCGCTCGGAGATCAGGTGCACCTGGCCCCCGCGAGCTCACCCGGAAAGCAGGAAGTCCAGCCCTGCTGGCAATTGGGAGTCTGCGTGGGCGAGCGCCGGGTGCTTGGGGCGGGCCTGCCCCGGCCCTGCTGGGCGTCGGCGTCCCCGACGGCCCTTTCCGTGAGTAAGCGTACGTTTAAGTGCTGTTTTATCCTCTCCTCGTTGCACTTAATCACATGTGTGTCCATCGAGCTTGTCAATAAGCATGGGCACGATGGTTTGCGTTGCCTGCCTAGCGGGCTGGGAGATTATTTAGCTAGCTAGGTCCTGACCGGTGCACATTTAGACCAGAAATCCTCACTGTTGAAGCAACGTGGAGATGCACATTCCTGAGCTGGCATCCTTTTGAACGGGTGGGATTGCCGAGGCCGAGGAAGCAAGCGAGCGGCGTGTCCGTCAGACTCCTCTGGAGAGCCAGGCCTGGCCCCATCCCCGCTGGTGCTCGCGGCCAGGTGCGGCTCAAGCAGGGTGGGGGCTTGGCGGCAGGCACCCCCCCAGAGGCAGAAAATCACTTCCTGCTGAAGATGGAGGGGTCCGTGCAGGTGTGAGTGTGAGGGGCTGCCCAGCGCGGCTCTCCCCGGGCTTTGCGGGATAGAAGAGAGGTGGTCCCTGGAACCTGGAGGGTCGGGCAAGCTCGGGCAGGTGTTTCAAGTTCCTTGTCTGTATGTTGGAAAAAATCCATCTGGTTCTGAAATTTTGTGAGGGCTGTCCTCCCTGTGGCTGAAATGTTTCTAGAGTCTCCGTCACCTGGGACGCTTTGGGTGGGATTGCCGTCCGAGGCTGGGAGCCTGCCCCAGGCAGCCAGGCGTGCCCACCTCCTGCGGGGCCCCAGCCGACCACCGGTCGGTCAGAAGGAGCTGGGGGCTTAAAGGCAGGGTCTGTAGTTAGAGTTGTCATTCGAGTGTTCGTCCCTGCCCGAGACTGCTCGTCAGTGAACACACACCTGGGGACCACGTTCTGGGCACGGAACTGGTAGCTCTTCATTCGCCGTGGGGTCTTTGGTGTGGGTCAGTTATATCATCTGCTTGTTAGGCTTTTAAGCTGGGAAGAAAAAACGAAGACTGCAGAGCCTGGGCTGACCTAACTAGCCAAGTGGGTTTATTTGGAAAGGCCGACGCCTGCCAGACTCCAGAGCAGGCCCTGGTGCCGCCACCCAGGTTCAGCCCGTCCTTGGGGAGGTGCCCGCTGCACCCCTAACTAGGAGCCCGTGTGACGTGTTGGTGAGGAACCGGGTTGAAGTGGGCCCAGGGAGGCCAGCCGTGTGCTGGCTCCATGAGGCCTCGGGGCAGGCTCTCCCACGTAGGGAGCGTTGGCTCTCCGGCGCTGAGGACTCATGAGGTGGTGTTGGGGGGGAGGGGCAGATGCCAGGTTTCGGGCTCTAAATGCACTGCTGGCCGCTGGTGTGACTTCCGGAAGCGTCCAGACCTTGGTTTTCTTGTGTGTGAAGGAGGGATGACAAGGAGGAGGAGGATGGTTTCTGGCCCATCGAGTTGTTGGAAGAGCCTCCGTAAGAGGCCCACACGTCCCTGGTGGCACGTGGAGACCTGAGCAGCTCTTCTTCCTCCTCCCCTCCCCCAGAAGGCTGTCCTGGGAGGATGGGGACGCCGGGCCCCCCAGCTGCGTCTCCAGAGGGTGGCTGCCGGTGGGGGCAGCCCTGGGGGTGCGGGGAGCTGGGGAAGGTGAGGATGGGGGCTGCCTCCAGGCCAGCGGCAGGTGGTCTGTGCCTGGTGGGCAGATGGGGCGGATGTGGCGGGTGTGGCCACGGCCGTGGGCTCTGCAGGCCTCTCCCCGCCCCTCCCCCAGCCAGCACATCAGCTTCCGGGCCCAGAGCTTCCGGTGCCTGGAGGGCCTGCGGAGGCCTTGAGGGACCCGGAGGTGGGTGGGGCGGGGCTGCGCCAGCCCCTAGGGAAGCTGCATCAGCCACTGACAAGGTTGAAGCCTGGAGGAGCGGTCTGCTTTTCCCGGTAACCCCACGGCCGGCCAGCCGGAGCTGGTTTTCCGCTCCTCTGGGTGGCACTTCCTCTCCAGGGGTCCCCCCGCCCCGCGCCTGGAGGTAGGGCTGGCACGCACGCCGTCGGGGTCCCTGCGCAGGTGGTGGCCCAGCGCAGGGACCGTGCTGGGCAGGGCGGGGGGCTGTCTGTGTCTCCGCTGCTCCCTGTCCGAAGTGAACGGGCCAGACTCGGGGTTCTCACAGGTGCCCGCTCACGTGTGCGCATCGTGGGGAGCCGGGCCCAGGACTGTCCCTCTCTCTGCTCTCCGTGGCCCCCTGGACGGCCCTGCCTGCGCGTGGCCTTCGGTGGGCAGGTGCAGGCCGGGCCCATGTCCCTCGCTGTGTCTAGCAGCAGTGCCTGAGTCAGGCTGGCTGCAGGTGTGCTTTGCAGTGAGAGGGGGGCCGTTCCCGAATGGAAACCAGCCCCCCGGGCGCTCCCGACTGCACCGGGACGCAGCCCACCCCAAGGGGCGCTGCCCCGGCCAGCCCGGCCCCGCACGTCCCCGGGGTGAGGACCCAGGACTGGGCAGAGGCTCCCCAGCAGAGCTCAGCCCAGGGCGGTGGCCGTCGGGGACCTGCCGAGACCTGAAGGGCACTGCTCGGGGCCACCACGTGTCCCCAGGGCGGCTGCCTCGCTCAGCCTGTTTCTGTGGCGGGACATAGCCACCCCGCTTGCACGGAGGCGGCCCAGGGCCCGGGAGTGGCCGGCATGTGGGGCGGCCCTGAGCTCTGCCTGGCAGGCAGCACGGCCAACTGGCCAACCTCTGGGACCAGTTCTGCAGGAAATGAGACCTCGGGTCCCGTCATCTCCAGTAGACAGGGCCACTGATGCTCACACAACCTACTTCCCGGGTCCTTGGCAGAATACAGTTCCATTTCCTCAGCCGTTGCCGGCAGAAAGGCAGGGAGGCAGCAGTCCTGTCCTCTGGCTGGTGACGCTCTGGACCCACGTTTGGGGTCCCGTCTGGTCTGTCCCCATGTCCCCATCACTGGATGAGGGGGCCCAGCTTATGCGAGGGGGCTGTAGGCAGCACCCGGAGGCCTTTCTCTGGCAGGATGCTTGCTTGGCACGACCGTGACCCTGCTGAGGCCGCCACGAGCAGTGCCAAGGCCCTAGTGGGGGCAGAGGGGCGGCCTAGTTTATCCTGGTGCAAGAATGTTCTAGAGGCTCTTCTAGATTTTTCAGTTGACTTTGGTTCCTGTGAATTGTGAGGAGACCCCTCTGCCTCTGTGCTGCGTGTCTCGTAACATGCTCCCCGGCACTGGTCCCCGGGAGGGAAGGCGCCTCCTCGGGCCCGCTGGGGACCATGAGGGCCGGCCAACCTCTCAGCCCGCGTCTTCCCACCTGGAAGATGACGTGGGACGGGGACAGAACCGCTGCCACGTTTCCGTGTCTCGCGCCTTCTGAAGCACCCGGGAGGTGGCGCCGGGCTCAGAAAGGGAACGCCCCGCCTGGTGTGCGAGTCCACACCGCGGGAAGGACGGATGCGCCAGGCTCCAGGGCGGGTGACGGGTTGGCAGGACCGGGGCCAGCAAGCCTGGCCTGCGGTAGGAGGGTAGACCCGTCTCCGGCGTGGAGGGTGCAGAGTGGACTCCTGGAATCTGGGGCCTGGGGTTCCCTTGACCTGGGGCCTTCAGCAGAGGTCACTCCCAGGCACCTTCTCACCGTCTGGAGGGTCGAGGGCATTTGATGTTTCCAGTCCAGTTGTCTCCACTGCCGTGAGGGTGGGTTTGCTGGAGGCCGACCCCGCATCGTTTTATGTGGCCCTCGGCACTCACACGGCAGCTGGCCTGGAAGCATCTGGAAGATGAGAACCACAAGGGAGGGTCAATTGGAGGGGTGAATCAGGTCCAGTATGGGGCTCCTCGTGTTCCCCTCAAAGGTCACGCTGCGGCGGTGCTTACATTGGGGTATGCCTCCGTGGGTAGTTTGGAAAGTAGAAACGATTGAGATTCTGGGCATAGACCATGTGCAGGGGCTGGACGGTGGGCATCTTGGCAGCCGTGGAGACGCTGGTGCTCCCCAGGTTAGGGGGAGGCTGGGACCGTTCCAGGCCTCCCCTGGCACCTTCTCCTCACCGCTGGGGGAGCGGCCCTCGCTTTGTCGCCTTCCCAGCGCTCTTGGGAGGCCATCCCCCTGCCCACGGCGGCCACGTGGTCCACGGTTGATGGCGCATGGGGTGGTGGGGTTTGAACATGGATCAGGGGGTGCAAGGTCTCATCGTGACAGGCTTTGCTGCCAGGCGCTCAGTCAGCTGCTTCCAGGGCCTAGGTGGGCGTTTCTGGGGGTCCCCTTGAAGGGGTGCAGAAGCTGGTGAATCAGAGCAAACGCTGTGTGCACCAGATAGTGCACGGAGGTCGGCGTGGTGGCCCCCACTAGGCGTGGTGATGTTCCTTGTGTCCCGCCTGGGGGTCAGCCCCGGGGGCCCTCACGGTGCTTTCGCCTGCTGCATGCGCCTTCTCTAATGGTTTTGCAAGCAGGGAGCAAAGGCCACGTCCTGGAGGGAGGCCAGGCGCAAGAAGAGGGGCTCGTCCTGGCTCAGCCTTTGCAGGCTTGAGCTGGATGGCAGCCCGCGGTCGAGCTGGCCTGGCTCTGTAACCCTGCTGTGTATTTTTAAGGAGACACTAAAGATGAAGGCAAAGAGAGTGGCATTTTGTGGGTTTTTTAGACTTAAAAAAGAAATCTCCGCCTGGACCTGGGCTTGTCAGGGCTCCAAGGCCCGTCCCTCCCGCGGTGGCTAAGAGGAGAGATGTCCTGGTCGCTCTGCAGCTGGGCTAGGTCCATGCAGGGGGCAGGAGTCGCGTCCTCGGGTGCAACTCCCGCTGCGGAGACTTTGTGGGCAGGATGCTGCCCCAGGTGGCCCAGAGCGCAGTCCTGAGCCAGCCCCGGATTAGGCACGGTTCTGGACAAGTCTGTGACACCTTCACACCCCGGCACATGGCAGAGAGAAGGAGCTCCCTGCTGTGGGGTTGGGGTGCCCCTTGTCTCTGCCCTGAGCTCCTGGAGGAGAAGCATCCATTCAAAGTGGAGCCAGACGCTTCCACAGAGAGCGGTTTCCAACCCTGCCCGCCGAGCTGTGACCCGCTCCAGCCCCAGGGCGATGGACAGTTCCGGAGCCCCGGGACCTGCTGGCCGGGCCTGTGGGGGATCGCAGGACGTAGGAGGGAGGGAGTCCCAGCTCTGCCGGAGGCTTGAGATTCGTAACTGCCTTGTGAGTCTGACAGGGCTGCCTAAAACCCGTCTCATCAGGAACTGGGGTCAGTGGGGCCACACAGCTGTACCCCCGCAGATGGTGTGGCAGGGCTGTGGCCTGTAGTTGCTGAGTCTGTTGGTGCGAGCCGAGGGTTCCTTCGGAGGTCCAGCGCTGTAGTCCGACGTGTGCGCACCCCAGGGAGTTGGACATGGGTAATGGGAGTGACCTCCTGTCTAGGGGCTGAGGGAGTGGCTGGGGGCTGGAGGGGCAGTGACCTGTTCCCGTCCCCACGGCTGGGAAGTGGCATCCGAGGGCCCGGAACCCTTCACTGGAGTAGCACGCTCTACCGTGCCCCCTGTTAGGGGAGAATAGTGACCGCCTGAATTAGGCATCTCATTGGCTTGGAAGAAGTGTGAACAGTGTGGTGGACATCGACTGTTTCACTGCAGAGAACGTGTGCCTTTGCACACAGAGCGCAGGGAACGGAAGACCTGAGCGGGGACTGGAGTGAAGTACGTCCTGGGGACTGTGTGCGACCGTCCCCGTAGAGGGCAGCAGGCCTGTGAGGGCGGTGAGTGCATGCTCTGAGCGTGTGTGCCCGCCCCCACCCCCAGACGAAGGGACAGAACCTTAGGACCGCTTCAGCGTGACCCCCGTGTGCCATCTGCACTTCGGCAGATGGGCTCTGGATACAGGAGCTTCTGGGTCGGGTTTTGCTGGTGGTTGAAATCAGTCTTTGAAAATAAATTTTTAGGGGCACCCGGCTGGCTCAGATGGTAGAGCGTGTGACTCTTGATGTCAGGGTCGTGAGTTCAAGCTCTGTGTTGAGTGTGGAGCCTACTTTAAAGAAATGAATTTTAAGTGAGAAACTGGCAAAGAGCTGAATGGCCAACGTTATCCTATTGGATTGTGGAATATTGAACTGCCATCTAAGTGCGCTTGGGGAGCGCTGGATGCCCACGGGAGGCCGCCATACAGGAGGCCCCAGGGAAGGAGGCACAGTTCACCTGGACGTCCTGCCCTCCCCTCCGGCCAGCCCACAGGGGACGCCCCCGCTTCTTCCTCGCACTTCCTGGTCTCTTGTGGGGCTGCAAGCCTGCTCCTCCCGCCCTGGGGTGCTGAGCTGGGATTCACCTGCACTCACGGCCACTGGACCTCTTTGCTCTGTGTCAGAGTCCCTTAGAAGGAGGTTCCGCAAAATGTCCAGTCAGTCGGAAATCACCGAAAGTCTGTCTGCTCTTCTTGGAAACTTGTGTTTTGATGGAATCCCTTTAGTAAGCTTTAAGCAGGAAACCATATGTGAATCGCGTGCAATGTAGCGATTCGACGGTCTGTATCAGTGTCCCCACCTGTCACCGTACGGCGTGGTTACGGTTACTGATGATGTTCCCTGTGCCATACTTTCTATCCCTGAGACTAACTTCTGTTCTGACTGGGAGTTTATACCTCTTAACCCCCTCCACCCACCTCACCCATCCCCCCCCGCCGGTGACCCCGGTTTGTTCTCTGTATTTAAGAGTCTGGTTTTCTGTTTGTTTTGTTTTTTAGATACCAGTGTAAGTGAAATATGGTGTTTATCTTTCCCTGATTCAGCATAATGCTGAGTATGTGAGTGACCTCCTGTCTGGGGGCTGAGGGAGTGGCTGGGGGCTGGAGGGGCAGGTCCTTCCACGTTGTTGCAAATGGCAAGATGTCATTCTTTTTGATGGCTTAGTAATATTCCATAGTGCGTGTGTGTGCGTGTGCGTGTGCACAGCGCACCTTCTTTATCCACTCATCTGTGGAAGGACGCTTGGGCTGCTTCTGTATCTTTGCTGTTGTCAATAATACTGCAGCGAGCATATGCATGCATGTGTCTTTTCCAATTAGCGTTTTTGTTTTCAGTGGGTAGATACCTAGCAGTGGAATTACTGGATCATAGGGTAGTTCTGTTCATTTTTTGAGGAACCTGCATCCTGTTTTCCATGTGGCCATACCCATTCACTGTCCCACCAAGAGTGCACGAGGGAGCCCTTCGCCACGTCATCCTTTTTACCAGCCGCGTAGTATTCCATCCCCCAGATGTGACGCGATTTGTGTACAAATCAGCGTATGTATGTACAGCACACGTGTGTGTACTGTTTCCAGAGTTCTTCTACCGAATAGCCTCCTACTCGGGCACCTCACATATGTGGGGTGTATCCACTTGAATTACCGGTGGAGAACTGCTGGGTCAGGACTTCTGGGCCCGCGCTGCCCCGTGGCCCCCAGAGAGGTCGCCCAATGCATGTGGACATGGCCCCCGGCCCCCTCATCACTGCACTTTATGGGCAGCCGGCCTCATGGCTGCCCTTCCCAGAGGTGGGGAGTAGCCTCTTGCTTTGGTGCGCAAACCCGCGGTGAGGGTCAGAGTCAGGGGCTTTTGGGAGGTGAAGTCACATGTGCAGAACACGGACAAGATGCGTGCAGGACCTGCCTCGCCTTCGCTCTGTGCTGTGGTCAGAGTGGTCACTGGGCAGCTACCACCGGGCGTGGGCGTGGGGGAGGGGTGGACAAGGCCACGTCTCTCGGGAGGGAAAGAGAAACACTTCTCTCTCTCCTGATTAATTTCTCTTTCATTTCGCAAAAGGAGTGTTGAATTCTTATGCGCGTTCTGGGAAGTGACGCCCGGTGAAGGGAGACGCAGGGTTCAGGCGGTACGGTGAGTGGCTGTGTGGGGACTGTCTCCTGCACTCTTCGGGACAGCGATACCTAATTACAGTGCGTGGGTTTTTCTGTCAAGAAAGCAGAAAGACGGGCGCCTGGGTGGCTCAGTTGGTTAAGCGACTGCCTTCGGCTCAGGTCATGATCCTGGAGTCCCGGGATCGAGTCCCGCATCGGGCTCCCTGCTCAGCGGGGAGTCTGCTTCTCCCTCTGACCCTCCCCCCTCTCATGCTCTATCTCATTCTCTCTCAAATAAATGAATAAAATCTTTAAAAAAAAAGAAATCAGAAAGCACTGGCATGGTAGAAGAGTGTAGACAGCTGGGGCCCGGGACCTGGCCGTTGGCTGGGCCGGAAGTGCCTGGTTTTTACTCAGGAACCGTGGGGCTAGGAGCTGTTTGGCGGAGGGCAGAGGTGAGGTGGCCTCGCCAGGTGCGTGTGTGGGGCGGGGCGGGGGGGTCACATGCCGACAACCTGCCCTTGGTGCTCAGCGCCATGAAATTCGGGTGAACACGAGACACACCTGCTTGTATTTATTGAAGTGACAAAGGCTTATTGAATTTCCAGAAGAGAGCAGTCTTTCAGTTTAAAGTTTCTTGGCATTCAGGTTGTTGATGTAAACCTCTTGCTTCTGCGTGAATCGCTTACGTTTCCCATGAGTGTTTTGGGGAGCGTGCATGTGGCCACCATGTGTGCAGGAGAAGCCCGCGGTCGGTCCCGTTGGCCTGTCGTATGTCTGTCGGCTGTGGCCACACGTCCCCCCGTGTTCAAACAGCAGACGTGGGCTCCGGGTGCGGGAGGGTACGGCCTTGTCGGGGGACGCTTCCCTACATGCTCACGCGTGAAGATACTTCTGCTTAGAAGTTGGCCGTCGGCAGTAGCTGACCCAGAATTAGAAGGACCCAGAATCGGCCTTTGCGAGCCCGACAGTGAGATGTAAGGAATCCTAACCACTTCTACCAGTACCCGGGGGTCTCATTTGCTCGGGATTCACGGGAAGTGTCTCAGGCCGCGAGGTGACCCTGGGAGTCGTGGGAGTGGGAGTGGGGTGCCAGCCCTGTTTGTGGTGTGGGCGTGACTGGTCCCACTCCGGGGGCGCCGTGTGGGAGAGATGGGGCGTCGGCCCTGCTTCCAGCGAGCACCTCCTACTTCTCAGCTGTCTTCCAGAAAATGGCAAGAATTGTACCAGCTCTTAAAGCAAAAGAAACAAAAATATTCCAGCCACCAAAAAATGCTAGCATTTGATTCTGAGGTTTAAAAACTGTGCTGGATCATTCGCAACTGTGAAGGGTCCAGCACCGATGTCCTCCACACCTCCACATACCCTGCACAGGGCCCCCTGGGGCTGCCATTCCGATCCTGTCCGTTTGTCATCCTCCTAGACTCGGGTGTCCCATTTTGAGGGCTCCCCCCTGACTGTTGGACGTCGGTGAGGATGAGTTCTCACGGATACGGATCTGAAGCTAATAGCTTGATTCTCTTTCGGCAAATGGCTAACCAGGACCGTGGGGAGTATTTGATTGGCTCACTTCGCAGGGAAGTGGCTGTGGTCAGTGTTTGGGGACCCGCCAGGTTACACTTCCTTTATGGGCGTGTTTGCACACTCACTCCTCCCTCCCGTTTGCACAGGGCATGAAAGCCACACCCATCCTGGGGTCTGGAGGTCTAAAAAAAAAAAAAAGAAAAATTGCAAGAGTTTCTTTTTAGTGCCTCTCCAGGAGTGATGCTGAGGTACGTGGACGGAGGACTTACGTGTTGAAATAGTCTCCTTTCCTGTTAGTTTCAGAGCCAAGATTTCTGAAGACTCCGTCCTGGAAACGACTGAGGGGAGGTTCTGGAGGCGCAGGATACAGGTAAAGACGCATGGTTTCTGCACCTGTGTCCCAGCTTAGCGAAGCCGACTCTTGTAGAAGCCTCAGTGGGATCCCACAGACGGTTGGTCCCAGCTCCCCGTGCGCTCTGGGGGCCAAAGGTCGGGTCCGGCTGTTGCTGTGTGGGGCGTCTGTCCGTGCCGGGCGCCGGGAGCCCCGCGCACAGCCTGCCTCTCCTCACCCCACCCCAGCCCTGCCTGCCCTTTGTTTCTATTTCGGTTCTCTCTGGGGCGCTGGACCCTGGAGGCCCGGCAAAGCTCCACTTCCCCTCTGGGGGTGCAGGGGGGTTGTCAGCAGGGTCCGACGTGCAGGGAGGGGTCTCCATGTCACCCAGGCCCCGGTTTGGGGCTGTTTTGTGATTAATCTTCGTTTCGACCACGTATCTCCAGTTTAAAAGGAAAGAGAAATGCCAGTTTAACGTAAAAGCAGAAGGAAAGCCACACCCCACTTCTTCCTCGTAGTTACTCCTGTCCCGTGGCCGGCCTCCAGCAGCCCCACCACCCCGTGTCTGCCGCGCGGCACCGTCACTGGGACCTGCCTGGCCGGCTTGCTGGGGCGGCTTTAGTGAGCACAGCTCCCCCTCCAGGGTCCTTAGCCCTGCCCGTGTTTACATGTGGGCACCCACGTGTGTGCTTTCGATTCCCTGCGCCGTTGGGCCGGGTGCCACCCAGTGAGGATGCTGCCCACAGCAGGAACTCCAAGCCCTGGCGCTTAGGTTACGAGCATTTTTCCCCCAGGTCATTTATCTTTGATTTTGTTTGTTGATCTCCTTATGTTAAAAAATCGTTGGGGATCTTGGGGAATTGGGAGGGAGGACTGGGCCCGGGCGGTGGCCCGAGGTCTCGGAGGTAACGTCCCCAGGGACGGGCCCTCCTCCTGCCTGCCTAGTTAAAGCAGACGAGGCCTTCTTTATGTACATGCAGACGGGACAAAGACGCGTCACGGACGCCCAGCGACCCCGGGAGAGGGGCCGGCGCATGACCGCTTTGGGACACACTGCCCCGCGCTGGGCGTGCACGTGGACTGGTTCGGTGGGGGGAGGGTAGGTTTGCACAGAGCGGGATGAACGTCCGACTCACTGTGTACAAAACAAACATCGACAGTGAGTTCCTTGGCTCTTCTCTTCCGTGCCTAGAGGTAACCACTGTTAACAATTGGATGTGTGTCCGTGAGTGTCCATGTGTCCGTAGGCCTGTATCCATGTGTGTCCATACGTGTTTACATCCATGTCCGGGGGGGGGGACCTCCTCCCTGGACACCGTGTGGGCCTCCCCACCTGCTGCCGTGCGTCTGCCTTCAGTGCGTGGTCGGGGTGCACTCTGCTCACGGGCCGATCTCGGGGGCCGCCCGGCCTCCTGCGTGTCCGTGACCTGGCCCCTGACAGAGGCACGTCCCCCTGTTGCACCTGTGTCCTCGCTGGACCGCAGGGCCGCCCGAGTCCCTGGGAGGTAGGAGTGTGCTCCGTGGTAAACTGAGGGCGCCCTCAGGAACCCCCTGCCCGCCCGCCCCTCCCCTGCACCGGCTGGCAGCGCTCTAGATTTCTCTGTGCCTCGTGGCAGGTAAGCGGCTGCAGTATTTTAGCTCACGTTTCTGTTAGCAGACTTCAGCGCCATGGGAGCTAGTTCTGAAGGTGGGACAGTTTTACAAGGTACGGGAAGTTAAGAATGCGGGTAAGTTCTAGTTAAAGCGGAGCTGTTCCCTGTCTTCTACCCGAGTGTGTGTCTCACGCCTCTGACTGGGGACTGAGCACCCCTGTCCGTGGTGCTTCACGTGACCCCCAGGTGTCAGTGGAGTCCTCTGGCTTGGAAGCCGCCTGGGTGACGTCTGGTGCTGAGCGCCCCGTGGCACCTGCAGCCCGGCTGGCACAGGGCGGGCCAGCCATGTCCCCGGACAGCCCTGCTGTGCCCCAGGAGCCAGCGTCCAGCTGGACAGTCCGGTGGCCGCCCCGGAGGGAGCCAAGAGGAGAAGCCCGGGCAGCACCAAGTGGGTGCCAGGGATGCGGGCAGGTGCACACGCCCCCCAGCAGGGGACGGGTCCGCGGGCAAAGGGTCTGGTGGTGTCACACGGGCAGTACAACCCCTCCCTCCACGGGCCTCTCCGCTGGGGCAGCCACGGCCGGGCCCTCCCCGCTGCCCCCGGCAGGAGCCCCCTGCCCTGCCCGTCCCTGCCCCCGCCAGTCTTCTGACTGTCCGACCGGCATCACCCCGCCGTTGTCCTCCTGGCTCCCGTCAGCACACACGGGCCCCGGCTCGGGCGAGGGAATGAGGCTGAGGCGTGTCGGGCCCGCCCCGTGGCCTGGTTGTCCTGCGAGGTGGTGGAGGGTGAGCCCGCGTGCTGGCCACTGTCCCGCGCCCCTGCCGTCCCACCTCCAGGGCTGCGCACGCGATGCAGTGGAGCTGGGCCACCGCTCCAGGGCGTTGTTCTGCGTTCTGGGGAAACTGAAGTGCCAACAGTAAACTGTTCATTGTGCACGTGACATGTGACACAGAGCTCCTGAAGCCTGTCCTGAGTCCTGAGGGGACGGGGCTGTTTTTGCACGGTGGTAACATCAGCCCACAGCCAGCAGTGGGGGAAGGGAGCCCGGGGGCGGAAGATAGCCTGGGGGCAGGCGAGGGGGCTGGGGGTCAGCCTGGGGACAAGCAAGGGGGGCTGTGGGGTGGGAGGTCAGTCCGGGGCAAGGGCCGGCAAAGGCTAGTGGGCCTGCCTGGGGACAGGGATGGGCGTGGGGGGTGGTCAGCCTGGGGGCAGGCGGGAAGGAGGGGAAGCTGGGGGCAGGTGCACGCCCCCTGCTGTGGGGACTGCAGGCTCTGAGGGGGCCTGGGGCTTCACCCACCCTGTCTGGCAGGCCAGGCTCCCCAGGCAGCATCCACAGCTGTCAGGACGCCCCTGGGCAGATTCCCAGGGTGCCGGCAAGCGCACTCGGAACATTGGTTTCACGTCCTGCTGCTCAGGGGAGCCCTGAGGCCTGCGGTGTGGCCTGAACAGTGTCCCCTCTGTGACCCCCCCCCCCCCGTGGCCACGGACAGTTGGTCCCAGGAGGGGAAGCCAATCCCAGACAGCCCGCCGGGTCCCCGGAATCTGGCCCACGGGTCCCCAGTGGCAGTCCCTGGTCACACGTCGGAATGGATCAGGCTTGTTAGGGTGCAGCAGAGAGCGCCCACCACACACGTGTGTACAAGTGTGCGTGGGTGTGCGGTTCACATGCACACAGAGCCATCCATGCGTACACACGCGCAGACACGGGGGCAGTTCCGTGAACTGGCCCTTAGCCTTGCTGGTTGCTGGGTACGTGGTTTTCAGACGTGGTTCCGGACCACTCAGACGGAAAGCTGGAGGGTGACAGGCCCTGCCAGCCTGAGTGAGGGGCTTGGGGCCCCGCTCACTTCCATCCTGCGGACATTGGGAGCGGGACCGTGCACTCCTCGTGAACTCACACGAGGACTCGTCGGTACTGGGGTGACACTGTGGAACCCTGTCTCCCTCTTGGGCTCCTGGCTCCGTGTGACACTTTCCCACCGGGGACACAATGCACACCCCCGTCTCCCGGCTCCCAGCGAGATGCCTCTGCTTCCCAGAAACGCCCGGGAAAGCCAATACAATGGGCACATTATCCACGTTTCCATTTTAATATTCCCACAGTGGTCCTTAATGCCACGTGCCCCCTGTAATCCCGGAGCCAGGACTCCTGCAGGAGCACGTGGGGGCCGCGGGTCCGAGTGTGTGGGGTGCGTGCGCTGCCTCCGGTGCTTGAACTCTAAACGACAGCCCGTGCTCGTTGAAAAAGGAAAACACACCCGGCCCTTCCCGTATCCTGAAGCAGAACGTGCAGCCGCACCGCCCCGCCCCAGGAAGGACATCTGCGGAGCCTGGGCCTGTTCCCCTTCGGCCGTTTGTGCGGATTTTTAGAGACCATTCAGGAGGGAGAGGCAGGGTCTGGCCGAGGCTATCGGGAAGCCCCTCCGGTGCGTCGGCGGGGTGGCCTGGGGTGGCTGGGGGCAAGTGGCCGCCCGGCTCCTGAGTGGCGGTGTCTGGGTGGGTGCGAGGGGAAGGGCCGTCGAGAACATTCCCTCTTCTCACGCGGACCGGTTCAAGCAGCACGTGGGCACCAGCCCGTGTGGGCAGCTCTCTAGAAGGTGTGCACGCTGCCACCCAGTGTCGGCGCAGACTCACTTGGTGCATTTGTCGGGGGGCAGGGCAGCCTCTGCTGGAGCTCTGACCCATCCAATCTGTCCATTCTAAGGTTCACGCTGGGTATTTTGTTCGTGGAACTTCCTGCCTGTCAGGCCTCCCCGTGGCTCTCCCCAGCTCCGGCCTTGGTCTCCTAACTGGACAGTTTGCCTTTCCCCGGTCCTGCCCACTGCAGACGGGGCCAGGGCCACAGGCAAGTCCAAGGCCTGCCACTCAGTGAAAAGGATGAGGCAGGAAGGGATGGAAGGGAGTGGCCCTGAGGCCAGTGTCACTGTGGGGAAGGCCCAGCCACCAGAGCCAGCCAAGAATGTTCTGGAGGAGGGGCAGCTTGTGCCCGGGCTGGGGGTGGGACATGGTATTGCTGTGGAAGATGAGGATGGGTCCTTTGCCTCTCCTCCCCATCCCCACAAGGGCAGAGTCCCTGCACCCTCTGGGCCTGTCCCCACGTCACACAGGGCCTCCTACTCCCAGCTGTTCTTCCTTCTTGGGAATACATGTGTGAAGTAGCTCCCTTGTTTTCCTGGAGCAGATCCTTCAGTAGCTTTCTGAGAAAGGATGTCAGGGAGGTAAGAGGAACCCTTGTGTTTGAACCCTCCCATGTTGATACTTGGGCTCGGTTCAGGATTCTGGGTGAGACGCCATCCTCCTCCAGGATGTTCGCAGCACTCTGCTTTCTCCCAGCCATCAGGGTGGCTCTGGAGAGGTCACTGTATGGCCGGTTTTCTCCCGGGGAGCTCCGGTGTGGTCTTCCTTCATTCATCGTGCTGCGGGGGGCTTTCATGCTGTAAACGCGCTTCCTCCCGTTCTAGATATTTCTTATTTCTCCTTCTCTGTGTCCTCCACCCTCCTCTGGAGCTGGACGTGGGCCTCTGGACTCCAGGCTCCAGCTCTCTTGTCTTCTTTCCCGGTTTTTATCTGAGCCCCTTTGTGCAACTTGGACGAAGCCGCCTCAGTTTTATCTTCCCATCCTTCAACTGGACATTCTGTTTCTTTCATCAAAATTTTCATTTCTAAGTCCACTTTCATTTCCTTGGGTGGATTCCTGTGGCATCTCCCGCTTCCAGGCTCTGGTCGCGGCTCTTTGGTCCACAGAGCCCGCCGATGACGAGCCATGGTGTGCAGGCACTGGTGATGGGCGCGGACGTCGTCAGACTGCGCTACGCGGACTTCAGTGCGCTGCGTTAGAAACAAAGATGTCGCTCCTTCCCTGTGCTCTTCCCTCTCACCGACGTGCCCTTGTGGCCACGTGCCTCCTGGATGTCTGCAGCAGAGGATGGGTCGCGCACTGCCCCGCGTCTGGCGCCCGTGTGGGTGGGTCCTCGCCTGGCTGCCCAGAAGAGTGACTTCTGTTGGGGACCCGAGCAGGCATTCGGTGTTGCCGTTGGGCCCTTGCAAACCAAACTCGGCTCCAAGGTGATACTTGGCAGGGGGGTGGGGGAGGTAATGAAACGGGCCAGTGGGGCTCGAATCTGCAGCCAGCAGGTGCCCTGGGCTGTGAGCTCACTCACGCATTCCAGAAACCCACAGTTGAGTGGGAGCCCAGAGCGGAGAGGCCTGCAGATCAGTCACAGGGAGGGAACGTCTTCTCGGGTAAACTGGCGAGACTGTGTCGTGGGGTTTACATACCTCATCTCCAGAACAGACGTATTTGGAAGTGTTCTGAATGGCACTGACAGGCAGCCTTGTAGACGGGCCGTGCTCTGTGCGTCCAGATGTGGCCTGGACAGAAAGGTGGAGGGGGCGTGAGATGGGAGAGGCTGCAAGGGAGGTGAACCGCAGCCGTGCACGCTGGTTTAATCCAAGAGAGAGAGACGTTTCACGTGGGCAAATGATGTGCTCTGATTTACATCGAAAACCTTACTCTGGCCACTGCCTCTGTTTAGTAAATGTACTTAACATAGGGAGGTATCTGTTTGGAATTATATCTGACTGCTGGTAATAAAAACCTGAAAAACAGTAGTTTAAGGAGATTACTGGCTTATGTAGCAGGTCTAGGGGCAAGCAGAAGAAAGCAGGTGTCAGGTCTCCAGTATGTTGGGAGGGCCCCCAGTGGATTTCCGCTTGGCTGTTTGCAGAATGAGACCCTTGTTTTCATGTTCACAAGGTGGCACCCAGAGCTCCAGCCATCAAATATGAGTTCCAGGCACCAGAGGAAAGACTGAAGGCAAAACTGCAAACACTAGCTGAGTCAGCCTTAAGAGCCTTCCTGGAACTCCCACCTAATAACTCCTGTTGGCAGTTCTCTGGCTGGAGCCGCCACCCAGAAGCTGGGGGCCGCAGTTAGCTGGCTGCACCGCCATCCTGGGTAAAACCGAGATGCTGTTAGTAAGAGTGGAGGGACGTGGGTGCCGGGACAGGAAGTGGGTAATCTCTGCCACAGGCGGCGAGAACGGAAGCAGGGTGAGGGGTGGGCAGCGGTGGAGGGGTCAGGATGGGGGTGGGCGCTGTGCAGCCTGGAGCAGGGGTGGAGATGGCCCCCGGGGGGGGGCACCCGGCACCCCTGAGCTGTCAGCATCGCCCGCGCACACAGCCCGTCCCCGGGGCCTCGGTGTCCTGCAGCTGTGGAGGATTTCTGCGGGAGGGCTTAGTGCTCGCTGGGCGCCGTGGGGCTGCTTCACCAGGGGGCACACGGGCACCCAGCGCAGTTGGCGCCCTCCCCTGGCTGGGCTCCCGGAGCCACCTCGTGCCCCATTCCCGCGCTGTGGGCGGGAGAGCGGGGTCTCCTGCGCGGCCCCGCGCGGGGAGCCCTCCGAGCCGACTGCCTGGAGAGTGAGCACTCGGTGAGCTCACTCCGTCCCTCCCGGTCTCGCTTCCCGGTGCATCTGCTTCTGCATTTAGCGTCCAGTCCCGCCCCCGCTGTGGTGCCGAGCGTCTGGGCTGGCCGTCCCCGTGGGTCCCCAGCACAGTACCCGGCTTGCAGACCGGGGCCGGTTCTGTAAATGGTCGTGTTGGCGCCCGGCCGTGCTCGTCCCTTCACGCATTTCTGGGGCTGCTTTGCGCCCCCCGGTGGACTTGAGTACCTGGGACAGAGACCGCACAACTCAAACCTGAAAAGAATGCCCATCTGATGGCCGTTCGTGGAGCAAGGTGCTGGCCCCGGGCAGGTGACCAGTCCCCGGAGAGAGGCACTCCCCGGCTTCACGGCCACAGAGTGGCGTTGGGATGAGGACAGACGCCGGGTGAACAGACCTGGCCGGCACACCTTCGGCAGGGAGGGGAAGGGCAGAGTGGTGCCCCAACAAGAAAGGGGGGTGAGGAGCTGAGGCCTGGCCGTGCCCACATCTCAGCCCTCCCCCGGGCCCCCCCCCCCGAGTACTTTCTTTACCAAGTGGAGTGGGGCAGATGTGGTGCCCTGGGCACGGACGTAACAGACAAAGGTACGACGAGGAAGGCCCCGTTAAGTCCACAGTGATGCCGAGGGCAAGCCATGCCACGTCCTGGGCTTTAGGGCCAGACAGGGATTCCAGGGGCATGAGAGGTGACCTCCTGGGCAGGATGAGGAGGCAGCCCAGGAGGGCTTCCTGGAGGTAGTGGCTTGGCTAGGTGAACAGAAAGTCAAAACTTCCCCTCAAACCCTCTTGGGAGGTTTGGTTTGGGCTGAGGTGCCAGGAAGCAGCAGGGGCTGGTATATGGTCGGTTGTGGGGGCCCTGCGGAGGCTGAGCAGGAGGGAACTCTTGGGGGGTATGGAGCTGGCTGCCCCTTGGACGTCCCTGGGGGGGGGGGGGGGGGGGGGGGGGGGGAAGGCTCCAGAGAGGGGCCCAGGGGCCTGTTGGCCTGAGAGACTTGCAGGTGGGTTGACTTGATGGGATGGAAGGAAGAGAAGGTGGTGAGCAGGGTCCTCTCTGAGGGCGGGAGGCAGGCTGCTCCACTATTTTGCAGAAGAGGAAACCTGGGGTGGGGGCGGGCAGTGGATCTCATGTGGGGCCTCCCTGGGGGCAGCATGTCTGGGAAGGATGAGGGTCCTACCTCTGCTCCCACAGCTGTTTGGTTACAGCCCCATCCTGAGAAGCCAGAAGAAATTCATGTCACAGTCCCACTGGGTCCTGGCGGGGCCCTGCCTCAGCGGTCTGCAGCGAGGCTGTCCTGCCCCCACTGCAGGGCACCCTGCGGATGGCGTGTGGGGCAGAGCGTGGGGGCTGGGAGACCTGCAGACCCCCAGCCCACACCCTCTGTCCTTCCAACGAGCTGCTCCCCAGGGACCCCGAGAGCCTCTGACGGCGCTTTCTGTGGCCCAGCGACTTCTCGGGTGCGGCTGGGGGCGCAGGGCGTTGGGGGTGGCCCTGTCTGCGGCAGGAGGTCAGCCGTCCTGCACGGCAAGGTCGTGTGAGTATGTGTGCATGTGCGTGCTCCCACACGTGTGGTGTAAGCACACATGCACACGGCTCAGCCTGCACGTGGCGCTCTTGGTCTTTCGCCCCGGCTGACCTCCCTGACAGGCATTACGGGAGCTGGGAAGCCAGGGTCTGCGGGGGATCCGGGTCCCTGCTTTGCACCTTTGCAAAGGTCCACTGCGGGCCACGAGTGCCCGGCAAGGGGGGAGGTGGGCGGCCGTCCCAGCCTGGGTTCCCACGTCTGCCCTGGAACTCCGCTCTTAGTGACTGGGTCGCAGCGTCAGCATGGGGCTGCGCCCCCACCACCCCCCGCCCCTGCGCAGACAGAGCCCGGGGCACAGCGCGGAATAGAAAGCGGGTGTTACTACACGCATCCTGACCTGTAACCTTTGTTCTCACTTCCAGAATTTCTTTGCGAAGCCAAAAGGAAGCACACAGTTTAAGAACCCGGTGGCCTTCCACGTTGGCGGTGGTGACCTCGCCCGGCGCCTGGGAAATGCGGGTCCTCAGGGTTTGCACCGCCCACCAGCTCCGGGCTCTGCCGCCGGTCACAGCCCCCAGGCTCTGAGCAGCGTCCGCCGGGACACCCGCCGCGGCCCCCAGGCCGAGCGTTTGCTGCCCGAGCCCCCTGTGCGGCGCCCACGCGTGAGGATGCGTGCCCCTGTCGGGGGGCTGCTTGCTGCCCTCGCCATGCTGTTTGGGATGGCGGTGGCGTTTGCACCCAAACCCAGGATCACCTGGGAGCACAGAGGTACGGGGCAGCCCTGCTGTCGCAGTCGACGCATGGGCTCCACTGTGCGCGCTGGGTCTGCTCTCCGGCCCCCTGCGGGCGGGCAGGTGCCTGGGTGACACGAACACTTGCCCGGCATGTTCAGGGGCTGCCAGTTAGGTTTCTAAAGCCGGGGCCACCGGAGAGCCTGAGGATGTGTGGTGCGCTCCCTGGGCACGAACCTCTCTAAATGCCCTGTTTGAGGACATTTATTTTATTTTATTTTTTTTAATTTATTCATGAGAGTCAGAGAGAGAGAGAGAGAGAGAGAGAGAGAGAGAGGCAAAGGCAGAGGGAGAAGCAGGCTCCCCGCCAAGCAAAGAGTCTGATGTGGGGCTCGATCCCAGGACCCTGGGATCATGACCTGAGCCGAAGGCAGACGCTTAACCATCTGAGCCACCCAGGCGCCCCTGTTTGAGGACATGTAATGACAGGCGGCCAGGCTTCCCGCCAAGGGCTCTCATTTGCCATCTGTAGTTTCTGTCCGTTTCCCCTGCTGGGAGCTGTGTCCTGAGACCCCTGGGCTCCCCGGCGAGTGGAGCGAGGGCTGCGCGCAGGGCTGAGCCGTCTTGTGCAGTGTCCCTGGCCGTGTGCGTGCCGGGACAGCCTTCGTCCGCGCGCCTGTCTCCAGCTTGGGAAAATCCAGACAGCAGAATGTGTGGACACCTAGTCCTTACGTGAAACCAGTGGTCCATGAAATCCAAGTTCAGACCGCTCGTGCTGATGCTGGGACGGTCAGGCCTTGAGAAACTGTGCCAGTCCGTTCATGTCACTGCCGATTGTCCCGATTCTCGTTGTCCTGCTTGTCCATGCGATTTCCTCATAAGAGAGGAAACATCAGTGTTTCTCTCATTTATAAGCTCGTGGTGCTTCTCCCTGAAAAATGCTTCAGTTAAGGGATATATTTACTGAACTAGATTTTTTTAAAGCTGTTGAGCTACATCATGTTTTTTTTCCTGAATAAGAAAAGCTTAGTTACATTCTTCATGTACTTAATCTGTGTTAAGATTAAACACAAGTACACGAGAGCGCGGGAAGCACAGTGGTCAGCAGCCTGGGGTTGCCTGGGAGGTCACATGCGTGGAGGCCACGCTCGCTCCTGGGAGGGCACACTCCTCGGAGGCCACGTTGAGTGCAGGGTTTGGAACTCCGCTGGAGGAACAAGAAAGGGCCCCGGGCCCCAGCACTGGCCGAGCACAGTGGCTCGGGGGCCTTGCAGGGTCGCACGCTCGTAGCGACTGTCTGAGCGGGTCTGCGTGCTGGCCTCGGGCAGGGGATCCACGCACAGCCCTGGCGACATGACGGTGTGTTACAGCAGGACGGGGTGCTCGGTGTGTCCAGGCTGGGAAATGCCTGATGTTGCCTCTTGCCTCCGCAGAGGTGCACCTGGAGAAGTTTCACGAGCCGGGCATCTTCAACTACTCGGTGTTGCTGCTCAGCGAAGACAAGACCACCCTGTATGTGGGTGCCCGGGAAGCCGTGTTTGCCCTGAGGGCGCACAACATCTCCGTGAAGCAGCACGAGGTAAGGCGTGGGCTCGCTCTCGACTGCCGTGTGGGCCGCGGACCTTCCCGGCGTCTCTCCTCCAGTCTGCACTGGTCACCACCCCTCCTGGGGCATCGGGCGCTTTCCTGGCCGCGCAGCCTGCTCACGCCGTGGCCGGCCCCACCGCCATCCTGCACGCCGGGCCAGCAGCCTCCCGCCCACCAGCAAGCAAGGGGCCCGTCACCCCGAAGCCGCCTTCCCACCCTGCTTCCGAGCAGCTCCGTCCTCCCATGCTGGCCACTCACCAGGGGCCTCTGTCCTTTCCTCTTGAATTTTTTATCTTTTCATTATGGAGAATCTCGAGCGCACACAAGTCGAGGGAGTGGTGCCGAGGAGACCTGTGCCCCCGTCGGCTCCTGCAGCCCGGGGTCACCCTCCTCCGCCCACGTCCTGGTGCTCCGTTGTCTCTGGGGGCTTCGAAGCAAGTCCCAAACACGCTCTTCATCCGTGAGGGGTTCCCTGGGTGTCCCCTTCCTCAGGGAAAGGGCTCCTTTGTGTCAGAATAACCAAAACACCACAATCACATCCAAAAACTGTCATCAAATAGTTGGTGTTCCGATTCCATGGACTGTCATAAATGACGTGAATCCGGTTGAAATCAGGCCATCCATGGAGCCGCGCACTCTGCCCGGCAAGTGTCCATGTCCCGCCACCGCCCTGGCCCCTCGCTGGGAACGCTGCCACTCCCGCGTCCTCGGTGACGGACAGGCCCCTCCGCCGAGGCAGGTCCCATAGTGCAGCCCCAGCTGCGTCCGGGACTCCCCAGCTCGGCCTCTCCTCCACGTGGGAGCAGGAAGCCGCCAGCAAGCGGGTTCATGTCCCCCGGGGCCAGTTCCTTTGGAAGTCGGGGGGTCAGCACCTGGAATCTTGGCCTTCGTTTGCCTGTTTTTAATGAGCTCCTTCTCTCAGGGAGGTAGTGGTGGTCCGATTATTCGGATTTTCAGAATGACCTCGGGGTCGCGAATCGGAGTGTCGGAAGCTCCGTCGCCGCCCGAGCCGTGCCTGGTGCTCAGCCAGTCCCTTCCCGGCCGGTGGCAGCCTCTCGACCGCTGGGTCCTCAGACATGAGCCCAGGGGTTGGGGTTGGCTTTTTGCTCTCTGCTGCTGCGTGCCACGTCCCCTCGGGGCCCAGTGAGCACGGCCAGGGGCCCGTCTGCATTCATGCTCCCGTGGCCTTACGTGTTTTGTGTAGACGGAGATGAAATCGCTGGCATTTTGCTTTCTGAGGGAAGCTGCCTTCGGCCGCGGGACGTGGTTGTGCTTTTGTGTGTTCTGAGGATGACTTCGGTCTCTGGAAACGCACCGCTGGTGATGCGTGTGCCGGTCAGGCCTTGCAAGGAGCGAGTGCGTGCAGGATGCTTAGCATGGGACCGCGTGCACGGGGCATCGCCTGCCGCCGTGGAGAAGCTCCGGGCGCTTCCCGAGCTCTGGGCTCCGGCGGCTGGCTCCGGTTGTCGGGGCGCCCATCGTGGGTCATCACACGCGGAGACCGGGCATCCTGGGGAAGGCGAGGCAGCAGTCGGGGGGCTGTTTGCGGTGTGGCCTGTGGCTTCCGGTCCTCTGGAGGGCAGGGCTGAGGCCCCCGCGGGCTGCCCCGTTCTGATCGCACATCACGGGGCGTGAAGGCAGCAGAAGCACAGGTCGTGGAGGACGCGTGGGGGGGGAGCAGAAAACTGAAAGGAGCCTGGTCCTGCTGTCCACGGACGGTCGCAGGAACCCACGTGGCCATTTGAGGGTACCTGTGGTCTAGCGGGTTGATAATCGAAAACCTCGCTGCTAGCACTCTAGCATTGGCTGCTGGTTTTGCAGCCAACCACGGGAATCCAGGAGGCCAGGCGCCGCTGGCTTCGGTGGGGGTCTCGGGCGGAATGTTCTAGAAGCCCCAGTTGCTCGGGACCTCGACGTCCTCTGGCTGAGCCTGGCTTTGCAGTCCCACTTCGACTGTCGGGGGGGAGTATCCGTGCCCCATGGGGCACCGTGTGCTTTGTAAACCGTGCATTTTAACGCCGGCATCCCCTTTTGAACGGGGAACATGCACTGAAACGGACTCTCATTTCTCCTAACAGGCATACTGGAGGGTCTCAGAAGATAAAAAAGCAAAATGTGCCGAAAAAGGGAAGTCAAGACAGGTAATTTCTGGTCTCAGAACCCCCTGGTGACATGGTCACAACCGTCCTGGGGTTGTCCTCTGTGCCCAAATGCTGAGGCGGGGTCTCTTAACGCAGGAGCCTGCGGCGGGGTGGGGGGCTCTTGAAAAACACTCTGGTAAAGGTTAACTTAGTTGAATTTATTCAGATGGGCTCAAACTTGATAGAGAAAATCATTTCTGGTGCCTGTTAGCTAAAAGTGTGAAATGCAGGGTTCAGGCCTCCCCAGCACCCCAACAGCCTGGAGGGGTTGCTGTCGGATTTCTGAATTTGGGGCAGCGATCGTCCCTGGAGAATCTGCTCCTTCTCCAGGGGATACTGGGCACCTCGGCATGCTTGCCATGCGGGCAGTGCTGGCCTGAGGTTCCGCCTCCCCCCCAGGGCTCAGGTTACCCCACCACTGGCTGGGCGCCCTGCCCCAGTCGGGTGCCCGGCCCGTGTCTGAGTCTGCCAGTGTAAGAGCCCCATCTTCCTTGGTATTAGGGCAGGACAGCTGAGTTAAGGTAGATTTTAGCTGTTGGTTAATTTCAAAATCATTAAAATGAAAAAAATGTTTTTGCTGAACTTTTTTTTTTTTAGCAAAATGTTAAACATTTTTGCTGAAATCACTAGATCCGAAGTTGCTTTAGGAAATGGGAAAATGCAGGCTTTGTGTGGTAATCACTGGTGTTGCAGGGAGTTGTCTGAGAGCTAAATTAGGCCGAGTGCTCGCGTAGCCCCACGTGGACAAGGGTCCCTCCCGGCTCACATGGGGAGGATGAGTTACTGCCAACCAGTTAGAAACAATCCTGGGGGGGAGAAGAACAGAAAAACCTTCCCTGAGCAGAGATAATTTCAGACAACAGCACGTATAATCCCAGTACGCTCATTTCAGCCTAAAATAGCGTGTTCTTTGGTGGCGTCTGGTTTTCTCGTGTGCGCACAGCCTCAGGCCCCCCCCTCGCCCAGCCTGTCCCCGGAGAAGCACTGTTTCCAGCCCCGCACCCTGGGGCGGGCGGGGTGGGGTCCCTGGGGACGAGGACGGCAGGCGGGATGCCGCGCACCGGCCGCCTCAAGGCACGTGCCGAGTGTCGAGGGAGAGTAAACGCGTCCCTTCGGTGGCGGGCGTCCAGGAAGGTGAGGTCAGCGCGGCTTTGCTGAGGGTGCACTAGTGACCGGGGGTGGGGGGTGAGGTCCTGGCCCCTGACAGCCGGCCTGTGGACGCTGCAGACGGAGGTTTGTCCTGGGCGGGGGGAGGCTGGCTCCGGGACCTGCCCCACCGCCCGGGCAGGGCCACGCGAGCACGTGACACGGGGGCCAGCCGAGGTGCTGGTGGGGTGGCAGGGAGGCACGGTGGGGGCCCTGAAGTTCGGGTAGCGGAGGGCGTCCAGCGGGAGCCGGCCGGCGGCTGATGGCGCGTCCCTCCCTTGCAGACTGAATGTCTCAACTACATCCGCGTGCTGCAGCCGCTCAGCGCCCACGCCCTCTACGTGTGCGGAACCAACGCGTTCCAGCCGTCCTGTGACCACCTGGTAAGGCCGGCACCCCCTCCAGGGCAGCATCGGGGCTCCCCACTCGGCAGGGCAGTAGGGTTTTCTAACGGCCGGCGGCAGGGGCGCCTCGGGATGCCGCGGGCCACTCGCCGGGCTCCCGGAAGCCCAGTGTCGCCGGGGGCACGACAGGGCAGGACTCGGGGCCAGTGGCCCACGGCGCGGAGCCAGCAGTGGGGGGACCTTCTGGGACGTGGGCTGTTGACACACACAGCAGCAGCATGCCGTGGTCCGGCCTCCCGCGTCCTTCTTGCCACGTTGTGTGTTTGTGGGAGGCCTGATGGACGAGTCAGGGCTCTGCTCCTGCTGGCGCATTGTGGGCTCACCTGTGCTATGGGCTGAGTGTTGGTGTCCCCCAAATCCACGTGGGGAAGCCCTAGGCCCCCCATGCATTGGTGTTCGGAGATGGGGCCTGTGAGCTCTCTCCAAACGAGAGGACGGGGGGCTGCCTGCCGGCCAGGGAACGGGCCCTCACCACACTCCGACCAGCCGGTACCCGAGCTCCAGAGCTGGAAGGAGTGGGCGCGAGGGCTGGAGGCCACCTGTCTGCACTGCTTTACGGCAGCCCGGCCTTGTGGGGACGCCGCGGCCACTGCTGGGCTTGGGGCCTCACCACGTGGTCTGGTGCTGGAACGTACGCCCTCGAGGGGCAGCGGCCGGTGTGCGAGCAGCTCCCTTCCAACCCGCATCGGTCCTCCTGGCCCCGGCCTGCCTTGTGCTGCATGAGGGTCTTTGCAGAGGGGCCCCCACCCTGTCCTCCCAGCCCCTTGCCGACAGGGAGCTGCAAGGACGGAGCACGGTGGACGGCAGTGTCTTGCTGGGAGAAGCTCCTTTTGCTCAGGCACCTGTGGAACCATGTAGAACGGCCACAGAGAGAGGAGACAAGTGTGCACCTGTGGATTGACAAGCCCATCTTCCAGTGACCGCCCCTGACTTAGTACCGGCCGGGGGAGGGGGAAGTGGAAGAGCTTCCTGGGCTGAAACCCCAAAGCAATGGGAATTTAAGGAAGATTCTCCAACCTTGAGTCAGACGTCAGTGACAGCGCTAAGTAGGGGCCAATGAAGGACTTGCCTGGAGAAACCGTGTTCACGCACAGATCCTGGGGCGGGCGCACACGCAGCCTGGTCGACCCGGTGGTCTGGGCCCACGGAGAGGCTTGGCCTCTTTCTGTGTCGGGGAAAAGTGTGCCAGGTCATGTTAGAAACGTCCGCACATCCGGGGATCTGCTGGCTGAGCTCTAGTCAATCGGCTTTGAGCTCTGGGGCGTAGACTCCGATCCCGTGGGCCTGTCAGTTGTTAGGTAAGGGATTCGGGCGTCCCATTTAAATCTGGACCTGTAATTTTTTCCAGTATTTTTAATAAAAACATTGGAGCTGACAGAAAGGCCGATGGCAGGGTTGGGAGCAGGCGTGCTGCCCTGTGACCCGCGGCCCCTGAGGGCTAGGAAGAGCGGCGCTCTCCTGCACGGCCGAGCCAGGCCTGTCGTTCCTGAGAAGATGCGCAGTCGTCCCCATCGACCGCCCTTCTCAGGGCCGACCCCTCGTTCACACGTCCCCCAACCTCCCTAGACCCGTGATCCATTCGCACCCTGGCTTGTAATCCCTGGCCTGACAGGGAGTCTGCCCTCTGAAGGCGGGCCCACGGCCTCTCCGGGCCCGCGAGCACCCCACGTCCGCTCTGCTCCCCTCCCTCCCGGCCGTGCACCCACTCCCCGCGGCCCGCGTGGTGTTCAGCTTCTGCAGGTGGGGAGGGCTGGAGGTGGCGCTGTCATCGGCTGCATCCCGGCTGCTCATCCTTCCCTAGCGTGCGTCCCGCGGACGGGTCTCTTCTCTGACATCCCCTCTCAGCTGTCCTTGCGTGGGCCCTTCCCCGTGTCACCTGTCGTCAAACTCGGCTTCAGCGTCCGTGCACAAAGCTTTCCCGCCCTTTATGCATCGGGGTTTTGGGCTCCCTGGTCTGGCCAGGAGGGACGCCCAAGCCTGAGGTCAGCCCTGCTGTGTGAGTGCAGAATGGGGTGGAATGAGGGGGAGATTCTGCTTTTCTCCAGGCACCTGTTTCTTGGGTGGTCTGGGCCCCACCGCCTCAAATGCCTCCATTTTGGTATGAAATCCCGCACACGGCGTTCGCTTGCTGGCGGAGCGCCTCCCGCCCCAGGTCTGCCCCGACTGCCCTGTGACCCCGGAGCTGCGGGCGTCTTACAGCCAAGTCAGCTGGATCTGCGGCTCCTAGCTCTTGCGCGGCTCTCGAGGTGCCGCGTCCAGCCCTGGGACTCGCGTGGCTGTGTGCACCTGCTCCCACCCCCGCCCCCCCCAGACAGCGCATCTGGGAAATGGTTTAGCACCCAGACGCTGCAAGCATAGAAATTCAGACATTTCCTGATATTCTTTCTTCTCGTTCAATTGCAGAATTTAACATCCTTTAAATTTCTGGGGAGAAGTGAGGATGGCAAGGGCAGGTGCCCCTTTGACCCAGCGCAGAGCTACACGTCCGTCATGGTTGGTGAGTCCTGCCCCCAGGTTAGCGCGCAGCCGGGCTCGGGTCCCTTCCCCGCACGGGGACTCCATCCGCTTCTGTGTTCCCTGTCCTCTCAGAAGGCACGCGGGCCTCTCCGTAGACCCCCATATGACTGTTTGAACTCATTGTGCAAAAAGGTGACCGGCCACTGTCCGGGGCCACAAGTCAGATTTGTGGGAAGGGGTTATTTTAGATTTGTCGTTCGTGCAAATCACGTGCCTCTCGTTCATGCTGTCCACGCTCCTGGAGGGAGGTCCGTGCAGAGCCGCAGCCTCAGGCCGGGAGCCCCGCACACCCACCATTAAGTCTGTCACCTCCCGGGTGCGGGGTCACCTGGTGTTAGCACCCCAGCCCTCGAAAAGCACCTTTCACGTGGAGTGCACGATTGTCCTGGTCTTGGAAATGCAGCAGAAGGCCCGGGAAGCGGCCACGCACGCCCAGGAGCAGGGCCGTGGTCTTTCCCCCTCCTGGGGCGGGGGGGCTCATGCCCAGCTGTGACGGGAGTGCTGCGGCTGACCCCCTTTCCTCTGTCCTCTGGGGTGCTCAAGATGGGGAGCTGTATTCCGGGACATCCTACAACTTTCTGGGAAGCGAGCCCATCATCTCCCGAAACTCGTCCCACAGCCCTCTGAGGACGGAGTATGCGATACCGTGGCTCAACGGTAAGAGGCAGGTGCCCCGCTGCCGTGTTCCTGTGCGGCTCTGAGCCTCCCCGAGGGCCCTCGCATCCCCCCAGCTCGGGGCGGCCCCCACACGGGGAG
The DNA here is from genome assembly GCF_011800145.1 of Mirounga leonina. NCBI lineage: Eukaryota > Metazoa > Chordata > Mammalia > Carnivora > Phocidae > Mirounga > Mirounga leonina. The sequence goes on from NW_023270615.1 coordinate 18,728,184, forward strand.
CTTCCGGAGCGGCCAGGACTCGCAGCCGGCGCCCCAGGCTGGGTCCTTCCCCGCGGAGCCCGTGGTACATCGGGGCCGCCTTGCCCTCCCTGAAGCCGGATGGGGTCCCTGCCCTTCGCGACGTGAGGGCCTGGTGGTGACTCGGGCTGGCCGGGCCACTCCCCTCGGGACAGCGTGTACACAGCGGGGCCCTGCAACTGCTCACACGGGGCTCTCGGGGGCTTGGAAGTCGCGGGGGCTCTGGGGGACCCTGGCTGCTCCTCGCTGTGGGGTGGGCTGGGGCACCTGGGTCTGCGGGCTGGGGGCTCGTGTGAGCACACACGGCGTCTTCGGTGGGTCCCCGGGGACAGGGAGCTGGCTGCCTGTTCTCACAGGCATGGTCTCAGGCACCGTCCGCACCCCGGGCCTGGGGGGGACATGGCGCGCGCCCCCTTCTGCGTCGTGTGCCCCGGGGGTGCGCAGAGGGACGACACACATCTGTCGCTTGCAGAGCCAAGCTTCGTCTTTGCTGACGTGATGCGAGAGCACCCAGACGGCGTGGACGGCGGGGATGACCGCGTCTACTTCTTCTTCACCGAGGTGTCTGTGGAGTACGAGTTTGTCTTCAAGCTGATGGTCCCACGGGTAGCGCGGGTCTGCAAGGTGAGCCAGCCAAGCTTCCTCCAAAATGTCACTTTACCCACTGCTTCATCCTTCCGTGCCGCGGATGGTGTGGACGGCCGCCAGACACTGGGCCTGCCCAGGGGCAGCCTGGGTGGGGGGTCCCCCTGCAGACCCCGGGAGCGTCGGCGCCCCGTGTGGGACCAGCTGTCCGGCCTCAGCAGGCCTGCCTCTGACACATTGTCCCCAGACCTCCCAGGCTATAGAAAGTTTCTGTTCACTGTGTGAGCTCGATTCTGTTGGAATTGGGGTTTTGGCATTCCAACATAAAGGTGGGGGGGTGTTTTTCGTGTCCAAAATAAGTAAGGACGCTTGGAGTCCAACATCTCCCACATCCGGATTTCTGTTTCGGGGCTGTCTCCCGAGCGCGTCACATCCGACGTCCCCTGGGGCCAGCTCACGAAAATGTGTTTGTGGAGGACCTGGCAAAGCCCTTAGAAATGACCGTGTCCTCTGCAAAGAGGACTGAGGCAGATGGAAGCCCTGAGTCCGCGGCTCGCTCACCGGGGTCCGTGGTGTGAGGCTGGCGGGCGTCCGCAGCTGTTGGGCCGGGTGCGAGGCCCGGTGCGTGCGGCCCACCTGTGGCCCCAGCTGCTGCAAGGTGACTTCCAGGAGAGGCCTCTCTGGGTTTTGTGTTCTGATCAGAGACCCCGCCTGGCGTGGGTCGCTCCCGGGTCCCGCCCCCCCCACCACCACCACGCTCTTCCTTCGGGTTTCAGGGGGACCAGGGCGGCCTGCGGACCTTGCAGAAGAAGTGGACGTCCTTCCTGAAGGCCAGGCTGATCTGCTCGCGGCCAGACAGCAACCTCGTTTTCAACGTGCTGCAGGATGTCTTCGTGCTCAGGGCCCAGGGCCTGAAGGAGCCCGTGATCTACGGGGTCTTCACCCCACAGCTGTGAGTGCGCGGGCCGGGGGCCGGGGGGTGGTGTTGGCATGCCCGCCCGCCGGCGCGGTCACGCTGTCCCCTCCTCCCCAGGAACAACGTGGGGCTGTCTGCCGTGTGCGCCTACAACCTGTCCACCATGGAGGCGGTCTTCTCCCAGGGGAAGTACATGCAGAGCACCACGGTGGAGCAGTCCCACACCAAGTGGGTGCGCTACAACGGGGCTGTGCCCACGCCGCGGCCCGGGGCGGTGAGTGGGGCTGGGGGTGGGGTCGGGGAGTGGGGCCGGGCACGTGGCCGGCGCTCAGGCTCGCTCGCCCCAGGACTGGGTCTCATCCCTGGGGTGCCCGTCGGCCGACAGCAGTCAGATCCCTCCACACCTATTCCGAGCTGAAGTGCGTTCGCTCACGCACATCAGGAGCTAGGGACAGACGAAGGACTCCCTCTCCCACTTGACCTTTGTGCTATTTGGAATTGGGCTGTTTTTAGTGATTTAGCAGCATTCTCCCGCAAGAGCTACCAGGCGGTAAGTACTTCGTTTTCAGTTTCAGAAACTTGATACATAACGACTTCATCGTGTCTCGTGGAATTTTACCTCATGGCCTTTCCGATGAGCCCGCCGTGCAGTGGGCTTTGCGCCTCGCGGGGGCCGCGTGGGAAGCGCGTGCGGCGCGCGTGCGGTGGCCGGTGTGGTTGGCCGGTGCGCGCGCTGACGGGGTGCTCTGCTCTCCGCAGTGCATCAACCGCGAGGCGCGGGCCGCCAACTTCTCCAGCTCCCTCAGTCTGCCAGACAAGACCCTGCAGTTCGTCAAAGACCACCCTCTGATGGACAGCTCTGTGACCCCGATAGACAACAGGCCCAGGCTCATCCGAAGCGATGTGAACTACACGCAGATCGTGGTGGACAGGACACAGGCCCTGGACGGGACCCTCTACGACGTCATGTTTGTCGGCACAGGTGGGTGCCGGCCCCGGGCCAGTCGGGCTCATCCTTGCTGCTTTACGGAAGAGCCCCTGGTACTGGCCTCCGAGGTCCGCGGCCACACGGGTCCTGGCCCCCGTCTGGGGGTCCAGGCACGGTGGTTGAGGCTCGCACAGAGGGAGTCCGGGTGGTGCCCATGCAGCCGGCCAAAGGCCTGTCCCGACCTGCCATGGGAGCCCGTCCTGGGAGAGGGCGCCATGGCCGGCCCTGGGGGCTTTCCAGCGAGCTCTGAGCCAGGTGGGGGGCCGGCCCTCACCTGCCCATGGCCCCTCAAAGGACAGCACCCCCGAGGGCCAGTGGGGCCTGGGAGCCAGCTCTCCTGCAACCTGCTCGTACCATCTCTTTGCACCGACCTCCACTGCAGTCAGCAATGGTGTGTTAAGCCGTTTTTCGGAAAACGGTGGTGCTGACCCAGGCCACGAGAGGCCGCAGTGCATTTGCTAGTGGCTTTTCCTTTTCCACCTCCAAAGTGCAGACTGCATCAGTTTCTACGTGTCCTGTCGAGGGAGGGAGCTGAGAGGAAGAACAGGGACTGTCCTGCGTTCCGGGTGCATCCCTGACCTCTAGCTTTGTCCTTGCAGACCGGGGCACCCTGCACAAAGCGGTCAGCCTGGAGAATGAGGCCCACATCATCGAAGAGACGCGGCTCTTCCAGGACCCTGAGCCAGTGCAGACGCTGCTGCTGAATTCCGAGCAGGTAGAGTGGCCAGGCGGGCGGGCGGGCGGGCGGCCTCACATGGCCGTATCACCGGCCGGGCCAGCGCTCACCTGGCTGGTCCAGAGGAGCCAACCTCCAGGCTCTTACAGAAGGTCATGGGAGCCCTGGGCTCTGGGATGGAGGGAAGGCAAGCTGGGGAGATGGAAAGGTGCCGCAGGCCGTCCCCTGCCATCTGTCCCCGCAGCCTGGGGCACGTGCCTCCCCGTTTACAGCTGGGGTGGAGCATGAGGGGCAGAGCAGGCCCGGGCCAGGACCGTGAGCACATGAGGCCGACAAGCCGGTCCTGCCTTAGTTTCCTCATCTGTACCTGGGGGACATCGGACTCTGGGGGTGGCACAGCCCTGCCCTGCGGCTGAAGGCCTCGCTTCTCCGTGTGGGTGTCCTCATGCTGTGAGCCTGAGCCCAAGGGCTCTGTTCCCGTTCCCCTAGCTGCAAGCCTGGCCTCTGCCTGGCCACTGCCTGGACCAGGGCGTAAGGCCTTGTTTGGGGCACCAGGCTCCGCTGTCCCTGCTTTGTAGGGTGTTGCTCGCACGCCGAGATTTCCCTGTCTGACCCAGGACGCTCCTGAGCCTCCTGTCCAGGTGTGGACAGAGCTTCACACCTGAAGGAGGTGGCCCCACAGCCCCTCCAAGCGTCCCTGCAGCCTGGTTCCTGGTGGGGGCAGTGGGCACAGCAAGGGGCCCGGCAGCCAGGCGGGAGACGAGAGCAAGCCGCGGACTTAGCACGGGCGTGTCTGCAGACATCACACACGGGTCCCCTTCATCGTGAGCTTACCTTCTTGGATCTAGTGTCCAGACTCCCGCCGCGGGGTCACGTCCCCTCCCGGCTCCTGCCTCGTGGGCTTTCTAAAGGGGAAGACGACCCTATAGCCTAGGCGAGCTTCAAGCCACCAGAGACTCGGCATTGGTGCCTCCTGCCCCCGCTCACCTGGCTCTGCTGCCGGAACAGGAAGGCAGAAGCCCTCCCGCCCGCAGCCGCGTTGCTCAGTTGCTCAGCCGGGCTGCGGCCCGTACCCTGCGGCCTCCCGGTTGTGGAATGCGCGTCAGCCCAAAGGCTGGGCCCCCAGTGTAGACGCGAAGAGACCACAGCTCCCGTCCGCAGTGTCGTTCGGAGACTCAGGCTTCTGGGCGCGTGGGCGTCCGTCCCGTAGGGGGATGAGGGTTGGGGAGGAAGGAGGAGGTTGTGGGTCAGCCCTGTGCTCAGCTGCCCGTGGCCAGGACTTGGTCACATGCCCACGCCCGGGGGCAGGCCATGCAGGGGGCCTGGCAGCCGTGGGAGCCCTCTGTCCTCACAGGGGCCCCCACGCCTTCTCCCCGGGCAGGTGGGCTCGGGGGGTTGGAACAGCGGGTGTGCAGCCGCGACGTTAGGAAGTGGACGTTCGGGGTGAGAGAGACACCCCCGCTCCAGCCCCGCTCGCCGGCTCTCGCGGGCAGCCACACGGGCCTTGGCTGTGGGAGCAGGGCGGCTGGCGCACAGCCCGGGAAGGTCCGCATCCCCCGAGGATTTGGTGGCGGTTTTGTGTTTGTTAACGTGAATACGTGTTGGGAACACTTAACGCTTCAACCATCTATGGGGGCGCTACGTTGACGTGGTTGTGTGACCCTCCCGCCATCCATCTCCAGAACCTTCTCACCTTCCCCGACAGGAACCCTGTCCCCACTGAGCACTAACCCAGCACCCAGCGCCCACCATCCGCGTTCTGTCTCTGGGATTTGAGGGCCCAGGACCTCATGTGAGTGGGATCAGTGTTTGTCGTCTTGGCTTATCTGACCGAGCGCAGGGCCTTGAGGGTGACCCGTGTAGCATGTGACAGGATATCCTTCCTCTTCTGGGAGGAATGCTCCACGGTTCGCACACCCACCTTCTGTTTCCCCGCCATCTGTGGGCGGGCACGCGGGCTGCCTGCACCCCAGGCTGCCGTGAACGTGGTGTTCGGACATCTGAGTCCTGCTTTCGGTTCGTGTGGAAATATGCGGCAGACATGCTCCGTCTGGTCCCCCCCGAGCCCAGGCTGCAGGCTGCATCTGCGTGTTGGCGGGCACGTCATTTGCACAAATCCTTTAGTACCAGACCCCGCACAGGTCAGACGTGGCCGTGTGCACAGAGACCTAGCCGGGACAGTGTGAGCCTGGGGCTCCCAGGGGCGTGGGGACCTGCGAGGGGCCAGGCGGGAGAGGGCCAGGGCGCACGCGCACTCCCCAAACCTCACACCCGGTCAGGTGGTTTTTTTTCTGTCTTTTCAAACACCTCTCATTTTAAAAAAGCGTGAGGTCATTAGCATGAGGGGCAGGGACCCCGGGCCTTCCCTCGGCGTGAAGGAGCCCCCAGACGTCAGATGCTCCTCCGTCCTCACAAACGTCCGCTCCACTTCCAGCGCCTCACGTGGCCTGGGGTGGCTCACTCCTCAGCCCCTGTGGCCTGGGATAGTCCCCATCTAACTTTGTCTTGGTGGCTTCGCAGAGAACTGGTCGGTGGTGTATGGAACGCCCTGGTCTCCTTGTGCTTGGAGGGGCTGAGGGTTTGGGGACATGCGTGACAGCAGGGGCCCACACAGGCTGGGCCGGGGCGCACAGGCGTGTGCTCGGCCCATGGTGACTAACGCTTGTTTGCGGGGGACTTCAAGGCTGCTGTGTGTCCATCCTTCCGGCCCCCAGATGCATGCACCCGCCAGCGATCACAGCCACCCCCTCACACGTGTTTTCCTGTCCCTTCCATCAGTCTCCGTTACTCGGTGGCTCTGCTTCACGGGAGCCAAGCCCTGGGGAGGGGGTGTACGCGGAGATGGGAGCCTGCCCCCCCGCCCACAGCCACGTGCACAGGTCAGGTGTCTGCACCCTCCAGGGTCCCTCGAAGTCACCTGCTCGGCCCTCCCAGGAACCCTCGCCTCTTTGAGCCACGTGAACCCTGCACCGTGATCTGGGGTGGCGTCCTCGGTCCTTCCGGCAGGCGTGTGGCCTCTTCTGCCCGGTGCGGGCCGACGGGGGTCTGGCCCTGGGCCTGCCTCTCTCTGCCACTTGTTAGAACAGTCTGTTGCAGAGGGGACTTCCTTTCTCTCAGCTGTGCTCATGCAGGGTGGGGGGAGGGGTGGGGGGGTCACAGGCCAGGAGACCAAGGCTGGCCCCAGGGACTCAGAGCGCCAGCCGTTCTGTCCCCCCCGGCGGAAGACTGCACCCCATCTGGGTCAGAAACACTGAATTCTGTTAAGCTCGCAAATCTCAGGGTTACCCAGAAGATCAGGGGGAGACCGGCTTTTGGGCGGAGGACAGCATAGACACAAGTGCGGAATTGCAATCCTGTGTACCCGTCGGGTGGCGTCCCTGCATGGGAGCCCTGTCCCCGCTGCGTCCAGGAGAGCAGTTAGCTGCTCTGTGAGCTGGGCTCTCTGATGTACCAGCTGTCAGCCTCCCTGTCCACGTGTTCCTCGCAAACCTGGATGTGACAGTGCCTGGCACGTCCTTTATCCCATGTGCTGGAATCCTGCACGCTCCCCCGCCGCTCGCTGGCGCCCCCTTTCCCGGCCCCGCTGGACTTGGACCCACTGGGGCCGTCCGTGCATGGCTGCTCACGCCAGGCATGCCTGAGATTGGGCTCCAAGTTGTGCCCTTGGCCTCTGACCTGTGGTGGGGCCAGGAGGGTCCGGCTGGAGGGGCTCCGTCCGCTCGGAGGGAGACACGCATCCACACAGGCGCCTGGTCGGGAGGGAGGGGGGCACTGGACCGAGGCCTGGAGTGCTGAGTCAGTGCGCGGACTGGGCTGGGAGACCACGCGGCACCTGCATGCTCGTAGCTCTGGAAGCTCCTAGATGAGAAAACGAGGGAACACGCTCGTCACCGTCCGTGAGCCGGAGATGCACCTGGCACTGCGCACCCGGCTGCCCCCTCACCCGCCTGCTCTCGTGTTTCACCCCCGCAGGGCGGAAGGTTTGTCTACGCGGGCTCCAGCTCGGGCGTGGTGCAGGCCCCCGTGGCCTTCTGCGAGAAGCATGCCACCTGCAAGGACTGCGTGCTGGCCCGAGACCCCTACTGCGCCTGGAACCGGGCCACCGAGGCGTGCGTGGCCCTGCAGCCAACAGACGGCCCCAGCAGGTACCCGGGGGACGCGGCATGCCAGCCTGCCCGCCCCGCCTGTGGGGAAGGCGCGTGCGTGACCATGCCTGCTTGTCTTGCAGGGATTTGATTCAGCAGATGAGCGGGGACACGTCCGCCTGCCCGGGTAAGTGGCTCCTCCTCGCCGCGCTCCTCCCAGGCGGCCGGGTCTCGTGACCGTGTCATGGTGCTGTGCTGGTGTGTGGCATCTCGTGCGCTTTGTCTTTCTTTCTGTGCTCGGAACAGAGGGCAGGTATCCGTGACAGCACGGGGGCCGACCCCGCCATCCCCTTGATTTGCAGAAAAGGGTGTTGGAAGCCACGTGGTGTGTGTGTTTACTGGAAGGCACTCGGCGTCCAACCCATGACATCTGCTCTCGAGACGCTTCTCTCTGCCGCTTAGCTTGGGGCCACTTAAATGACCCCAGACGTCCTGGGAGTGGGAGGGAGGGGCGCTGAGAGAGGCGTCCTCGTCCCCTCCGGAGGCCACCGCCGGCCGCGGGGGTCCGGCACATCCCTTCACCCCCTCGAAGGCAGCCACGCTCCCGCCCCTGACCCGACAGCTGGGGCAGCTTCAGGAGGGGGCGCCGGGCGCACCGAGAGGCCACGAGCCCCGGAGCCACCAGCAGAGGCACGTGGCGTGCGACTCCACACGCTGCCGCTCGGCCTCCCGGGGAGCCAGGGCGCCAGACGCCATCTCTGCTGTTCGGTTGCCTCCGAGGTCCTTGTTCCACTGGGCTGCCACCCGGGGCTCATCTTTGCCGTTCTGTCACGCATGTCTTTATCTCCTTAGTTGTTCTGGAAGATTCCGTGTTGTTCCAGTGGGTGAAACTCTTGTGTTCTCTTGTGCGTGTTGACCTATTTTTAAAAGACGTGAAGTAGTGAGCCGGGTTGTTGACGCTGTGCACGTTTATTTTGATGTTCCAGATGAAACTAAAAGTTTCCGGCAGCATTTTTTCAAGCATGGTGGCACGGCAGAACTGAAATGCTCCCAAAAGTCCAACCTGGCCCGGGTGGTGTGGACGTTCCAGAACAACGCGCTCGAGCCCAAGGGCCCCAAGTACAGCCTGGTGGGCAGGAAGAACTTGCTCATCTTCAACCTGTCGGAGGGCGACAGCGGGGTGTACCAGTGCCTGTCGGAGGAGAGGGTCCGGAACAGGACGGCCCTGCAGGTGGTGGCCAAGCACGTTCTGGAGGTCAGAGTGCTCCCGAGGACCCCGGCGGCCTCCACCCTGCCGGCCGCCCGGGCCGAAGGGGACAGGACCCTCCTCAGAGCGTCGACGGAGCCCATCCCAGGCGCCCCGGCCCAGACCCCGGCCCCGCCACCGCCCAGCCCCGCGCCCACCGGCGTGTCCTGCAGACCCAAGACCATCATCAACACGGTCCCCCAGGTGCACTCTGAGAAGACCATGTATCTCAAGTCCAGTGACAACCGGCTGCTCATGTTCCTGTTCCTGCTCTTCTTCGTGCTCTGTCTCTGCCTCGTTTCCTACAACTGCTACAAGGGCTACCTGCCCAGCCAGTGTCTGAAGTTCCGCTCGGCCGTGCTGCTGGGGAAGAAGCAGCCCACGGCCGACTTCTCCGAGTTCGAGCAAAGCGTGAAGGAGACGCTGGTGGAGCAGGGCAGCTTCTCCCAGCAGAACGGGGGGCAGCCCAGGCCGGCCCTGGACACCGGCTACGAGACGGAGCAGGATACCATGGCCAGCAGGGTGCCCACCGACAGGGAGGACTCACAGCGGCTCGACGACCTCCCGGCCCGGGACAGGCCCTTCGACGTCAAGTGTGAGCTCAAGTACGCCGACTCGGACGCGGACGTGGATGCGGACTGAGGCGCCCGCGCGGAGGCCTCCGTTCACCGTCGGTCACCCGGCCCGGGGCCGCCTGGGGAGCCCATGTCTGTGCACCTGTCTTCTGTGTCTTTTCTCTCGGGTCAAGCTTGTGATTTGGTTTCTCTTTGTCCTTTTGGAAAGCGGCGAGCAGCGCGTCCTGGCCTCCCGCGGTGGGCCGCGGTCTGGGACGGGCCCGCGAGTGGTGGTGCCGGCTCCCTGAGCCCCGTCGCGGTGGCCCGCGGACCCCCGCGCCTGGCACGCCCCCTCCTCAGAGCAGTGGCCCCTGAAAGAGCATTTCATTCCAGATTGGAAATGGCATTTTTGTTTATCAGATTGGTAACTTAGCGCCTGTTGTCCAGATTGGCACGAACCTTTTCTTCCACGGGATTATTTTGTAGGGCTTTACTTTTCTTGTGTTAGGTCGTTTATTTTTTTAATTACGAAAGCAGATGTTTTAATATTTAGTAGATGTACATCTTCTGGATTCTGTTGTTATGTGAGGATAGGATAGAGCTTACGTTGCTTACGATTCTCAGGGATAAACTTACTTTGGCTAAATGCGTTCTTTCTGCTTTTAGAAACGTAGACAAAACCATCTCTTGAGCACACTTTTTTTTTTTTAATTTTATTCCTTGAGGGAAGCATCATTTTCAGAGAGATTTTCTTTCTATACTTTTTTTTTTCTGTTTTAACTCTTTCGAAGAAGAGAGGACAGTGGGGGGCTATCCCGTGAGCCAGGCAGGGTCTTCAGGGTCTGTGGCGCCGCCAGGCCCGGAGCTGAGGGGGCATGCGTCGCACGATCAGATGCCCACAGCCGCTGCTCGAAACCTCCCATGCAGACGGACAACTGAACAGCGCTGTCCACACCTACAAGCGAGCTGGGCGGTGGTGGCCAGACAAGCCTGTGTCTCAGCACCCCACGGAGCCATGGGGTGGACCCGCGTGGCCTGGCGCGGCCTCTCGAGGTGCAAACGGGCGAGGCGGTTTGACCGCGGTGACGTCGCACTCCACCTGCTGCTTCCCCCACACCTGCAAGAGGAGGCTCTCTTTCCGTGGCAAAGAGCAATAAAATGGATTTCTGTGTCCCTGTGTGGACAGCGTCCTCTTCAGCATGATAGGACTCGACTGTCTTGGTGTAAACGTTTGTGTTTTATAAGATTTACTTTGTTTTTATTTTTCTACTTTGAATTGTATACATTTGGAAAGTAACCGAATAAACGAGCAGCTTATATCCTTGACGTGGGCACGTGATTTGCCGCGGCCGGGAGGCCTCCCTCCCTTCTGGGGGCGCTGACCGGGGGGCGGGCGTCAGGACAGCCTGGGTCCCTCTCTCCTCCTTGCTCTGCTTCCTTCCTCTGGCATGCGGTGGGATCCGGAGGACGCCTGCCTCAGTGGCCTCTTTCTTCTCTGTCTTCTGTCTCGCAGCCTCATCTGTGCCCTTCCCTCCTCCGGGGTCCTCCTCCCTGTCCTGTCGGGGCCCCGGCTCCGCTTCCTCTCCCCGAAGCCCCTGGCCGGCCTCGGCCTCGGGGTCAGACAGCAGCCTGCCCATTGCCTTGCTGCCGCCCCTCCTCAGCGACCAGGCCCAGCAGGTGCACGCCCTGGGGACCTTCCACCTCTTCTGCCAGGCCACAGGTGAGCGGGGCACCCGTCGGGGGGGGGGGGAGGGAGCACGGGGTCGGGGGGCGGGCTCGCTGCAGCCTGCAGGCACTGTTGCCCGGAGCTGCTCCTGCAGACGGGAAGGGCCAGTGTCCACTGCTGTGGGCCTCACGGCCACGGTTTCTGGGGCAAATACTCGGCTGTCCGTCCAGAGCCTCCAGGCCACCCACAGATGAGCTGGGCTTGGCCCCAAGGCCTCGGTCGGCCAGTTGCCCGTTTATAGGACTGACTGTGTGTCTGCTGACAATTCGGGGCTCCGTCTCTGTGGCATCTGAGAAACTAGCTCCAGAGCCTCCAGCCGGGGCGCTGTTCTCCGGACTCGTGTGCCGGCGTTGAAATGCGGACAGCTTGAGAGTCCGGTGGCCTGGGAGACGTCGGGCCGGGCCCCCGCCTCTGTGCCCAGAGGGAAGTAAGAAGCGCCCAGCTGGTTTTGGGATTTTAACCTGTCGAGAAGCTGCTCCGTGTGGAGCCGGCTCTGGGAGCTGTGGCGCACCCCGTGGGGGCTGTGGGCCGGCTGCGTGGGCCGCAGGGGAAGTGGCCTGGGAGTGGGGCGCTGTGGGGACAGACCTTTGGGGGCAGGTCCGTGCTGCCCCGGGTCGCCTGCTCCGTGCCCGGCCTTGGTCCGTGCTGGGCCCCCCGTGTGGCTCCTGGGCCGGATGTTGGCCCTGTCGCTGGGAGAGCGGTGGTCACACAACCCAGCACTGCGGGTGCGGGCGGGCCACGTGTCTGGGAGCCAAACGCTTTTAAATGTGGCTTCTTGGGGAGGCACCTGTTAGCTGGTATGCGCGCACGGGGCGCTGTCCCCGTGACTGGGGGGACCCAGACTGCTGTGGGCCAGAGCGGGAACGCCAGGCTTCAACGGTGCCCCAGCGCGGGCCGTTAGTGGTGGAGCTGCGGGCAGCCGGGGAGGGGGTGTGGTTCCCGCCTACGGCGCCGGCAGGAAGCACGGCCAGCCACGGGGCAGAGGCGGGACACCCCCCCGCCGTGCCACCCCCCCGCCGTGCCACCCCCCCGCCGTGCCACGGCCAAGGTCTAGGAGCCGGCAGGGCGGTCTCTCCTCCTGACTTTCCACCTCCAGCCAGTGCCTCCGAGGTCGGACCTAACGGGACTGGGGGCCAAGGATGGGGACCATGGCTGGTGGCCTCGCAGCGTGGAGGGGTGGCACTCAGGGTGGACTGAGCAGAGGGACCAAGGCCCCTGCCCTCCTCCTCCCATGCTCCTTGCTTTCCAGGAGCGTGGCCCATCTAGAACCTTCCACTGTTCCACCGCGGCCCCACCTGAGGTAGTGAGGTGGCCCGGGAAGGACCAGCCTTTCCCAGGGGGCCCGCATGTCCCGTTCCATCTGAGGGGAGGGCTCTGCATTTGCCCAGAGCAGGCTCAGTCCACACTGTCTGCCCCCACGGGCCCCCACAGCCCTAACGGGACCGTGCTCCCGGTCAATTTAGGCATCTTTAAAGCTAAGAACGGATCTGCTGTACTTCAGGTGACGCTGGACTATTCGGGGTTTTGATGGCCTTTTATGTTTCAACCACGATGTTGGACATCAGAGCCCCTGAAGCCCCTGGGAACCGCGGGGGCTGTAGAAGGTGCGCAGCCGAAACATCCCGTGAGCACCCACAGCGGCCATTGGTGCTGGCATGTACTTTGGGGCGGGGGCTCCAGAAAGGCCAAGGCTGGGCTGTGGGGGTAGCGGACTCGTGAGCTGGTCGTTTTCCAGAAGGGTTGGGGCCCCTCCATGGGCGGGCAAGGCTGATGGGTCACCTTGCTAGGGTCTCGATCCTTAGCAGGTTTGGCAGGGTGCTTTGGCCAGAATCTGGGTCTCTTTTCCATTGCGATCACCCACGTGCCTCTACAGAGCGGTCCTCGTGCGTGGGATGGTCCCCCACACCTGGCACCCTGCGAGGCTGCATGCCTGGGCCAGTGACCCCCCGCCCTCCCACCTCCCCACTGCGGTGTCTAGAAAGCGCATTTAGCCACATGTGCCTCCGGGACTAGGACCTGGATATTCTGGGGGTCACTCTTCAGCCGACCACGGGGCACAGGCTGTTTCATGACAAGCTGGGGCACTCTGAGGAAGGCCGATGAAATTGGGGTGGTGGAGACAGACACCCCAGTCGGGTCCTGTTTCTGTGCTGGACACTGTCCGGCCCCAGGGCTCCGGTGTGAGCCCCCCCACCTCCGCCCCCCCGTGGCCAGGGCCTGGTGGGAGGCCGCAGGCATGAGCACGAAGAGGGGCTGGCCCCGGGGTCAGAGTAGACCACATGCATGGGGATGCCCGGAGGATGGCTTGCCAAGTGGGGACGCCGGTCACAGATGTGGCCCGAGGACTTAGAGTGGACCCATCACACCCCCCTCCGACTTGGGGCTCTCAGGACCCCACTTCCAGAATCGGATGTCCTCCCTTGGTGAAAGGCCCCTGCTCTGAGGAGCTCTGGTTTTGTCATGAAGTAGAATCAGCTCTGCAGCCACGAGTCCCCTTAGGCGGTGCGGGGCGGGCTGGGAGCAGGGCGCTGGCCCCTGCACCTCGTTGACCGCGCGGTAGGTGCTGGAACCCAAGGCCAGGGGAGCCTTTCCAGGGCCCAGAAGAGGTGCCACACGCTCGGGGCACAAGGGCCTGGCCCTGTGGGGTTGCACAAGGGCCCCGGGGTAGGTGACTGCGGGCCCTGCTGACGGGTTCTAACTGTCACTATGCCTCCTTGTTCTCTGCATTCAGAGGGAGCTGGATAGCTTTAAAAAAGAGTAAGTAGAACGTAAGTACCCCTCTAGCATTTTTAAAGCTTTACTGTGGCTAAACACACACTTATAAAGATTGAGCGATGAAGTTTTTCAGGACCGAGAGCATGAAGTTTGCGTTCAGCCCGTGCCCCACCCCCACGCCCAGCCCCCCCAGTGTGGTCAGCCGAGCATTTTGCTCCTTTGGGCCCCGGCCATGTAGCCCTGGGTGATGATTCGCTGCCAGCTCAGGCCACCCCAGTCCTTTGTCCCAGGGTTGGCCATGAGAACTTTCCGGAAGCTGTGACCCACCCTGGGGGCTACAGTCCTGGATGGGTCTTCATGCACGTCATCATGGGGCAGTTGGGAGTGAGGGGGAGCCCGGCTCTTTGGAACGGGCTTCAGTGTCTGTTCACAGCCTCACGGGATCCCCTCTAACTGGGCTCCGCCGCCGGCCGGCCGCCAGGGAGTGGCCGCGCGGCCCGTGCTGTCGTGAGGTGCGCCCGGCGGTCACAGGAAGGGGCTAGGCCGGCTGACGGGCAGCGGTCAGGCGTGCGCACGTACGGACGTGTGACACGTACAGAACTGTCGATGGGCAGGCGACAAAACGCTCTGGGCAAAACAAATTACAGCAACACAATAAAAACCCAGAAACCCCACACGGTAAACAAGAGGGGACGCTGTGTCCCCGTGGCCCGCATGGCCAGGGTGTTGAGCAAAGCCTTCCAGAATTTCCTCAACTGACCGCCTACGGCACGTTTCCTTCCTGAGGATGCCTCGTTTTTGCTGCAAAAGCAGTATCTGCCGTAGTGGATCTGGGACCCCAGGGAAGTACAAAGAGCAGGATGGAAGCGTCCCGAAGTCTGCTGTCTGCAGGGAGCCACCACCAGCGCAGCGGCCACCCACGCGTCTATGCGTGCACACACCTATACTTCGAGATCTCCTCCTCTGGCACGGTGACATTTCCCCGTGTTACTGTCTTCTTAAACGTCAGTGACTCACGAGTGACAAGCAAGACTTAGGAAGATTTTCAGGACCGAGGGGCACATGAGTTCCGTTCTGCCTGTGGCCGCCATCAGGTGGCCGCCACGTCACATGTGAGACCCCTGGTCGTCTGTCTCCAACTTTTTACACACACAGCTCTGGTGGCCCCGTCTGTGTTCTGATCGCCGCCTCGGTCCATTCGTGGGACCGTCTGGTCTGAGAGTCTGACTTTCCCTTGGGAGGTAGGCTCTTTGAAGATCCTGAATGCGGTGCATCGCTGATGAGGAGACCAAAGGTGGAAGGTGCCACGCCGGTCACACAGGAATCCACGTGAAAGTTGTCTTGGAGCTCTTCCTCCAGCTGGTGCCACGGCTTTGGGTCCTGGGCTTAACCCTTTGGCTGCAGGTGCTCTCCCTGCTCGGCGAAATGCAGCCCTTGCTCTGACGACCGTCCTCCACGACACTGCAGCTTACGTCCTCCCACCTTGGGGGGCAGCTAGGTAGAATCCCACTTTGAGAAATGGCTCCCAACCCAGCCGCTGGTCCTGTCCACGCCGGGCACAAGCAGGGAGGAGGGGGCGGCAGGGACAGAGGAGCCTTCAGCCTTGCTCCACGCCCTGGCCCCCGTACTGACCCCCTGAGAGTCGCCCCACCCCCAGGTTGGCTGGACCCCCTCCCATTAGGTGCTGGGAGAGTAGGTGGCCGCGCGGAGGCAGAGCCTTTGGTCACAGGTGTTGGCAGCAGGACCAGGTCCGGAGAGGTGTCTGTGTCCCCAGGTCCTGCGGACGTTCACTTCATCTGGGAGAAGAATGGCCGTGAACTGCAGACGTGTGTCCCCACGCAGACCCACGTGCTGCTCGATGGCAGGACCCACGTGCTCAGCTGGCTGCAGGACGCCACCCGAGAGAGCGCCGAGTACCGCTGCTCCGTCCTCTCCTCCGCGGGCAACAAGACCTCCAGAGCGCAGGTCACCGTCAGGAGACACGGTAAGTGGGCGGCCCTCCTACCCCCGCTGCCGCCCCATCCACACGGCCCCCCACACCAGCCCCCGCGTGCATGTGCCCGCCCCGTCTCACCCGGGTTTCTGTCTGGCGGGGCCGGGAGGTCCGCGTTCTGAGAGCCCGAGGTCCCCCACACTCGGTCTCCACACCGAGAGGAGCTGGCTGGCTGTGCGGTTCTGGCCTCAAAGCCCTCCCCCGCCACGCGGACGCTCGCCCCATGGCTGCCAGCTCCACGCGCTCCGCCCGTGGCCTTCCGGGACTGCCATCCACACGGGGAACACTCACGCCTCGGTGTCTCCAGGCCTGGCCGGGCCCATGCCGCCGGGAAGCCTGCCCTCACTCTCCGGGAGATTTTCCTCAACATGCATTCACTCTGCTCCACTTTATGTCCTGTGCTCTTTCTGGAACTATCCTCCCAGATGTTGGACCACTTGGTGCGGTGCAGAGCGGGGAGCGGCCTTGGGGGCCACGCTTCCGCTTCTAAACAGCCTTGGAGGCAATGTGCATGTGACAGCCTATCCAGCGCCCGAACGTCTCTGGGAGGGTGTGCCTCAGCTTCCCTGCTGCCGGCCTAGAATTCAGCCTTCCCGGCTCTGCTCCATCCCCACCGGTGCCTCTGCTTTCAACTTCCAGGTTTTTGTGGTTCCCCTCCTATTCTCAGTCCATCCTTTTTTTTTTTAAAGATTTTTATTCATTTGAGACACAAATACAGAGAGCGAGCGAGCATGAGCAGGGGGGAGACAGAGGCAGAGGGAGAAGCAGGCTCCCCGCTGAGCAGAAAGCCCGATGTGGGGCCCGATCCCAGGACCCTGGAATCATGACCTGAGCCGAAGGCAGACGCTTAACGACTGAGCCACCCAGGCGCCCCTTCTCAGTCCGTTCTCAAGAATTTACATCTGTGCTGAGAGATGCTGAAAAGGCCCATCCTTCTGGTGTGAGTTTGGGGAGAGAAAAAAGCTGCAAATACTCACTCCTGCCCAGAATCCGTTCTTCCCATTTCTGTGAAGTGCCCTGCGTGCTGCCATCAGGACAATCGGAATCATCACGTAAACATGACTCACAAACTGTGAGGGGTCCCGCAGAAGTCACGAGAAAGGCACTGTCGGCAAACAGGCTGGAGGGCGCTCACGGTGACCCTGCTCCCCCTCCCCCGCTCTGCCCCACCCCGCGGTCACCCAGCTCAGCAGCCTGTGAGCAGCGTGACCCAACACAGATTGCAGGCGGTTCCACCCGAGTCACGCTGCGGCCCGCACACACACGAGGCGGCCAGAGACGCCAGCGCAGCTGGGACAGCCCGGTGCCTGCTTGCCTGCCCAGCCCACCATGTCCCCTGAAGCTGCGTGGGGCTAAGAGAACGCAGGGCTTCTCGCAGGATGGGAACCGGAAGTCCCTGCAGAGCCCCGAGGGTTAAGAACCCCCAAAGGCACCTCTGGAGCGCTGTCCCTTACCCCGTGGCCACCCGGGAAGCCCAGGCCCCAGTTGTGCTCGAAGAATGAGTTCTGCTTTGTGTCTTGGGGCTCAGGTCCCTAGCACCCGTTTATGGAATTAGCAACATGAGCCGCGGGCCGGATCAGGGACGCAGTTTGACAGAGAAACTACGGCTGTTGGGCTCGTGCCGTCCCGACAGCCCCGCATGTAACTCCCAAAACCTCAAGCTCCCACATGGCCACGCGGAGCAGGTAGCAGCTGGGCGTCCTGGGATGCCAGCCTGCTGAGCCGTGCGGACTCCCCGGCCTCACTTGCGACAGGCCTCCCAGGGGAGGCAGCACCAGCCCCAAGACGTAGGGAGCCAGCCCCTCTCTTGCCTGGGTAGAAAATTCAAGCGAGGTGAGGACAGGGCCAGCGTGACCGCGGGGAACAGCTGCTACTGGGGCTGGTGGCCTGGGGAAGGCAGGCTTGGAGGAGCAAACACCTCACCCAAAACCTGGCTCTCGGGATGGCCTCAGTAACCCAGGCTGCCACGAGGGCCTGCGAGGCTGACACCTGGCCCCTCCCCCGCCTTGTCTTGCAGAGGCGACCCACCAGGAGCAGTGGACCAGAGAGCTCGCCGCCTGGAGGGCTGTGGCCGGGGAGCATGACCGCATGATGCGGAGCTGGAGGAAGGCGTGGGTACGTGGCCAGGCCGACGGCGGGCAGGGGCCGGCAGGGCGTCCGTTGCCTTGGGGCTTGGCCCACGGAGCCGTTCTGCTTCCTGGAGCCCGCAGCTCTGAGCTCCGGGCAGATGCCTGGGGAGCGTCGGCATGGCGGGGGCAGGGCGGGGCGTCTCGAGGAGACGCCAGTCGGGGGGTGCGTGTGCAGGCAGGGCCGCTGGCTCTGGCTGGACCCTGGCCGAGCAGGGTGACTGCTGAGCCCGCAGGGAGCCCGGTCCCGGCACGTTGGGGGGGAGGGGGGTGCAGAACAGGCGTCCCTCACTCCGGAGTCGCTGCTGCTGCCATCTGAGCAGCCACCAGGCCTGGGAGTTACTGGACGATGAGCCCCATGGCTCGACTACAGGCCTTCAAACGTCCCCTTCGGTGGCCCCCCAAGGCCTCTCCTTGTTGCCAACACAGGTTGGGCGTTTCCCACTGATCCCTTCCAGCTTAGCCCACGCAGGACCCCCTCCCCGAAGGCCCCCTCCCGCGTCTAGGACAGTGGCGCACGGGCGGCAAGAAGGGCCTCTGTTCTGCCAGGAACTCAAAGGGGGCTGCGATGTTCTTTCAGGAAAGCTGTGACAAGGACCGCCTGTAGACATCAGCCGAGGCTGCTGCCCCTGGCCACGCCACCCCCGGAGACGCCCCAGGACAGTGGAGGCCACCTGGCCTGCTGAGACGTGGCCCCACCTCAACCTCTCCGACAGCAGCCAGAACGGTTTTAAAAACTTCGGTGCTTACGAGGCACAGAAGAGTCTGTCCGGCAGAAACGGACACCAAGACGGTTAAGAAGCCGCGGCTTGTGTGCGGACACCGTGCGGACAGCGGTGTGCGTGACGGCTCCTCTTCCAGAAGCACCGCTGCTGGGCCGCGTCGCTGCCTGCCTTTGCCGAACTGTCCTGGCCCGGAGCGTGCAGCTCGCCCTGCCCTGAGTTCCCACACGCCAGGGGCCAGGCCCGGCGACACCAGTGGCATGAACTGGCCTGACACCTCGAGGGACCAGGAGGTATCCCCCCCTGCCCCCCACCCTCCAGGAGCTCCCGGGCACTGAAGGCTTTGTGGGCTTCTGCGCGTCACCAAGCATGGGAGCTGCTCCACGAGGTTCTGTGCGTGCCCTGAGCTCGCGTGTGGTGGCGCCGGCGGGTCCGTCCTGCTCCTGGCGGTGCCACGGGGTGGTTGGGGGGAGCTTGTGCTGACGAGCGCTGCACCCTGGGGGCGCGCCGTGCGTGTGGGACACGAAGGCCTGACCCGCGCAGCCTGGGCCCCGCGGACACGTGCTGCTGAAGGAGCGACGGCTACACCCGGACACCGGTCTGCGCAAACCCAACGCCTCTGTTCAAGACGGAGCCGTCCCTCCCTGTGAGTGCGGCCTGCGCCCGACTCCCCGTTCTGACGCCGGGTCCGCCCGACAGGCCAGCACCCAGCGCACCAGCGTCGCCCGTGAGAGCGCCGGCCGCGCCCGGGGGGCACGCGTCACAGCTCCCGCAGGACGGGCTCCACAGCCCAGGCCCTCCCGGGGGCTGCTCCCTGCGGCCGTCAGACTGGCCCCGGGTCTGGACGCGGCCGGAGCACCTCACGCCGACACCACCACGAGACGTGTGCCCTGAGCCCAGTGGGGAGGGTTCTGGTGGGACCCGTGCTTAGGAGTTTGGGTTTTCTGCTCTGTTGAGAAAATAAACAGAAATAAACACAGTGAGCAGAGCGTGTGCTTGGGAGGGGCGTCACCGGCCGCCATAGCCTCTGCCACGGAAGGGACACCGTGGCCGGGCCAACCCCAGCAGTAAGTCACCCGAGCAGCGCACCCTCCGGGGCCGACGCAGAGCTCACGCCTCCCTGCTCTGCTTCAGCTTCTCTGCCCCCAGAGCAGCGCCGCGCACCCGGCAGGGGCCGGGGCCGGGGCCGGGGCGCTCAGCAAAGGCCGGCATCCCCTGCTGCCAGCCGTAAACCGTAAACGTCACGCTCTCCTTGTAGGTGAACTGCAGGGCCTCCCCTCTCCCAGCTCCGATTTTCAAACCCACGACAGTGAACAGGGCACCCGGTGACGCAGGGCGGGAAAGCCCTGCCCTGTGCGCTCCTCCCGGCTCCCCCGAGAAACCCGGGGCATCACACGGCCCCCACTCCAACGGCTCTGAGAAGCGGGCGCGCTAGGAATGGCAGGTGTGCGCTCGACAGGACAAACGCTGCTTCCCCCGCCCCACCCCGGCCACACGGCCCGCCCTGACCTCACCACGGGCCACTCGCCTCTCAGACGTACGACGCCCGACACGACCGATCGCCCCTCACGGTGCGCTCAAGGCCAATGTGCTCCGCGGCTCGCCCCGAACGCGCCCGGCGGCGAAGCTCCGTCCTGCCGCCGCCTGGGTGACGGTACTGGGGCGCACGGGCAGAGGCAGCGTCCCCATCGCAAACCTCTTCCCTTCACACAACGCACCTGAGGGGCTGCACTGGGACTTAGGAACCCCGAGAAGCCTGAGACGGCGGGGTGACCAAATCATCGCTCTTTATTCAAAATAAATAAGCCCTCTTACTTACAGCAAAGTATGAAAGCAAACTTCTATCCTGCTGGCCTCCAAGACAGAAACCACATTCAGAATACGTTCATTTACGAAAGAAAGAAAACATCTGCAGATTATCAAAACTGAAATTTAGGAACTCCAATATACACGGCTTCTTTGAAAAATAAAGACAAAAATGAGTAATTCATGTCAAAAGGTCACAGGTTAGAGAACCGATTTTCCTTCTGAGGCTCATTTTAGCAGACCCTCCCAAGTATCCCCAAATCTTGCGGCCAAAAAGCCAGGTCCGGAGAAAGGCCCCCACCCCCCACCACCCGGCCCCGGCGCCTTCCACACACTGACACGGCTCAGCTCTTCCGCATCGGAGGGGGTTTCCTTCATAGCAGAGAACTCAGGGGGCTACACGTCCGGGCTTTTCCAGACTCCGTGTGCTCAGATCCAAAGCTGCATCTCGGGGCTCTTGGGCGAGGCTCCCACCAGCACAGCCGAGGGCCCCTTCCCGGGATACGCATCCTGGCTTCACCTCCCAACTCAGCAGCCACACAGAACACAGCAGGTCCACGGAGACCTGAGAAGAGGAAGGCCCCGAAGTCTCACGCACCCCTTCCTCACCCCACACAACACACACAAACAACTCTTCTATAAATTCAGGTTCATCATCTGAGAGGTTGAAGCCTCCAGCGAGTCTTCCAGCTCCAGAGCACAGCGACTGTACGCTTCCAGGTGTCTTCTCCAGATTTCAACTAAAAACGACAACGTGGCACAGCTGAGCGACACGCGGGGACAGTCGGGGCAGCCTCGACTGGGAAGCACGCTGCCCAGGGGCTCAGGCCCCTACACGGGCCTGGCAAGGAACCCCCCCAGGCACCCCCCCACCCCCGCCGCCCCGCTCTGTTGGTATCCGTGAGCCCGCGGCGCCCGCTGGCCTTAACCTTCCACCGGGGACACCGCGGGGCTCAAGGCCGCACTCTGCAGGTGCCACCCGAGGTCTGAGCCCCGCCCGAAGACGACAGCTGGGACCAACCCGGCCTTCTGCCGCCGAGAGGCCCTGCCGCTATCCGGGCGCTCTGCCCCTTCCTCAGTCGACGCGGAGCTTGAGGATGCTCAGCCCTCCCCAGCACTCACTGTAGTACGGCTCTTCGCTCCCGGGCGCAGGGGCAGGGGGGCCGTCCTGCGCCGAGCCGCCGGGGCCCTGCACGGGCGGGCTGGCCGGAGCCGGGGGCCCAGGCTCCCCGGCCAGCTCCCGGCGCACGTTCTCCAGCATGGTCTTGTACGCCTGCCGGGCGGCCATCGTCAGCTCGACCATCCTGTGGAACTGGTCCTGCGGCAGAAGGGAGCGCACGGGTGACACCCCTGACCCCAGGGGATGCGCCGTCCTGCCTTCCAGCCTGCCGCCCCCAGGCTCAGGGCTGCCTGTGGGGACGCTGCACGCGAGCCCGTGTCTCCCACCCCCGACACCCCCAGCTCACCTGGGCCCCGTCGTAGCTGAAGATGCCCACCACGCTGACGGGAACGGCCTTGTTCAAACTGCGCCCCAGAGCTTTGCGGTTGAGCGCGAACACGAAGGGAATATTCTGCTCACAGGCGTAATCGATGATGGTGTGCAGCGTGTCGTCCAGCCCACCTGGTCAGGGACAACAGAACGACAGGGAGATGCGTCTCACGCGGCGTGGCGCTGATACTGGCCGCAAAGGGCTTTTTCTGCACGTGGCGACACCCCCCAGCGGGCCGTGCCTGACACCACCAGGACAAGGCCGCTACCGCAAGGGCATCGTTCTCTCAGCCACGTGGGAGAAATCAACTCTCCCGAAGAGACACATCCTCAGCGGAATAAAACACCCCTCTGTCATTAGCCTAACGGGAAGTGAGGCCTCCGTCTTTTAGAAGAGCCCCCGCCCCGAATCCCAACATGGGGCGGGAGGTGGGCACCCACAGCACCAAGCAAACCTCAGACACCAGCAGCGCGGGCCCGCCCATGCCCGCGTTGGGCCCGCCAAGCCTCAGTGTCACCCGAGCCTCTGACCACAGGGCTGCCCGCTGCGGGCTCCGACATGCTCTCCTCACACTCCCGTCATGGGCTAGACGCTCACAGGACTCACCGCAGGGAATCACTTCCTGCGTCTGCCCAGTCTGAGGACGGGACCGGCACCGCAATCCCGGCCAGGGCAGAGACGCAGGGCCTGCCCATCTGCGGCACCACTCCTCCCCGCCAACCCGACCCCGGGCACCGACCAGCGGGCTCTCCTAGCCCCGTCCGGGGGGATTAGGGAGACTTCACCACAGTCAGGACTGACTGCATCACTGGCCTTTGGCTGATTCAACCTCCAGCCGCCCGCACGGAGGCCAAGGGTAGGGGTGGGGTGGGGATGGGACCGAGCTTCCAAGCCCCCGGTTACCTGGTTGGCCCCCCTGGCAGCCAGGCCCTGCCTTTGGGCAGGTCCGAAGGTCACCTTCGTTACCATAACACCTTTACCGTAGTCATCCAGAGTATTAGAAGGTGAGAGGCAGAAACCGAAGACAAAAACCCAACAGGAAGGAGAAATCTCTTTTGGTCATCTGAGTGACCAAATAGGTGTCGCTTATAAATCACAGTACTGCACTTAGTGAACAGTCACCGAACGCTCACTGTGCTCTGGGCCACTGGTTAACTGCCTATCGAGTACGAGCTCCTGTGTGCGCACAAGAACCCGGCAAGGGAGGGGCCGCGCCCGCACAGATGGGACCCTGGAGCAGAGAGGTCGCCAAGTATCCGATGCCAACAGGGCCCGGCCGCGGGCTCCCTGCCCTCCACCACCCGCCCTGCTGCCAAGCAAGGTGCCAGGTAGGGTCTGTGCGCCGGGAGAGCGGGAGAGGCACGGTGAGAAGGACCAAGGGGGGCTGTGCGTGCAGGTGATGTGCCCGCCACGCGGGGGGCCCAGCAGCCCCGAATCTCTACTACGGGAGAAGTACACGTGTGTGTCTGTGCACACGTCACGCGGAAATCACGAGTCCTCACACAGGCCAGTGGGGCCAGAGAGGACGCGCACGGACAGCCACGGAAGATCACCGTAGGCAGGAACAGGTTTGTCCCAAGTACAGAAGCTGCACAGAGCGGCTTCCAGGCGCTCCAGAGACACAACAGAACATTTACATGGAGGCACCTATGCCTCGGCCATACTCATCCCAGGCACAACAGACCAATTCTGTGTCAACCTAAAACTTTGAAATACGCTTACTCCTGAAGAATAAAGAATATGAAAAAAATACACAAGTGAGAACCAGCCTTTTGAAAAAGGAAGATGACATGAGGCTAGCATCATCGGGTACGAGAGCGTAAAGGTGGGGATGCGGGGTGCAGAACGGAGGCTCTGGCGGAAGGAGCACTGTGAGGCAGCAGGGAAAGGGCAACTGGGTCGGCCTCTGGAAAGATCCCTCTGAGAAGAAATACAGTCTACCTAAGCAAACAAAAATGAAAACATGGAAGAACCAGAAAAACAATATTAAAAAACCTACTAATAATCCTGGAGTGTTAAGGTGGAGAAATGCCATAAAATCTAAACGCAATAAAATCACAAGAATAAAAAACATCAGTATAGTAACAACACCCAAAGTCTCTGCACAGCCAAAAAACGTTTAAAAAACAGGCAAATGACAAACCAAAATAACAATTACAGCTCTTACCCAAAGAGCTTTATTATATAAAAAGCCACATGTCACTATTAAAAAGGTCAAATCCCAAAAGACAAATGGGCAAAGAACATGAACCAACAGTTCACTGAAACCACCAAGCTCTTCAACAAGAAAGAGGCTGCTCGTCCTCCCCTCCCAAGAAAAATGCAAACAGCCTCCCCGGAGCCGGGGCCGGAGCTGGAGCCGGGCACCGGGCACGAGCCGCGCTGGGTGCACCGCTCGAACAAGCAGCAGGGGCGTAACCCATGGACCCTCAGATGCACCTGCCCTTGCGCTCTCGGTGAGGCCTCACAGAGATGTTCCCACAAGTAGAAAGGACAGCATGCAAGGTGCGTCCTTGTTCACAGCTGTAGACGTCTGGAAAGAGCCAGGATGTCTGTCGGTACCGTCTGAGCAAAGCAAGTGTGCGCACGGTGCTCACAGCTGGGTCCCCAGATTGCTGGTGAGCTCCCCGCGAGGGGCCCACAGCGCCGGGACGCCAGACCTCTCTGGCTACCCAGACTACCAAGGACCCATCAAATGTGGCAATGCTGGCTGCCTCTGGGGGGCTGCAGGCATCTGGGGGGCTTACTCCTTGAAAGGAAACCTAGCACCTGGCTCACCGCACGGCACGGCCCCAGCAACCTGCGTGCAGACGGACTTACGGACAGGGCCCACGACATCTGCCGGAGAAGAAAATGTCTCCTGTGGCCCTGTCACCTGGCACTAATTGTAGGATCATCCAATGTTCTTTCAAGAGAAAATAGCACATCCGCTGCTCTGGGAACCGGGACGTCACTCTGCAGCCGGTGTCACCAGAGATGAACTTAGGCCCCACATCCCTTAGCTCTGCCCACGCCCGACCCAGGTCCACCTGAAGACCGAGGAAGGAGAGGAGGAAGCAAGCTCTGGGGACAGACACTCAAGGAAGACCTCAGTTCTGGGCCGGCAGGGAAAGCAGGCGGGAGACGGCGGGAGAGGGGCGCGAGAGCCTCAGCTAGAACTACAGTTACTCCCAACTTCCCACCGGAGACTCCCGTGCCCCTTGACGCCTGCCACGTGGTCTCTCTCTGCCTCGTGTCCCCCAGCCCCGGGGCTGACCACAAATGCTTTCCGCGCAGTGGCGCCATGGCTGTTGTCCCTTCAAAGGCCTGCTTTCCAGGTGGCCTGTGGCTGACGTCAGGACTTGGGTTTCCGGAGGGCACCCACCATGCTAACTGGTAAGAGGGGCTACGGGGTGGGAATGAGGAGGCTCATCCTTGCAGACGGCACCCCACATGCGCATCCTGTGGGACTCCCCTGGGAGAGACTCTGGGAGACTGGGCCTGACAGTGGCAAGCCTAGACAGTTCTGCTCCACCCAGCACCCAGCCCGCAGGCTCAGTGGGAGCTGAAAGCATCTCCAAGGGCCCACTTCCCAGGACTGACGACAACACACTCAGAACAAGCAAAATGCTCAAGACAAGTGCCACGTACAATTCAAGCTCAGCATTACCAGGCAAAATGCCGCTCCGCACACGGTACTCCACACAGCCCAAGGCCAGGATGCCAAGTTCCACCTTTAAAATACTGCAAGCCATTGGCGACATTTCCAAGAAGAATCAAGTTCCTTCGGCCTCAAATAAAAACACGCACAAGAACGGATGACGACGAACGCAGCTGAACCTGCCGCCAACGCAGATGCCTCTCGAGCCAGGCAACCCCCCCATCAGGAGAAAGGCAGCTCACAGGGGAAGCACGGCGTGGTGCCCACTGCACACACATACTCATTCCCTGGTCTGTTTGTTAAAGACACGAATCACAGGAGAACCCGAGACGAGGGCAGGAAGCTGGGACGCAAACGGACGACTGGGCGCGCCGACCTGACGGCGGGGCGAGTGGGGGAGCCCCGAGCCCGCCGTCTACAGCCCAGCGTCCGGGCACGTTCCAGCAGACGGACGTTCAGAGGAGGTGAGGGCAGTTGGCGTGCGCACCTGCGTCACCCAGGCAACGCCGGGCCCTGCGCTTCTAGGGGCGGACGCACCCCTACACCCTCTCTGCATGAGACTCAGGGTGCCCATCTGGCCCCAGAGCAGCAGCGGCGGCAACAAACACGGAGGCCTCAGGACAACAAAACTGCTCCCGGAAATTGGAAATGATAGCAGAAA
Organism: Mirounga leonina; assembly: GCF_011800145.1. NCBI lineage: Eukaryota > Metazoa > Chordata > Mammalia > Carnivora > Phocidae > Mirounga > Mirounga leonina. The sequence continues at coordinate 18,754,131 of NW_023270615.1, forward strand.
TGGGGAACTCTGCTGAAGCTTAGAGGATTCCTTAACAGAAAACAGAACCAAGGAAAGGCTGAGAGGACAGCAGCGCAGGGGGGCCCCGTGAGCCACCCGCCCTCCTCCCAGAGCCTCGGGCACAGGGCAGCGCCCAGCCGCCTCCAGAGAGGAGGGAGGACGACGGAGAGCGGGCGCAGAGCCGGGAGGCTGGGCTGCGAGCCCCAGCACAGGCCTTCCCTCAGCACTCGAGCCGCGTCAGCACAGCCCGCTCCCCAGCAGGAGCCGGGAGGCTGCCCCCAGGGCACAGCCGCAGGGAGGTGCAGAGCGCCCCAAGGGGCCCAGGTGAAGCTGTGGAGTGCCCCGGGCACCAGCGGTCTTGGAGGAGGCTCAGGCCATGGGCCAGGAGCTGGAGGGCAGACTCGTGCTGAAGCCCAGAGCTGTGAGGGGACCCAAGGGAGGGGCGCGGCCAACACACAGCCGGACCACAGGGGCCCGAAGTCCCCTTCTGCCCTATTCCAGTGTCAGGGCCTGCCCCGAGCTAGGACCAGGGCGAGCTGGCCGGGCAGTGAGCAGGTCCAGCGGCTGCTCTCAGGCCCCGGGGGCCCCACACAAGCCAGGAAACCTCAAGTCTCCAGCTGCGAAACGGAAACCAGGAAAGTTCAGTGTAGGATCCAGACTCGGCCCTGCAAGGTGACCTGTCCAACGTGGGAGAGAGGCCCGTGCCCGGGGAAGGCTCCCTTCGGCCCCCCGGCAAATGAAGACACAGGACACAGGCTGCTGACTACCTGTCCCTCTAACACACAGCCCATGTCCGTCACCTCACCCAGCCCACTGCATCCCACAAAACACAGCCAACCTGCCGGGGCCGGTAAAGTGGCCAAGCCCCTGGACAAGCCGGGAGTGCTCACAGACTGAGCAAGTCAATTGGCAATGGAGTGCCGGGCTGCCGGGCTGCCGGTCACAGGATTCCCGCAGCGTGAGCTCTGGAGGCCCCCCACCTCCTCTCCACCCCGCCCCGCCAGAGGCCTGCACCGACTGGCCGGACCATTAGCCGGCACCCACAGGGGCCTGGCTGCCTCCGAGAGCAGGACACTGGGTGGTCAGGTGAAGCTGCAAACACAGCCCTCAGGTACGAACAAAGAAAACCAAACCCGCCCCAGCAGCCAGGCCGGGGGCCACAGTGCTCGGTACCTTTCGACTGGATCTTCTCACAGTTGGGAGAGATGATGATGCACTTGAGTTTCCTGAGCTTCAGATGCTTGAGGACCTCCCGCAGCCCCAGCACGAGTCGGCGTTTGGTCTTAGCCTTGACTGGATCTTTCTGGTACATGCGGTCTTGGAAGCGCACCAACTCCTTCAGCAGATCCGTCACACAGGCGTCCACCTCCTTACTCAGCATCTGGCTGCAGTAACTGAGACAAGGTGCCCGCTGGCGGGGGCCCCTCGGGAATCCCTGCGAGGAGCGGCCCGGCCGCAGAGCTGGGGCTCCTGATGGTCAGACTTCACATCCTCCCCGCTCCCGACCACGAGGGACAAAGGCTCTGCGCCCCGCGGCCCCCCGATGGCCCGCCACATGCTCCGTGGCAGCTACTGCCCACAGAGACCCACATGTGGAATGTGCCCTGAAGAGAAGTAGGACGGGAGCAGGCAGAGTCCCCTCAGAAACTACCCAGAGACACCAGACCGTGAAAGGGAGGTGTCACTGCACTGCCCAGCCCCCCAGCGCACACCTCAGCAGCACGTGAGGACAAGGACCTCACAGAAGCAGATAAGGTGGCCCTGACGTGGGTTCTGACGAGGAGGAAAGCCGGGGCCTGGCCTGGCGGCCTGAGCAGGTCGGCGCAGGACAGCCCCACGCTCAACACCAGAGCGAGCACACCCCGCCCCAGGCCCCACGCGGGCACGGCCCTGTGGTCACTCACTCCCGGAATCTCCGGCTGTGGATCTTGGGGCAGCCAGCGCCGTTGGGAACGAGGTGGCAGCCCTCTACCTCCTTCTGGAGCTCCGCTCTCGGCAGCTCTTCTGACCTGCCCTCCAGCACGGGCGCAGAGCACGGCGACGCCTCCGGCCCTCCTGCAACACCCCGGAGAAGCGAGTCAGGGCACAGCCGCCCCCATGCTGGGCACACAGGCTGAGGGCAGAGAAGGCCTGAGCGCACCTCACGGGGCAGCGTGTCTGGAGCGGCCCTCGGCAGGATGACAAAGGTGACAAGTCCTCAAGCCACACAGGGCTCCCCCGCCGTGCCCACCCCTGCCCCTGCTGCAGGGCTCCCCTGGGCAGCAAGCAAGCGCGCTCGGTACCTGAGGGGTCGGCCGGCTCGAGGGCCTCGTCACCACCGCTCTCACCATCCGGTACGGCATCACTGGCGAGAGCTGGGCTCACAGCGTTTTCTTGGAGACGCTGCTGCTTTCTCTCCTGCCGTTCTTTCAAAATAATCTTTAAAATGAAGTAAGCGATTAAAATACCTAAATAATACTTGTCCTTAAAAATAAGCCCTTCTGCAAACTAAGCCACCCAACTTCAGTGGGCAGGCATCGTGCCTTCTTGCGCCCTCACAGCAGCGACATGCCCTCCCTCCCCCAGGGGCCGGGCCCATGTCCCCCAGGTGTGCAGAGCCGGGCACGCAGGACCCAGGCCAGACAGCAGGGGCTGCGGCAGCCCCAACAGAACCCGCATTCCAGAATCGGAGCACCAGCCAGATTGCCCAGGGGAGGAGGAGGGCAGCGAGGGTGAACAAGGAGAGCACAACGGCCCCCGTTCCTGGTCCTCTGTCTGCATCCCTGCCGAGTATTAAAAGAAAAAGAGCTCGCCTCCAGGAGTGGAGGCGCCCTGCTCCGTACCCTCTGCCATCCCACTCAGGGAGGGGGTCACTGCCAGAGTCGCGCACGCATCTCGAGAAAGCACATTCCAGCAGAGCGAACGTTAGGACCAAAAACACTAAGAGCTCTAAGACGTAACACAGACAGGAAGTGAGGTTTGCCAGCGCGTGCTTTCACCGCATACCTTCTTCAACGAGGTTGGCTTCTTGGCCTTGGGGACCTCCCTCTGCTTCCCCTTCTTCATCAGTGGGGCGCTGGAGTCCAGGGGGTTGTGCGGGGTCTTCACCTGGCTCAAGTGGTGGCCCTTCTTCCCCGACGCGGTGTCTCTGGAGAGGACCGGCACCGCCCCGACTGCGACACGGAGGGCACAGGGGCATCAGGCGCCCAGCCCAGGACCTCACTCACCCTCGTCAGACTGCCTGTTACACAGTCTTCTCACTGACACCCCCATGAAGTTCAGCATCTTCTGGCAGAGATCCAAAAACACCATCGACTTCTCTGGGGACAACCAGCATCCCATCCCTGTGATAGAACCTCCACATGGCTCAGCAAAGCGTGCGGTGGGGAGACCCCACCTTCTGAAACTAAGGTATTTCCAGACGGTGTGCACCTACAACAACCCTTTTGAGGGAGTCTCTCCCCACCATTTTTGAAACTGCCTCTGCAGAAGGTGGCTACTGGCTTCCAAACACGCACCTTCTCTCTCAAGATTCTCTTGAGTTTTCCAGACAGAAAGATACTGTCCTAGATGCCCGCCCACGCCACTATCAGGAGAAGGTCACAATCACTACTCAGCATTTCCACGGCACGCTCCCATCTTGCTCTATTCCCGCCTTCTTCTTCTTGTTCCAAGGAAACAGCTTATTTGTGCCTACTTCCTTTCCTTACCTTTTAGTTAGAACAACTTCCCAACACACACCCAAGAAAAGGGAACGGTACAACAACAAACCCCAGTACCCACTATCCAACCTCAACACCGATATTTTCCCAGGCTATCTGACCCACCCTCACTGGGTTTGAAATATGCTGCTGAGTAACAGGTGTTTTCTCAGTTGGGTGTGAGGGTGCCCTGCCTAAGGGCACAACAGGTCTGCACCGTAGCTCTGGGTGCTTCCAGCCACAGCCCCGCACAGCTTCCGGCATCTCTGGACCTGTGCTCCCATGTCAGATGTTCGAAACGTACGCATGATGAGCTCATCTTAGAAAACCACCCTGTGCTGACCCTGTTCCCATCTGTTCATTCTGTTCCTAATGCCACTTCCCAGGGCCAGACCTCAGCTGGGCACCTGACTCCTGCTGCTGGGCCCCTCCTGTCTGTCCAGTGCCAGGCGACTCTCCACATAGCATTACTGGTGAGCCTGGGAGTCCCTATCACACGCACAGTGAGGTCGACCAACCCCATCCCTAAAACAGCCACCAAGCTGGACAAAACTCTCATCAACAATCACAGCAGCCCTCCCGAAAGTGACCAAAGGCTTACGACAAACTGCAGAGCTTTGCTAGTGCGCTCTATCAAAGTCAGGGCATCCTATCCAGGCTGCTCCCACCCTCTCCCTGCTGACAGCTGGTTGGACCAGGGCGGAGAGGCCATGAAAACCCGCAGCCTCACTGCTTCTGCCAGAAGGGGCTGCTGGATTTACAGCGTGCTCCTTCAGAGAGGTGACCCAGCAATAGGCGGTCCAGCCAGCCTGAGCCATGGCCCTCTGCCGGCAAGCAACAGGGCAAGAGTGCGTCCACCCCACATCCCTGCCCACAACAGAGCCCGTGAGCAAGTGCAGGTGTCCCACGAGTCCCAGGACACAGAGCACGGCCTGCAAGCTGAGCGCACTCCAAGCCCACACACGCTTGTGAACAGACCGCGGAGGACGTTCAAGCTGGCCGTGTTTAAGCACAACCTCCGACACATCTGTGCTGTGTGGATGCAGGCGTGGCCCCTGGGAAGCCAGAAACAATGAGAACAAGGAGAAAAAACTGAGCTCAGACACCAGCCACCCACAGCATGTGGAAGACAACCTTCAGATTCAGGCCAACGCAGGTACTAAAAAACCCCCGGAAATAAAACCATCACCATCGCTACTCTGAGAAAGGAAAAAAAATTCAGAAATCAGAGCTGCTACAACTTAGTAACTAAAATACTGAGTATTCAACAAAAAATTCAGACTTTCAAAGCAAGGAAGTGTGACCCACAGTCAGGGAAAGGAAGTTAAGGAGAAACCGCCTCAGAGGTGCCAACTGGGGGGCTCGGCTGACCAAGACTTCGAGGCAGCTCTGCGAACACATCTGCACCCAGTGTTTCGATAAACAGAAACTACCAGGCGGCGGTCAGCAGCACATCCAGCATGGCAGAAAATCAATGGAGCTGAAAATAAACACAAACTGTTCAGTTCCAAGAAAACAAAGAGATGCAGGAAAGTGAACTGAGCCTGAGAGACCAGTGGGGCGTCAACGAGCAGACTCATACACGTGTAATGGGGGTGCCCGGAGACGAGAAAACCAAAACAGTTTCAGAAGAAATGAAGGCCCCTGGGGCACCTGGGTGGCTCAGTCAGTGAAGCGTCTGCCTTCGGCTCAGGTCATGATCCTGGGGTCCTGGCATCAAGTCCTGTGTCGGGCTCCCTGCTCCACAGGAAGCCTCCTTCTCCCTCTCCCTCTGCTTGTGCGCTCTCTGTCTCTCAAATAAATAAAATCTTGGAAGAAAGAAAGGAGAGGAAGAAAAGGAAAGAGAGACAGAAAGAAAAAAGAAAAGGAGAGAGAAAGAAAGGCCCAAACTTCCCAAATCTGATGAAAGCATTAGTCTCCGGAGCCAACGCGCAGCCAACCAAGGTGGGGTACGCACACAGATCCGCAGCAGGCGAGTCCCAGCACGTGCTGAAGGCCAAACGAAGAGACAGCACAGAACGGGCGTGGGACTAGCAGCCCCACGTGTCACGGGCACCGGTGGAGGCCAGAGCACAGGGGCACCCAAAACACAGGCAGAGCTCGACTTACCGCACCCCACAGACATGGGGCATTTCACAAACCAAAGGCGGGCGGCGACCCTGCGTCGGCACGTCCATGGCACCGCACCCTCTTCCCACCCGGGGCTGCACTTCATGTCTCTGTCACGATTCTCACCATTTCTTAAACTTCGTCGTTCCTATTATTGGTCATGGTGATCTGTGACCAGTGATCCTCGGTTCTACTCTTTAACTGCTCTGGGGCACCACAAGCCGGCCAACTTAAGCCCTGTCTCCCCCTCTCCTCGGCCCATTCCCAGAGAGGGGCCCAGTAACAACGCTCCAGCGGCCTTTACGTGTTCACACAAGGGGAAGGCATGCTGAAAGCGGAGGCTGGCCAAAGCTAAGCTGCTTGTGTCCAACAGCCAAGTTCCGAATACCAAGGTGGTTCCTGAAGGAAACTGCACGTGCACCCTGAGCACACAGACAATAAGGAAGCCAAAGAGCTTACTGCTGATACGGAGAAAGTGTCAGTCCTCTGGACAGAAGATCAGACCAGCCCCGACATTCCCTTCAGCCAAAGCCGAACCCAGAGCGAGGCCCTGACCCTCTTCAATTCCGTGAAGGTGGAGAGCGGGGAAGAAGCTGCAGAAGCAAAGTCTAAAGCTAGCAGAGATCGGTTCCTGAGGTTTAAGGAAGGAAGCCGTGTCCGGGGCGTAAAAGTGCAAGGCGAAGTTGCGGCACGTGATCCAGAAGATGGAGCTGAGGTCATTACCGAAGGCGGCTCCACTGACCCACAGATTTTCAGTGTGGATGCAAGAGCCTCCCACAGGAAGAAGATGCCATCTAGGGCTTTCCTGGCTAGAGAGGAGAAGTCAGTGCCTGTCTTCCAAGCTTCCAAGGACAGGCTGATCGTCTTGTCAGGGCCAATGCAGTTGGTGACTTTAAGCTGAATGCTCGCGGACCATTCTGAAAATCTTAGGGCCTTTAAGAATTATGCTAAATCTTACTTCCAGGGAAGACAGCAAAGTAGGAGGCTCCTAGGCTCACCTCATCCCACAGTTACACTAAGCTAACACCGACATGAGTGTAAACAACCCAGAAAAGGACCCAAAGACTGGCAGAACAGACTCTCTACAGCTCAATGTAGAGAACGGGCACATCAAAGAGGGACAGGAAGGGTGGACATGGTCTGGAGCCCAAAGGACCCGCAGGGCTGTCCGCAGGAGGGAGAAACGCACCAGGTGCAGAGAGGGGAGAAGAGCAGACCCCACACCAGGCACCCAGGATCTGCACTGGGAAGATGAGTCACCGTAACATCGGGCTTTGAAAACCAGACAGGCCCTACCAATCAGTGGGGTGGAGCCCCTGAAACTTTAAAACCAGCGGCTCAGCTCTGGGGGAGCTGGAGGGTGGCAGGGAATGGAGACCGCACAAGAGCCTCACGGAGATACAGCAAAGCAGCAGCAGGTTGAAAGCGCCTGGGGTATACGGGAGGGAGGGCTGTTTACTAATCTCAGAGCCCACACTGGAGGGGCAGGGATCCTTGGGAGACTTTTCCGAGAACAAAAGAGCTGGCAGGTGCCATTTCCCTCTGCCACCCCCCCAGCCAAGATACACAGAAACCTGCAGGAACCAGCACAGTAATAATGGCCTGGGCCCCGACACCCCACCCCGGCCTCTGCAGGGGTTTTCCGGGGCGGTTACAGCGTCCCTCCCACAGTGGACCGGCCCGCACCCTGCCAGCACCGGGCGCCTCACTCCCGTACTCTTCCTGCGGCCCCCCCCTGCCTGCCTGCCTGCCGGCCCCACAGGAGCGCTCCCTGCCCACTGCACATCCCCACTGGCGGCACCTGGAGCCCCGCCCCTGCGTCCTCCTGCAAACCTAACCCCTCCAATACGCCCTAGGCCCAAGCTCATCCAAAGTGGTGCCACAAGCCTGGCAGTGTGCAAGCAGCCCCAAGAGGGGCCAGCACCCCTCCACAGTGACTCCTGCCCCCGGAAGAGGGAAGGTAACCACACACACCAGTCCGAGTGCAGCCCCAGCAGTGGGCTGGGGGCAGGCATCTTGTCAGACTGCAGGGCCCGCCTACCCACAGAAGCTTCTCAGGGGACAACCTATGGTTCGGTGACAGTGCCCCTCTGACAACTAGCTGGTCTGACTCACTCAGGCCAAGGCGGCCCCAGACTGGCCACCAAAAACCCACGGACCAAACCCTGCCCTCAAAAGGCAAAGAGAGCCACTGCAGATGAGTGGCCTGAAGGAAAACAGGGCCAGGCCACAGAGCAGTAGGCCACAAGCACCCCACAGAGGAGACATTCGCTGAAGTGCCAGGCCCTGGGGAGCAGGGGACACCACACTGCCCGGCCCAACAGGACCTCTTCTTCATTGGGGCCATGACTCTCAAGAGCAGGAGACATGGCTGACTTTCCCAGCACAGAGAAAGAGACACAGAGAGTTTGACAAAATGAGACAGAAGAGAGTGTCCCACCTCAAAGAACAGGGTACAGTCACAGCAAGACAAAAACGGTGATAATACACCTGATAGAGAATTTAAAGTACTGGTCATGAAGATACTCACTGGACTTGAGAAAACAGTGGAGGACCTCAGTGAGACCACTGACAGAGAGAGAAAACATTTTTAAAAAAGAACCAATCAGAGATGAAGTACTCAGTAACTGAAATTAAAAATACCCTACATGGAATAAACAGTAAACTAGAGAAAACAGAAGAATGGATCAGCGACCTAGAGAGGACAGAGGAATAGAAAACAAGCTAGCTGAACAGGAAAGAGAAAAAGAGTAAGAAAAAATGAGAATACGTTAAGGGAACTCAGCATCACCATCAAGAGTAGTAGCATTTGCATTATAGAGATCCCAGAAGGAGAAGAGAGAGAAAATGGGGCAGAAAATATATTTGAAGAAATAATAGCTGATAGCTTCCCAAATCTGAGGAAGGAAACAGAAATCTAGATGCAGGAGGCACAGAGAGTCCCCCACAAAATAAACCCAAGGAGGTCCACACCAAAATACTTAGTAATTAACATGGCAAAAAGTACTAATAAAGGGGGAATTTTAAAACCAGTAAGAAAAGGGCACCTGGGTGGCTCAGTTGGTTAAGCATCCAACTCTTGATTTTTGGCTCAGGTCATGATCTCAGGGTCGTGGGACTGATAAGACTCTGTGCTGGGTGTGGAGCCTGCTTAAGATTCTCCCTCACCACAGAATAGAGAACCCAGAAATGGACCCTCAACTCTATGGTCAACTAATCTTCGACAAAGCAAGAAAGAATGTCCAATGGAAAAAAGACAGTCTCTTCAACAAATGGTGTTGGGAAAATCGGCACATGCAGAAGAACGAAACTGGACCATTTCCTTACAGCACACACAAAAACAGACTCCAAATGGTTGAAAGACCTTAATGTGAGACAGGAGTCCGTCAAAATCCTAAAGGAGAACACAGGCAGCAACCTCTTCGACCTCAGCCGCTGAGCAACTTCTTCCTAGAAACATCACCAAAGGCAAGGGAAGCAAGGGCAAAAATGAACTATTGGGACTTCATCAAGATAAAAAGCTTTTGCAAAGCAAAAGAAAGTCAACAAAACCAAAAGACAACCAACAGAATGGGAGAAGATATTTGCAAATGACGTATCAGATAAAGAGCTAGTACCCAAAATCTATAAAGAACTTATCAAACTCAACACCCAAAGAACAAATGATCCAATCAAGAAATGGACAGAAAACATGAACAAACATTTTTCCAAAGAAGATATCTAAACGGCCAACAGACACATGAAAAAGTGGTCAACATTGCTCGGCATTAGGGAAATCCAAATCAAAACCTCCATGACATACCACCTCACACCAATCAGAATAGCTAAAATTAACAAGTCAGGAAACGAAAGATGTTGGCAGGGATGCGGAGAAAGGGTAACCCTCCTACGCTGTTGGTGGGAAGGCAAGCTGGTGCAGCCACTCTGGAAAACAGTATGGAGGTTCCTCAAAAAGTTGAAAATAGAGCTACCCTACGACCCAGCAATTGCACTACTGGGTATTTACCCCAAAGATACAAAGGTAGGGATCCGAAAGGGTACGTGCACCCCGATGTTTATAGCAGCAATGTCCACAATAGCCAAACTATGGAAAGAGCCAATATGTCCATCGACAGATGAATGGATAAAGAAGATGTGGTATGTATGTACAATGGAATATTATGCATCAAAAAAAAAAAAAAAATCTTGCCATCTGCAATGACGCAGATGGAACTAGAGGATATTATGCTAAGCGAAATAAGTCAATCAGAGGAAGACAAGTATCATATGATCTCACTGATATGAGGAATTTGAGAAACAAGACAGAGGGTCATAGGGGAAGGAAGGGAAAAATGAAACAAGATGAAACCAGAGAGAGAGACAAACCGTAAGAGACTCTTAATATCAGGAAACAAACTGAGGGTTGCTGGAGTGGAGGGGGGTGGGAGGGATGGGCTGGCTGGGTGAAGGACATTGGGGAGGGTATGTGCTATGGTGAGCGCTGTGAATTGTGCAAGACTGATGAATCACAGACCTGTACCCTTGGAACAAGTAATACATTATATGTCAATAAAAAAATTTAAAAAAAAAAAGATTCTCTCTCTCACTCTCCCTCTACCCCTCTCCCCGCCCTCTCTCTCAAAACAAAACAAAACAAAACCAGCAAGAGAGAGAATAGTTACATCCAAAGGAATCCCCCCCTAAGGCTATGAACGGATTTTTGCGGGGATACTTAGCAACAGCATGGTATGTTCAAGGCACTGAAAGGAAAAAAGTGCAGCTGAGACGACTATCCAGCAAGGCTGTCATTCAGAGTAGAAGGAGAGAGAAACAGGCTCAGGTCATGATCCCAGGGTTCTGGGATGGAGCTCCACATCGGGCTCCCTGCTCGTGGGGAGTCTGCTTCTCCCTCTCCCTCTTTTTGCTGGTGGAGGGTCTTGTCTGATGTTTCAGGCTGCTGACCCATCAGGGTGGTGGCGGCTGTGGCCATTTCTGAAAGTAAGACAACCCTGATGTTTGCCGCATGGATTGACTCTTCTTTCAGGAACAATTTCTCTGTAGCATGAGATCCTGTTTGGCAGCATTTTACCCACAATAGGACTTTTTTCAAAACTGCAGTCCAGGGACGCCTGGGTGGCTCAGTCAGTTAAGCATCTGCCTTTGGCTCAGGTCATGATCCCAGGGACCTAGGATGGAGCCCCACGTCTGGCTCCCTGCTCAGTGGGGAGTCTGCTTCTCCCTCTCCCTCTGCCCCTGCTTGTGCTCCCTCTCTCACCCTCTGACAAATAAATAAAATCAATCTTTTAAAAAAAAAAAAAAAAGAGGGCAATCCAACAAGAAGACATAATAATTGTAAATATTTGTGCACCCTAAGTAGGAGCACTCAAATACATAAAAGCATTTAATAACAAACATTAAGTAATCAATAGTAATACACTAATAGTAGGGAACTCTACCATCCTACTAACATCAATGGATACATCATCCAAACAGAGTATCAACAAGGAATCAGTGGCTTTGAATGACACACTGGACCAGATGGATCCAACAGATGGATCCAATTAGAACATTCCATCCTAAAACAGCTGAATGTACATTCTTTTCAAGTGCACTTGGAGCATCCTCCAGAACAGATCACATATTAGCCCACAAAACAAGTCTCAACAAATTCAAGAAGCTCAAAGTCATACCATGCATCTTTTCTGACCACACCACTATGAAACTAGCAATCAACTATAAGGAAAAATCTGGAAAGAACAAAAATACAAGGAGATTACTAACATTAACAATGAATGGGTCAACTAAGAAATCAAAAAGTACATGGAAACAAATGAGAATGAAAACACAATGGTCCAAAATCTTTGGGATGCAGCAAAAGTCGTTCTAAGAGGGAAGATTATAGCAATACAGGCCTACTTCAAGAAGCAAGAAAAATCTGAAATAAACAACTTGACTTCACACCTAAAGGAGCTAGGAAAAGAAGAAACAAAATCCCAAACCCGTAGAAGGAAGGAAATCACAAATATTATAGCAGAAATAAATGATGTGGAGGCTAAAAAAAACCCACATAGGACAGATCAATGAAACCAGGAGCTGGTTCTTTGAAAAGATCCACAAAACTGACTAAGTTTTTAGCCAGACACATGGGGGGAAAAAAAAAGAGGACTGAAATCAACAAAATCAGAAATGAAAGAGAACCAAAACCACAGAAATACAAAAGATTATAAGAGAATATTATGAAAAATTATATGCCAACAAGCTAGCATAGAGTAGAAATGGATAAATTCCTACAAACACATAACCTCCCTAAACTGAATCAGGAAGAAATAGAAAATTTGAATAGACCGATTACCCGCAGTGAAACTGAATCACTAATCAAAAAACTCCCAACAAACAAAATTCCAGGGCCAGATGGCTTCACAGGTGAATTCTACCAAACATTTAAAGAAGAGTTAATACTTACTCTTCTCAAACCATTCCAAAAAATAAGAGGAAGGAAAGCTTCAAATTCATTCTATGAATGAATCAGCATTACCCTGATACCAAAACCAGATAAAGACGCCACAATAAAAGAGAACTAGAGGCCTCTATCTCTGATGAACACAGATGCAAAAATCCTCAAGAAAATAGCAAACTGAGGGGCGCCTGGGTGACTCAGTCGTTAAGCGTCTGCCTTCGGCTCAGGTCACGGTCCCAGGGTCCTGGGATCGAACCCCGCATCGGGCTCCCTGCTCCGCGGGAAGCCTGCTTCTCCCCCTCCCACTCCCCCTGCTTGTGTTCCTGCTCTCGCTGTCTCTCTCTCTGTCAAATAGATAAAATCTTAAAAAAAAAAAAAAAAGAAAATAGCGAACTGAATTCAACAATACATTAAAAAAAAAAAATCATTCATCACAATCAAGTGAGACTTACTCCTGGGATACACGGGTGGTTCAATATTCACAAATCAACATGATACACTCACCAATAAGAAAAAGGATAAAAGCCATATGATCATTTCAACAAATGCAGAAAAAGCATTTGACCAAGTACAACACCCATTCATGATAAAAACCCTCAACGAAGTAGGTTTAGAGGGAATATACCTGAACATAATAAAAGCCATCTATGAAAAATCTGCAGCTAACCTCACACTCAATGGTAAAAAACTAGGAGCTTTCCCCTAAGGTCAGGAATAAGACAAGGACGTCACCACTTTTATTCAACATAGTACCCGAAGTCCGAGCCACAGCAAAGGTCTTCCAAATTGGTAAGGAAGAAGTCAAACTCTCACTATGAGCAGATGATACAATAGTATATCTAGAAAACCCTAGACTCCACCAAAAACTACTAAAACTGGTCAATGAATTCAGTAAAGATACAGGATACAAAATCAATGCACAGAAATCCACTGCATTTCTATGCACTAATAATGAAATACCATAAAGAGAAATAAAGACAACGGACCCATTTACAATTGCACCAAAAACAATAAAATACCTAGGAATAAACTTAACCAAGAAGGTAAAAGATGCGTGTACTATGAAAACCAAAAAACACTGACGAAAGAAACTGAAGATAACACAAACAAATGGAAAGATATTCCATGCTGGGGCACCTGGGTGGCTCAGTCAGCTGAGCCTCTGCTTTCGGCTCAAGTCATGGTCTCGTCGTGATCTCAGCGTCCTGGGATCAAGCCCCACATCAGGCTCCCTGAGTGGGGAGCCTGCTTCTCCCTCTGCCTCTGCCTGCCACTCCCCCTGCTTGTGCTCTCTCTCTCTGTCAAATAAGTAAATAAAATCTTAAACATGTTCATGGATGGGGAGGACAAATACTGTTAAAATGTCCATATTACCCAAAGCAGTCTACAGATTGAATGCAATCCCTCTCAAAATATCAACAGCATTTTTCACAGAACGAGAATAAATAATTCTAAAATTTTTATAGAACCACAGAAGACCCTAAATGGTCAAAGCAATCTTAAAAAAGAAGAACAAAACTGAAGGTATCACAATCCCAGACTTCAAGTTATCCTACAAAGCTCCAGTAATCAAAAGAGTATGGTCCTGGGGCGCCTGGGCGTCCAGCTCTTGGTTTCAGCTCAGGTCATGATCTCAGAGTCACGCGAGTGCCAAGCCTGCTTCAGATTCTCTTTCCCTCTCCCTCTCTCTAAAATAAATTAATTAATCTTTAAAAAAATAAAAAACCAGTACGGTACTAGCACAGAAAACAGACACACAGATCAATGGAACAGGATAGAAAACCCAGAAATAAACCCACAATTATATGGCTAATTAATCTTCAACAAAGGAGGCAAGAATATACAATGGGGAAAAGATAGTCTCTTTAACAAACGGTGTTGGGAAAACTGGACAGCTACATGCCAAATAATGAGACAGCTAGTTTCTTAAACCATACACAAAAATAAACTCAAAATGGATTAAAGACCTAAATGTGAGACCTGAAACCATAAAAATCCTAGAAGAGAGCACAGGCAGTAATTTCTCTGACATGAACCATGGCAATATTTTTCTAGATATGTCTCCGGAGACAAGGGAAATAAAAGCAAAAATGAACTATTGGGACTACATCAAAATAAAAAGCTTCTGCACAGTGAAATAAACAATCAACAAAACTAAAAGACAACCTACTGAATGGGAGAAGATATGTGCAAATGACATATCCAATAAGGGGTTAGTAACCAAAATACATTAAAAAAACTTATACAATGTAACACCAAAAAAACAAATAATCCAATTAAAAATGGACAGAAGACATGAACAGACATTTCTCTAAAAAAGACATCCAGATGGCCAACAGACACATGAAAAGATGCTCAACTTCACTAATCATCAGGGAAATGGAAAACAAAACCACAATGAGATCTCACCTCACACCTGTAAGAATGGCTTAAATCAAAAACACAAGGAACAAGTGTTGACGAGGATATGGAGAAAGGGAGCCCTCATGCACCGCTGGTGGGAATGCAAGCTGGTGCAGCCACCGTGGAAACCTGGATGGAGGCTTCTCAGAAAGTTAGAAATAGAACCACCCTATGATCCAGTAATTCCACTACTGGGTATTTACTGAAAGAATACAAAAACACTAATTCAAAAAAGATATATGCACCACTATGTTTACTGCAGCATTATTTGCAATAGCCAAATTACGGAAGCAACCCAAGTGTCCACTGATATATGAATAAAGAAGTGGTATAAATACATATATTCAGTGGAATATTACTTAACTGTAAAAAGAAAAAAAAGGAAATCTTGCCATTTGCAACAACAGGATGGATCTAGAGAGTATACTGATAAGCAAAATAAGTCAGAGAAAAACAAATAACATGATTTCACTCATGTGAAATTTAAGAAACAAAGAAAAAAAACCACACAAACTCTTAATTATACAAAACAAACTGATGGTTACCAGAGGGGAGGTGGGCAGGGTAATGGGTGAAATGGGTGATGGGGTTTAAGAGTACACTTACCGTGATGAGCACTGAGTAATGTACAGAATTGCTGAATTTCTATACCATACACCTGAAACTAATATAACACTGTATGTTAAATACACTGGAATTTAGAAAAAAAAAATAATTATACTACATCTACTTTGCCTGTGATCTTTAAATGGAAGAAGAAAGCCTGGGGCCGGCACATCTGTTTACAACATGGTTCACTGACTATTTTAAGCCCACTTAAAACTGAGACCTATGGCTCAAAAAAAAAAAAGATTCCGCTCAAAATATAACTGCTCACTGACAGTGCACCTGGTCAGCCAGGAGTTCTGATGGAGATGGACAAGATTAATGTTGCTTTCATGCCTGCTACCACACATCCATCCTGCAGCCCATGGATCCAGGGGTAATTCTGACTTTCAACTCTCAAGTCTTTAAGAAATACCTTTAGTAAGACTATGGCTGCCACAGATAGTGATTCCTCTGATGGCTCTGGGCAGAGTCCATCGAAAACATCCTGGAAAGGATTCACCATCCTAGATGCCATTAACATGCATGATTCACGGGAAGTGAATGAACAGGAGTTTGGAAGAAGTTGATTCCAGCGCTCATGGGTGGCTTTGAGGGGTTCAAGACTTCAGTGGAGGAAGTCACTGTGGATGTGGGAGAAACGGCAAGACAACCAGGATCAGAAGTGTGGCCTGAAGATGGGAGTGAACTGCCACATCTCATGATAAAATTTGGACAGATGAGGAGTTGCTTCTTATGGATGAGCAAAAAAGGGGATTCTCGAGATGGAACCTACACCTGGTAAAGATGCTGTGAAGACTGTTGAAATGACAACAAAGGATCTAGAATATCACGTGAACCCAGTTGTAAAGCAGAGGCAGAGTTGGAGGAGGGACTCCAGTTTTTTTTTTAAGACTTTATTTTTTTTGAGAGAGAGAGAGTGCGAGCAGGGCAGCGGTGGAGGGGAGCAGAGGGAGAGGGACAAGCAGACACCCTGCTGAGCAGGGAGGAGCCCGACATGGGACTCAATCCCAGGACTCTGAGATCATGACCTGAGCCAAAGGCAGATGCTTAACTGACTGAGCCACCCAGGCGTCCCTGGACTCCAGTTTTGAAAGAAGTCCTACTGTGGGTAAAATGCTACCAAACAGCATCACATGCTACAGAGAAATTGTTCCTGAAAGAAGGGTCAATCCATGCGGCAAACATCAGGGTTGTCTTACTTTCAGAAATGGCCACAGCCGCCACCACCCTGATGGGTCAGCAGCCTGAAACATCAGACAAGACCCTCCACCAGCAAAAATATTATGGCTCCTGAAAGCTCAGATGATGGTTAGCATTTTTTTTAAGTATTTTTTAATTAAGATATGTACATTGTTGGGACGACTGGGTGGCTCAGTCAGTTAAGCATCTGCCTTCAGCTCAGGTCATGAGCCTGGAGTCCTGGGATTTAGTCCCTCATCGGGCTCCCTGCTCAGCGGGGAGTCTGCTTCTCCCTCTGCCTGCCTCTCTCACTCTCATTCTGAGAGTAATAAATAAATAAATACTAAAATAAATAAATACTAAAAAGACATGTACACTGATTTTTAGACGTAACACTGTTGCACTTAACAGACTACAGTTCAGTGTAAGCATGACTTTTATATGCCCTGGAAAACAAAAATTAATCTTGACTTGCTTTACTGCAATATCCACTTTATTGCAGTGGTCTGGAACCACACTCATGATATCTCCAAGGTACGCCTGCCCTGAGAGAGAAAAAAATCGCCAAGCAGCAATTCTATATCCAGCAAAACTATCTTTCCAAAACTACATGCAAACTAAAGACGTTCCTAGACAAACAAAGCATGAGAGAATCTGCTGCTTAGCAAACCCCTGTATGATATGAGAGGAAGGCCTTCGGAAGAGATGCTGACGGAAGTGCCACCGGACGGTAACGAACTCCAGAGGAATAAATACAGAACATGGACAACTGTGAATATAAAGCTGGCAAACACACATTTTCTTCTCGTTCCTTGTCTTAGTTTCTTCAAAAGACATGACTGCAGAGAGAAGTCCTTCCAACACCGTACCGTTTTGTTTATAACGTATGCAGGTGTGACGCAGACAACGGCAGCCCAGACAGAGAGGGAGAGAAGGGTTACACTGGAGTAAAGTTTCTCCAGTGCAGACACTCATACGTATACTGTGGTTCCTGGAGCAATCACTTTCCTTATTCATGAGCAACCACTTACCTTCCTATTTTTAAGAAAATTAAAAATTTTAATAAAGGAATCAAAATGGTACTCTAAAAATATTTACTTGGGGCGCCTTGGTACTCAGTCGGTTAAGAGTCATACTGTTGATTTCAGCTCAGGTCCTGATCTCAGGGTCGTGGGATCCAGCCCCAGGCGTGAAGCCTGCTTAAGATTCTCTCTCTCTCTCCCCCCGCCCCATCCCTTCCTGCTTCTAAAAATAAATATATATATATTAAAAAATTATTTACTTAACATAAAAGACAATTAAAGAGGAACAAGGAAGACATGACAGAATTAAAAAACATGCAAAACAGCAGATGTAAATCCAACCACAGTAACAATTACATTAAATGTGAATGAAGGAAACACCCCACTCAAGAGGCAGAGACTGTCTGACTGGGTAAGAAAGAAAAATGTGACTATATGTGTCTAAAAGAAACACACCGTAGATTTCAAGGCACTGTCTGCTAAGGAACCCCAGCTACTCCTCCCTCTGCTGCCAGTAAAAGCACGTATCTTCTCCTCATCATCCTGGCAGCCAGGTGGGCAGACCTGATTTGGGGTCCAGAATAGACTCAAGCCCAAAGCCCTTTGAGTTAAGTTGTGTTCTCGCCAGAAAGCTCTGCAGAGGGGTACTTGGCACTGACTCAGCTAAAGATAAAGAGAAACCCTGAATTCCTCTTCACTGGTTTTTACTTTTCCTGGTAAAGATGGTTCCATTAGTAATGTCAAAAGGGAAGGAGATGGGCACATCGGGATTTAGGCATTCCTGGGATTCTGGCCAAAATATCATTTCGATATTATCAAAATCCCAGCCTCACAATTCAACCTGAAACTACTTAAAAATGTGACCTGGGCCAGGAAACATAAAATTTGCCTCTTAAAAATATTTTAGAACGATTTGACCATCTGTATTATGTATTTTTAGTCACATGTGATTACAGAATTATCTTCTTGGTTTCTGACTAGCCAATTTTAAAGTTTCTATTACTCCTCCACCTCTATGGGTTCTACAAACCAAAATACAAGATGCTTCTTTAAAAAAAAAAAAAATCTCTTCTGATTTCCCACTCCTTGCTCAACTGTTTATTTCACACACAATTCCATCTAAAAGGTCCAACTTGAACCTAGTGCCAAAAGAGCCATCTCGTACCCCTCAGAGGTCTTTTCCTCTGCCTTCGTGCTTTCCCCTTTGACTGAAGGTCTAGAAAGCTCAGTCAACAGCTTACACAGCCCCCTGCAGGCTCCCCAGGAAGCTACATTCTGCAGAATCAGAGGGGTGGCTGAAAGTCTTCCCGATTTCTCTGAGGCTGATGCAGGTTACTCAAATACCTGCTCTGAAAAACATAAGGCTAAAGTAACTTCTGCTGTGACCCATGACTGAAGCCCTGCATTATGTTTGTGTATTTTCTGTTTATCATGATGTTTTGACATCTTAAAGGCTTTCACAGCTAAGGAGAGTGCCCCTCCTGGGCCCGCTGACTCTTAGAGATACCAAAGGGTCCAGCCTGGAACATGGCTGATAGCAAACTAGTCCACCCAGATCCAGACCTCCTCTGGCCTGTGCAGCCAGCAGGCAACATCCCTTAATCATCCCAGGGCCAGGGGCGGGGCAACCAGGGATACCTCTAGCGCAGGGCTCATCGCAATTATTCAAACTGACCAGTCCTAAACAGTGCACCCTTTCCTGCCCATGGAAACCCCAACAAAGGCTCCAGCCTAAAGCCTCCCTTTGCTTCTGTCCTCTGCCTGCCATCTACGCTGGTGCTTGCCCAGGTGGCCGTGCCTCCTGTCTTTAGAACCTGGGACTATTATAAACTGCGTTTTCCTGAGCCTCTCTTCTATCTCCTCTTGTGGCCACACCTGACTCACCACCTCAGCAAAAAATACAGAACAAGCCCAAAACTAACTGCCGAGGAAAAGCTGACTCTGCCCATCGGTAACCCATAAATTATCACCTCCTACCAAAGCACCTGCACTAGTCTGAAAACAACACTTGTCTACAATCAAAGCCCTAGAGGCCTTTCCCAAATGAGCTGAGAAAAGCAATGCGCAGGGAAGACTACCCAAAGGGGCAGTGGTCCCAAGCCTTGGTGTGTCTACTAGTCACTCAGACTCGCAATGTACCCCAACTGTGGATCCTGCTACCAATAAAATTACCGACATCACTGAGACAACCAAGGAAATTTAAATACAGACTGGAGAGTAGACCCTAGTGAGAAACAAGCACTAACACCGTCGGAGGATGGCCGGGTGGTCCGTGGAAACACACAGCCACTGCCAGTCAGACATGCCAACGGACGTACTTACACAGGAAATGATGTAACGTCTACCAGGTGCTTAGAAGCACTTCAGAAAACTTAAAAGTTGGGTCACAGACACAACCAGAGCGGCACAATGCTGACAACCACGGGAGCTGGGAAACACTCGTGTGACAGGCCTCACTGCACTCTCTACCTTTGGTTATTTCCCATAACGAAAAGTAAAAAAAAGAGGACGGAACAACAAATCCTCCCGTGTGCTTGCTAAAAACACCCCTTCCCCAACCTTGGCCCCAGCCCCAGGGATTTCACTGCACCTGACCAAAGTCCGAGACAGGCCCAGAGCCCGCGCTCTCGGCACGCTCCCACACGGCGCCTGGGAACGCAGCGTCGGGGAGAAACAGAGGCACGAGGGACACGCTGTTTGCTGCTGCCTCAGCCGCTGTGTTTCAGCTCAATTAACTGCATTCAGAACTGTAAGGCTGTGTGCTGGGCTGGGGGTGACGCCACTCTCAAAGTGCCACGTAAGCTTCCTCGTACGGCAGCCATGAGAGTGCTATTCAGGAATGCTCGCTGCATACCATCCAGCAGCCCGTACAAAAATGACCCACGGCATTCCGAATTTTCAGCTTCAAAAATATGCCACCTCCAGCCCGGTCCCCGAGAAAGGCTACAAGTGACACGGACATGACCAAATGCTGGTGAGGATGTGGAAGCAGCAGAGTCCACACACTACTGGTGAGCGTAAGACAGCACACACGCGGTATGGGAAAAGGTCTGGCAGATTTATAAAGTAAACATACCCCACCACGTGGCCCAGCAGTTCCCTCCCACGGGAATCAAGAACAGATACTCAAACACCGGTACCTGAACAGCACCAAGGTACTATTCACAACAGCCAAAGGTGGAGACAACCTAAATGTCCGTCAGGGGATGAATGGGCAAACAAACCGTGGCTGAAGGAATAGGATTCAGCCACAAAAACTAGCCAAATGCTGACGCAGGAACACGGACGAAAGTCCAAGACACTCTCCCAAGTGAAAAGAGACCGACACGGGGCGCCTGGGGGGCTCAGTCGGTTAAGCGTCTGCCTTCGGCTCAGGTCATGATCCCGGGGTCCTGGGATCGAGCCCCGCATCAGGCTCTCTGCTCACTGGGGATCCTGCTTCTCTCTCTCCCTCTGCCACTCCCCCTGTCCCTCTCCCTGCTTGTGCTCTCTCTCTAATAAATAAATAAAATCTTTAAAAAAAAAAGAAAGAGACTGACACAAAAGGTCACAAATTGTACCATTCCATTTACGTAACACGTCAGAACAGGAAAATCCACAGAGAAAATGCACACTGGGGGCTGCTAGGGGCTGGGGAAATGGGGAGCTTAGTGGGCAGGGGTCTCCTTTTCGCAGGATGAAAAAGTGTGGAACCAGAAAAACGAGACTACACAACACTGTGGATGAACTCCACACCACTGCATTATACACCTTAAAATCAGTAGTTTTATGTTACTTGAATTTCACCTGAATAAAAAACAAAAAAGCGGGGCACCAGTGAAGTGTCTGCCTTCCACTCAGGTCATGACTGGGCTCCCTGCTCAAGCAGAGAAGCCTGCTTCTCCCTCTGCCCCTTCCCCTGCTTGTGCGTGCGTGCGTATGCTCTCTGACAAAATCTTTTTTTTTTATTTTTTTTTTTTTAAGATTTTATTTATTTGCGAGAGAGAGAATGAGAGACAGAGAGCATGAGAGGGAGGAGGGTCAGAGGGAGAAGCAGACTCCCTGCCGAGCAGGGAGCCCGATGCGGGACTCGATCCCGGGACTCCAGGATCATGACCTGAGCCGAAGGCAGTCGCCCAACCAACTGAGCCACCCAGGCGCCCCTCTCTAACAAAATCTTTAAAAAAATAAATAAATAAAAACAAAAAACAAAAAGGAACTACACACACACACACACACACACACACAAACAGGAGTAAATCTCAAAAACACCCTGATGAGTGAAGGAAGCCTTACACGAAGGAGCATACACTGCAGGATCCCATTTCTGTGAAGCTCTACAACAGGGAAAAGGAAATCTGTGACAAAGAACAGGCACGGGGCTGCCTGGGGCCCAGCAGGAACCTGCTGGGCGGGGCCAAGGGAGCTTCCAAGGGTGCTGACGGAGGCTGGGATACTCTGCAAAGGGCATCCCTAAGATCTGTGCGTTTCACCATACGCATGCTTCACCTCCAAAGACAAGAACCATAAATGCTAGTCAATGTCACACGCGCTGCAGCACTGAGAGGTGACATCAGCCAAGGTCTGCAACCCTGAAATGCCCCGCCCCCAAAAAATAAAATACCGATGGGTGGACAGATCAGGGCCAGCCAGCTTTTCCTAAAGGACCAGGGAGTAAATATTTTAGGCTCATGACCACATAAGTGTTACAACACTTAACTGCCCTTTCTTAAACTCATCGTATTTAAGTAACTTACAATAATTAGTATTTTAAGTATTCCTAAGCGCACAATTCAGGGGCATCAATTACATTCACAATGTTGTGCAACCATCACCCCCACCTATTCCCCAAAATTTTTCGTGCCCCAAACTAAAAGTCTGTCCCCACGAATCAGTAACTCCCCATACCCTCAACCCCAGGTACCCTCTAGCCCTTTCTGTGACTTGTCTATTCTAGATCTCTCATGTAGCATGGGCCCTTTTGTGCTGGCTGATTTCATTAGCAGAATTAGTTTTCACGTTTCCGCATGTCACGGCAGGTGGCAGAACTTCCTTCCTTTTAAGGCTGAGTACCAGTCCACTGTACGGCTGGACCACACTCTGTTTACCCATTTGTGCTGATATACATTTGGAGGCGTCTCCACTTTTAACTATTTGGAATAATGCTGCTATGAGCGCTGGCCTGCAAGTGTCTGGGTGCACATGGAGTAGGGAATTGCCGGGCACACGGCAACCCCCTACATAGCGTTCTGAGGAGCTGCCAGACTGCCTCCCACAGTGGTCTCACCCTCTCCCGTTTCCCAGTGGTCTCCACTTTCTCCAAATCCTTGCCAACACCTGTTATTTTCCATGTTTCGGACCACAGCTACCATGGCAGGTATGAAGAACTATCTCCCTGTGGTGCTGGCTCATATTCGTCTAGGGACTAATGATGTTGAGCATCTTTCCATGTGTTACTGGCCATGTGTGTATCTTCTTGTGGAGCAATGTCAAGTCCTTTGCCTATTTTTCAGTGGGTGTTTATTGTTGAGCTGTAGGAGGAGTTCGCAGATCTCTGGACATCAAATCCTTATCAGATACATGATTTGCAAACATTTTCTCGCCTTCCGTAAGTAAATTATCTTTTCATTTTCTTGATAATGTCCTCTGGTACACAAAAGTTCTTGTTTTTGATGAAATCCTATTTATTTTTGCTTTTGTGGCCTGTGCTTTTGGTGTCCTAGCTAAAAATTCACTGCCTAATCCTAAGTCATGAAATTTACCTTTGTTTTTTTTCTTTCTTTTTTTCGGAGAGAGAATCTCAAGCAGACTCCCCACTGAGCATGGAGCCCCACCTGAGATCACGACCTGAGCTGAAACCAAGAGCCAGACACTTAACCGACTGAGTCACCCAGGCGCCCCACCTTTGTTTTTTTCTAAGGGTTTTTTGGGCTTAGTGTTTATATTTAGGTCACTGTTCCACTTTAACCACGCATACAGTGTGTGGCAGGAGCCCAGCTTTCCCTGGCACATGGAAATCCAGCTGTCCCAGCACCATTTTTCAAAACCGCTCCTTGTTCTCTTAATGAACATATTTTGGTCAAAAATTCACTGGCCAGAGATATGTGGGTTTATTTCTGGACTCCCAACCTATTCCATTATATCCCAGTACCATGCTGTTCTGATTAAAAGTAAGACAGTCACAGAGCAGCCTATCTGGAAGAGACTCTCACCCATTTCCCCAGAGACAAAGAGCCGCTCTTACCTGAGACCACCACAGGTCTGGAGGACGGCGTTGCACTCTGTGAGTGCTGCTTCTTCTCCAGGGCTGCCAGCATTCCTCCCAAATCCAACTGTACTGGAATCTGGCTCTTCTTTCCACTATTTTTAAAATTATTCTAAATAATTAAAAAATCAGAAGTTTTCTTAGGATAGGATATTTTACAAGTGTGCTTTTTGTTTTATGACAAAAAGCCATATAAAAGATAAAATGAAATCTATTTATAGTGACCATTAAAAAAAAATCTTTAAAAAATTAAAGAAAAACCCAGATAATCCCACATTATCTTCCAATGTGACTGCCGTGGTTCTTTATCTCCTCCTTCTCTCCTAGCCCTGGGTTTCTGTCTGTCTGCATCTGCACTGTGAAGAAGAGCACACACCTGCAGGGAAGAAACCAGGACTTGTGCGGAGCCTTTGGCAACAGGAGTCCGTGCGTGAGGCTAACCGATCGGTGTTACTGTCTCCTCGGTACCACACAGCCTCCAACTGCCTGGAGGAGCCGATCGAATGCCATGGAATCATGGGGATACGACCAAGAATTTACACAAGTCCAAAATGCACGCAGCAGGTATGAAATTAGGCACGAAGCGTGCTCTACTTCAAAGAGCTGTTTTCTGGGGCCTGAGGCCGTGTGAAAAGCTGCCAAGGCAAGCTGCCGCACGCGTGCGCTCAGCACATCCACCCTGCCCTCCGGCCCGGCCGAGGGCCCCGTCAACGGGCGAGCCCAGAGTGCCACGCAGCAGCTACAGAGACTCCACGCCAGGGACGGAAGAGGACCACACTATACCACGGGAATTCCAGTGAATCTGCACAACGTTTAGAATTTTACTTCTCACAGATGTGAAAATAATGCCCCCACTTGAGAAGGCAAAATGGCAGTGAGGATGCTGGAGACCAGTGAAGAAATGGGACCAAGTGTGCAAGTTCTCCACCTGGATGACGAATCCACAGCGGGGCAGGGGGCTCAAGGAGAGTCCTCTCTTCACCTTGCACTGACCGCTTAGAGTTGAATCTGCGGTGGGGGGCGGGGGGGGGTCTCCTTATTTTGTTTTGTCAGACACTGCTGCCTCACAAAGAAACTCCTGTTTCCCGAATACACAGGCAACCTTTTAGCTTTGCGTCCAAGACCCCCAGCAGCCCGTGCTCCCCCGCTTTCTGACGTAGCATGGTAGCTACCAGCGGTCTTCTCACGAAGGTGACAGACGCGTGCGCCTACAGCAACTGTAGGCCGACACCCTGCATGTGATTCTCCAGTAAAGGAAGAAATCAAACCCAAACCACCTTTCTTGGTACATAAAGAAGTCTGGAAAAGAGTTTTTCTCGAGAGTTTAGTTGAGCAAGAAAAGTTAGGCCTAAAGCAACAACAGGGTCAATCTAAAAATTACCTGCGGCTGCTGCTGGGACTGAAAGTTCGGAGATGCTACTCTGTCTCTTCTTTCAGACGCAACTGCCAGATTGGGGAACTCCTCGGCATCCTAAGTAAACCACACACCCTTTAGCTCTTCGCAGATCACAAGAGTCAAGTGTGCCACGTGCAAGCTGTTCCTTGCCCGTGTTCTCTGTCTGTAACAGGCTCCCACAGAGTTCGAAGGGGATCTAAAACAGCCCCCAAACTGTTTTACTCTTAGAAACAGATTTAAAGACCACAGTTCTAATCCCACTGCCCTGGAGAGCAGGCGGGCGGGCCCCTGAGGACGCAGATGCCCCGGACCCCCGGGCACAAACGTGTTCAAGCACCCAGCCTTCAACTGTGTTTCCGTCAGAGTAATTGTCAGTCTAGACTCAGGTGATGGAAGTACCCTGTCCCGTGGGCTGCTCCCAGGCTAGAAAATAGAAATAAAATACAAAATAGGGCAACAGGCCTCTAATGACGATGTTGAAGTCATTTAAAAACATCTGACGTGCTTTTCTTAGCATTTTAGGTGACTCAGAGAAGTTATGTGGGATATGGGAGCAGAACTCTATGAATTACTTGTTGGCCCAAACCATAATGTTCTGCCAGGATCGTAGGCCTTCACACATGGAACCCTAGTGTCCTCAGGGAGTGTGCCAAGAGCCCTGGGAGCCCTCAGGTTTGTGGGACACTCTCAGGTTTGGCCCTAAGCCGGATGGCACGCAGCAGAGCTGAGCACCCGGAGCCAGGCTGTTGAGTCTGGTATTGAGTCTGAACCCAGGGCAACTCCTTGCAGGACAGGGGCTATCTTGCGGTACCACAAGAAAACAGTTCACAGAGCGCTACTGCAAGTTTGTGCAATTCTCCTGGCCAGGGCCCATGATGGAGCTATGGGATTCTAATTTCTCTCTAGAGTGAGGTACATTACATTCACATTTCTGGATAGAAAAGGAGACCCTGCAAAAGCCAGCATGCCAAAGCAAGGAAAAACAGGTGAACAAGGTACTGAGGAGTAAGTATGAGCACTACAGTATGCACACCACTAGATCTCCACACAAGTACCCCTCTCGACTACTCACGCACACACCCGCTCGCCGGGTGCCCACTAGGACTCAGCCACTGAGCTGGGCCGCCAAAGCGAAGAGTATGGGGGACGGCTATTCTCTTTAGCACTGGGCAAAGATTATCAAAGGGAATGTTGGAGATTTTCACTTAGGAAGCCCGTATGAATCTGTATTTCTATTAGGGCAGGCCCATTCATTGTATCATAAAAGGTGAGTAATAAATAGAAATGTACTTCAATCCTTGGTGGTTCCTGAACGGTCAAGACTTCATATTTTGATTTAGACTTTTCTTTCTTTTTCTTATGCTTTCTTGAGGCTTCATTCTGTTCAGGATCGCCACCTTGTGATGCTTTGGACTTGACAGAACAAAAAACACAGCAAAAATCATGGGTTTTTAAGACATTCAATAGAATGTTTACTTCCATGAATCAGAGCAAACCTGAGATACCAAGTTGTTTAACCACATGGCAACTTTGTTCAGAGTTTGGCTCCTCATCTCTATTTTCCAAAGACCCAGCATTCAGTAGAGTACTTCTCAAGGAAAAGAAATCTGTTGAAAAAGCTGTCGTATCCAATTATTTTGAAACTGGTAGATTTGGACATACCTACTCCAAACCAGAGAATATTATTTTAACGTCTCTAATACCAACTTGAAGTCTTTTCATAAACCCAAGTGTGTTGGGGTGCCTGGGTGGCTCAGTTGGTTAAGCGTCTGCCTTCGGCTCAGGTCATGATCCCAGAGTCCTGAGATCGAGACCTGCATCGGGCTCCCTGCTCAGAGGGAAGTCTGCTTCTCTCTCTGCCTGCCTGCCGCTCCCCCTGCTTATGTGCGCACATGCGCGCACTCCCTCCCTCTAATAAATAAAATCTTTAAAAATAAAGTAAAAAAAATAAATCCGAGTGAGCCATTTCTAACACCATGGCCCAGTGGTCCTTAAACCTGATCACACATCTGAAACCCCTGTGGAGCCCTCAAACCAGACAAATGTGTGGGCCCATCCCACACCTGCTGAATGTGACCCCACAGCTCCCATCCTCCCTCTCAAGTCAGGTGAAATGCACCTTGGCCTCAGGGCCTCTGCATATGCACCCACACTTGGATCCAGGCCAGGACTGTGCCCTCATTCCAGTTCAAGGGTAGTCCCACCTCCATGCAGCCTGTCCCTCTCCGTCCCCTCTGAAGCACCAATCACCACCAGTCTACACCACGCTGGTCTATCAGAATGGAGGCGCTAAGAGAGCAGGGCCTTTCTGTTTTATCCCCAGCGGGGACTTACCCTCCAGTGGCTACTGGAAAGAATGTTTACCTCCTAACCTAAAGGACCTGTCCATGAGTGAAAAAGCAACTTTGAAGGATGAGATGTGTAATATGGTCTCATTTTTGTTTAAAAGAAAAAAAAAAAAAACTTAAAAAACTAACCTCTATTTGTTGACATTCTGAGGACCCTGAGGTAGATATATACCCAGTTGTTAATGCAGGCTTCTGAGAGGTGGGCAACAAAGGGAAGATGACCTCCTTCATGAGTAGGTCTTTGTGGTATTACATTTGCTATTTCGGTAATAAGAACTCACAACACAGAGTTTCAGAGGGGAAAACCATCGTGATCCTACCATCCCCATTACACAAGGAGAGCATGTCCCCTGGCTTGTGAGACTACAGGCGATTTTCTTGTCTTTATCTTAGAACTTTTCTAAAATAAACTTTTCTTACACTTATAATTAAAAACCAATTTTAGGGGCACCTCGGTGGCTCAGTTGGTTAAGTGTCTGCCTTCGGCTCAGGTCATGATCCCAGGGTCCTGGGACTGAGCCCTGCGTTGGGCTCCCAGCTCCCGCTGTCTCTCTCTCAAATAAATAAATAAATGGAACCTTAAAAAAAAAAGGTTCTAAGAAAATAAAAACGTTAATATTATCTCTAAGAATCTTAACTGTGCATGAGGAACTCTGGTTCAGACAGCGAGACAGCAGCCAAGGGGCGGCCCCAGCCCGAGCCCTGCCGTGTCGCCTGGGCCCTCATGCCCACAGCTGGTAGCGCCACGTGTACTCAGAGGGGGACTCGCCCGCAACTCCGGTGTCCTTCACATTGTTCATAAAGCCGTGAGGACAAGCATACAGGTCTGACCTCGCCGTAACTGTCAGCACACCTTCCCTCCATCAACAGACCGTCAACACACAGCTTCCGTTTGTGGGGGGTGGTCTATGACACTCTGGGTAACAGAAAGTGTCCTCTTACTCAAAAAGGGCATCACTGCACTCAACAAACGTGGCCATATTTCCACCTAAAATAATGTATCAATACACAATGAAAATCAAGAACAAAATTTAGACCAATAAAAAAGGCTTGTGGAGAAATAAATCTAGGGACCGATGAAAATGACAACTTAAAATTATTTGAATTAAAAGGGAAAAATGGATTCTGAAATGCTATCTTAAGATAAGCTGCAACTAAGAATCAGTAACATATACCAGATGACCACAAAAGGTGGAATTCAGTTGTCTTCCCGCCCTTACCTTAGTAGGTAAAAGCAATTTAAATTCAACAGATGAAAGACGAGGGGGGAAAAAGGCAGGACTTTATACACCAGAGCATGAACTTCTTCTTTAAAGACTTCAAAATGGTTCACAGATGTTTTAAGACCATGGGTGTAAAATCTACATCGGCCCTTACTCAAAAAGCTACCACTTGTGTTCCCTGACTGAGGTTCTATACAACCAACTCAAATTAGCGACTACAGTACAGAATGAAACACTTTGTTAGGATCCGAGATAAAAAGACTATTCAGTGGCACAGAAGATCAACATAACCCAAATGTGACACATACCTTTTTAGCAGAGTGGATGTGTTTCTCTTTGTAGGAAGGATCCGAAGATAAAACTTCAGGAGGTGACATACTAACGCTTTTAGAGTCTGCTGACGAAGCGACCATCTCTAGGTTTATCATGGAAGTAACGTTTTTAGGGGCTGCTGACTGTTCTGTAGATAATGTCTGCCGAACAACATAACCCATTGGTGTCCAAGATAACTCTGCTCAAAGATAACCAAAGTTGTTGAACAATCTCAACAGTAAAATAAAAATACTTAGAAATTCTAAACATGTATTACATGAGGTCATTACTCAGAGCATAATTAAATTTAGACTGGTGCTCAAAACATTCTCTTGGAAACTAGAGCATTTGCTAAGCTTTCTTCTTGGAACACGCATGCAGAATTAACTTGTAGGCTGCGTGATTTTCCTAGCAACTGGATTTTTAACTTGGGGTGCAGGTGGGTAGACGAATTATAGTTTTAGTTAAAAAATAATAATCCACAATTAAATCCAAGTGGCAAACACACAAAAAGTAATAGGGCAAAGATCAAATTTTGGCCCTAACACATCTTGTTATGTACCATTAACACCGTAAGTCAAAAATCATGGACCTCAGCTACCACAGCAAGTGGTAATTTCTTTCTTCTTAGATCTCAGGCCTAACTACAGCGACATTACTCCTTAGGCGCCCACAAGAAGAGGAGCCGGGCTGACCGCAGGCAGCATCCCCCCCCAGGCCAGACAGGCTGCTTCTGTACCAGACCGACACACCACTCAAGTCGCCTCGTAAGTGAAGATTTTTACTGAACCACACATTTACCACACGTGAGAATGCAAAAGAAAACACACTTGTGAATACAACTGGAATACTTCTGTAAAAATGTCTTGTTAGGACAAGCTACTCCGAAAAATTAGAGGCAGAATTACTGAACTCTCTCTGAAGATGTCACTTCTGGGACAGTCAGGCCAGATCTCTAATAATGGTCTGAAGCTCCCAAGACCCTTTGAGGGTCCGAAGCATCAAAACCATTTTCCTGACGGAAGGAGCGGGCGCTGAGCCTCCCTGCACTCTGTCCTGAGTGTCCAGCGAGGTTTTCAGGAGGCTGCATGACACGGGACAGTGAAACCACCACGCTACTGAGCCGGTCGGTAAAGAGTTGCAAAGATGTAAAACAAGGCTGCTCTCCTCACTACAATCTAACTTTGGAAAGTTATTTTTCATAAAAATATGCTATGTTGGGGCACCTGGGTGGCTCAGTCAGTTGAGCGTGTGACTCATGACTTCAGCTCAGGTCACGGTCTCAGGGTCCGGGGATCGAGCCCCATGTCGGGCTCCACGCTCGGCAGGGAGTCTGCTTGAGATTCTCTCTCCCTCTGCCTCTCTTTCCCTCTCTCTCAAATAAACAAATCTTAAAAAAAATACATGCTATGTTAACAGGTAGTGGGTTTATCATTGTTACTTGTATGAGAATTACAAAGTAATTTTTAGAATTTCTCAGTTTTAACTTTAGATATTACAAGTACTAATCGCTATCATGCAAATAAATAGAAGCTCTCTGGGGCTTTTTAAAGGGTGTTAAGGGGTCCTGATACCTAAAACTTTTGAGAACCACTGGTGTAGGCTATACTTAAGAAAGCAATCATTTCTGAGTTCATAAGATTTCTCCCTTAACTGGACAAACTGGACACATTTCATTTAGAATTCTTTGCTCTTACTTTACACTCCCTGCACACTGATGGGGGATCTTGTGTACTTACTCCCAGCTTCTCTCACAGTGAGATCAGTTTGTTCACAACCCATCAGCTGTCTTAAAGAAGGCTTTAAAACAAAAACATTTCCGTTGCACTGAACTAAAAGTGAACTTGGAAAACAGGGCACTGGTAACTTAAAGCTGTGGCAGCTCCTCGTACCTCTGGTACAGGAGGCAGGATCAGCCGCAGCGCTGCCGGTCATGGTCTCCGCTGCGTCCGTGCTTCTCACCACCCCTTCACCCTAAAAAGCAAACCAGCATCTTCTTACTATTTCAAATTGAAAGTAATCACTTAAATTTTAAATATAGCTTCCCTTGCCATTCGTAAAATCTCCAAAATATATGCTAATTAAAAATTCCAGGGGTGCCTGGGTGACTCAGTCCATTGAGCATCCGGACTCTTCGTTTTGGCTCAGGTCATGATCTCAGGGTCGTGAGATTGAGCCCCGCGTTGGGCTCCGCACTGGGGGTGGAACCTGCTTAGGATTCTCTATCTCCTTTTCCTTCTGCCCCTCCCGCCACACCCCCTTCCCTCCAGCTCTCTCTACAAAAAAAAAAAAGTAAAAACATACGTAATACCAAATTTCACTCCTTACAGGAGAAACCACCCACAGTGTCAGCTGAGCCTGCAGTACCCCCTGGCAGAAACACCTGTGTGATGTTTCTACACGGCCCCACTAAGAGGACACAGCAGGCGTACCACGTAACCTGTGAAAGATCAGTACGTGACAGACAAGTTCTGCATCAGCACATGTGTGCCCCTGCCACCCGAGGCAGCAGCGCCCCTGCGGGGGGGGGGGGGGGGGGGGGGGCGGCACTGTTCACCATGCCCACGCACCAAACTTCCAAAACATCCATCAGGAAGTCCACAGGGCCAACAAACATTCATGGAACGTGAGGCAGCAAATGACACGGGGGCGGGTGAGGACACAGGGTGACCTCAGGGTGACCAGGGCATTCACTGCAAAAGGAAACTGATCCATTCAAATCTGAATGGACTTAGATTCTAAAGCTCATATCCTTCAAAACTTTTCCCACTTTGCCATTTCATTAAACCTGAGCCCAGTAACAAAAAATAAAATTATTGAAACACAGCCCGCTCTTTTAATAAAACTTACATGCTCACCATGGCTTACCTGTCCAAGAACAGTTACATAAATTACACATATCCATAAAGATTCAATACAACAGATTTTCAAAAATTACTCGATGACATGGAAAAATGCCAAAAGTTTTAAAAACTCAAACACAAAGCCATACATAACTTCAAACTGAGGGGAATCCCCTCAATCCCCACAATGTACCATTAAAAAAAGATTTAAGTGCTTAGGGCGCCTGGGTGGCTCAGCTGGTTAAGCGACTGCCTTCGGCTCAGGTCATGATCCTGGAGTCCCTGGATCGAGTCCGCATCGGGCTCCCTGCTCAGCGGGGCGTCTGCTTCTCCCTCTGACCCTCCCCCCTCTCATGTGCTCTCTCTCTCTCTCATTCTCTCTCTCAAATAAATAAATAAAATCTTTAAAAAAAAAAAAAAGATTTAAGTGCTTAACATGGTTTTCTCTTGTACAACTTCAGACAATTACAGGTGACCCTTGAGCGACAAGGGGGTTGGGGTGCTGACCCCCGGAGAGCCAAAACTCCACATGGAACTTCTGAACCCCCAAAAACAACTCCTAACAGCCTACTATTGACCCGAACCCTGACTGATCGCATAAACAGTTAACATGCATATTGCATGTAATATGTGTTATATACCATATCCTATCAGTACAGTAAGCTAAAGAAAAGAAAACGTCATTAAGAGAATCACAAGGAAGAGAAAATACGTTTACAGTACTGTCCTGTGTTTTTCAAAAACATCCACGTCTAATGCAGTTCAAACCTGTGTTGTTCAAGGTCAACTGTTTATTTTCTTTTAAATATTTCTCACGTTTAAAGATACTACTACGATAATAGGGAAAAAAGTTTCTTCTAGAAGGAAAAATTAAAAGTCCGCATGTAACTCAAGAGTGTGAACACATCCTCAGGCAAGGAGTCTGTACCCCTCCTCACAGCGCCACGTGCCTCACTTCGTGTCCAGACGCACATGTGTGACCGGGAACACGACAGAACGGGTCGGTCACACCCCGCCACAGCTCCCTGGCGGCCTGTCCTACTTCCATAGAGCGCTCACAGGCTTGGGTTATGCACTGACCACTAGGGAGGCAGACGTGGAGCCCCTCGATGGCTCAGCTACTCCACACACTCAGCCGGGACCAAAGGGTCCCACAGCTGCCAAACCAGATTCTTCTATGCCAGCTGGCCAGCCTGCCAGCCTGCCTTCCTCGTCACAGTTAAGCCACAGGGAAGCGCTGTGGCACACAGCGTCAGGGTCACCGCGTGCGGAACGGGCTACCTTGTGCACACTACCAACCACCCTGCCCCTCTCTGGTCGGCAGTGTCCAGGCACCCAAGTGCACCCAAGTCGCCACTCCATTCAAGAGGTACGTGGACGGGGGAGCTGGTCTCCTTCCTTGTCTCCTCCTCCTCCTTGCCCTCCCACCCTCTCTCGGCAGAAATCAGTGAGAAGCCACCTTAGGGACTACTAACCTCATGTCGTTTTTTCCTGGAACCCGGACGGACTAAAACTCCAAGACCAAATGTGGAACACAGCATATTTTAAAATCATTAAGTGGCAAACAAAACACACAGTGATTACTTCTGCTGAGGTTGTGATCTCATCAATGAGAGAGATACGGATAAAAAGCCTGGAAAAATCAGAGGCTACCACCCTATGCAGTTTGACCTATTACTGCTGGATTAAAACAATCTGTTTGTGCTTGTAAACATGCTGTCGGAATGCAATGCTGGGAGTGAGGTGATCACCAGGGGCTGTCTACACAGCGGGACCCATGCCGGAATCCGACCTCCGTCCCCTGTAGCTAGAAAGCACCAGGAAGCTCATCAGGTGATTCTTTTAAACGAACAGCTGTACTGGGGGCCACGCCAGGCTGGGAGGAGTCCAAGCAGAAGGTCCTCACAAGGAAGCCAGGCCCTCACAGGAAGATGCAGTGCACCGTGAGGCACCTGCAAAGGTGTGCAGGGAGAAAGAAGGAAGGTAGAGAAGAGGAGGAGGGAAACAGAGAGGAGGCCCTGCACTCACCTCCGCTGTCACCACGGCGGGTTTCACCACCTCTCGGAGAAGAGACAGGTCAGCGGAGGCGGAGCGCAGAGGCCCCCACTTAGACTGCTTCTCTGTCTCTGAGATCTCACTGTGCTCTGGACCCTGCAGTTCAGGAAAGTCCAACCTGGTAAATTCAAACTCAGGTTTGGAGGCAGATCCACTTTTTTCAACGATTCCGGATTTCCTGTCTGTTCGTTTCGGATAACCATCTGTATTTACAGAATCAAAAGGGGTGAAAAGGTGGGTATTGTGTGAAGACCCGCATTCACACCTCAACCGCAGGGCGGGAAGCCTATCGCTGCTGACACACTAACCCGGGACTGTCCGAACGCCCTCCCGTTTGCTAGTGTTGCCAACCTGTGTAATGTGGGAAACAGAAATGACCACAAGCACCAGCTGCTCTGGGTGGGCCACCAGGAAGAAAAAAGCAAAGCCTGCTGCAAATCTGAGGCATAATTCTAAAGTTGATGAACTAGTTACTGCCACCTGACCTAATTATTCTTAATACACATTGTAGAGTTCTACAAATTTACAGAGACGCCAACAAATTTCTTTTCAGGGATAAATCTTCCACACTTGAGAGGAACTTTGGAAGAAAGCCAAGTAGAAGTAAGCTTGGACTCTCTTCTGCATCCCTTCGTTCAAATACAAATGCATCCTGATGTGGGCTGCAAGGCCATGAAGCCAATCATTACGGTTAACTGTTCAACTTGCCCTGCAAACTTCCATGCGCCAAATGGTTTCTGAGTGAAGTCAACACAAAGAGAAAAACTTACATAACAAGTAATGTAAGTCATCCACGTCAACTGGTCATTCCCAGTAAATACACGATTACAAAGGTTTTAGCTCTTTTTATAAATAAGCCATCAAACTGCACTAGTCCGTAATTTACACCACACAGAATCACTAGCTTTCAGCCATAGCCTGGAACAGTGGTTTCCAAGGCCAGAGCAGACATGTCCCCCGACTAACTACACTGCCCCAGGTTTGCTATTGCTCAGGATGGGATTCAAACCGCAGACAAACTCTCCACCTATTAAAAAGTGTCCCAACGGAACACCAGAGAGGCTATTTCAGGAATGAACATGGTCAAATACTGTACAGAGGATGCGGCTGGGATTTACTTAAGGACATGTTTTGAGGCCTGTGCGGGTTACCTACTTGCCACGTGACTTTGGGCCATTTCCTACACAAACTAGAGCACACCAGAGAGCACCCCCCCGCCCGCAACAGGTCCCTCCCCGGGCGGAGAGGCCTCCAGAATCCCCTCAGAGTCCAATGGCCTCCGCAGAAACAGGTGTACAAAGAACAGTAACCTTTCTGGGGCGGGCCGGGAAGGACAATATAACATCAGATAGTCTGTCATTTTCACCTGGTTTCAAGTTTGCATCAGCGTGAATGGACACAGGATGTGAACCTCTAACTGATTTTATATCAGATGACAGAGATCCATCAGCCTTCTTGCTGTCAAACTTCTGCTCATATGTTTTTTTCTGCAGGAAAAATTAAAAATTCACATGAATTAAAGAAAACTAGCACCATTAAAAAAAGGCTTAAAATCGCAAAACCATAAGGATTCACAACCACCATTTCAAAAAAGAATAAAGAAAAATCAATTCTTAAATACACAAAAAAGATAAAAAATACTTAAATACCATGTGAGAACCTACCAGCTCTTTCCATTTTAAACGCTACAGTAGCCACCACCACGGCGGCATGCTAACCTTAAACAAAGCTTTTGAGTCTTGTGGGACAGGGCACATCTGCTCGCCTCGCGGCCTCACGGTCTGAAAACCTCGGTACGCACTGGGGCGGCCGCAAGCATACTGGGAGCCGGGCACTGGGCAGCCGCTCTGTGAGCACTCCACGGGGTAAGGAGAGTAACGGCACGGATGAAGAGCAAGCTCAGAAGATAAATACTGAGGTGGGAAAGGTGAAGCTCCGAAGGCCACATCTTCAGTATAGAGCTTCTGCCTAAACAAGAAGGGTATGTTTTAGTTGCGGATTTCATACCACAAACCGAGGAGCTAGTCTATAATAAGCACGTTTAAACTCTTTATTATTTTGAGGTCATTCGTTCTGGCACTGAGATATTTCCAATAGTGGAATAAAAACTCCCAGCATTTCTTTCTTGCCCGGTGCCCGCCCACGGCAGGACGGTGTCACAATGTGCAGCAGCAAAGCCCAGGGACGCCTCAGCAGCTCTGTGCTCCCACACTGTCAGACGTTTGCAAAAGCCCCCCCAGCCACCCGGGGCCTAAAGGGCCACCCAGACCATTCTCCCTGCGGAGGGGGCTTTCACAGAGCCGCCACCGGCCCATCTGACCCCCAGTGCGACCACCACATCCTGTGCTTTTCGGCCTCGCAGGGCCACAGCTGCGAAGGGGACACTGCGCCCATGGCGGCCTGGGAGCTGCAACCCACCGGCGAGACAGGTGCCATTTGGCGACACCCTCATGCCCGTTTGCTCAAGCTGCTAAGGCTAAACCAAAATATAATTGAACACTGATTTTGTGAGCAAATTTGGTATTCAGCCAGAGGCTTCAATCCTCTAGCAATGAAAGACGACACAATGGCGAAATGGCCGAGCAGATGAGCTAAGACACAAAACACACCCTTCTCATTCCCACAAGTGAGCACCAGCAGATGTTTCTGTGACTTCCCAGAGCTGAAAATCTTCTTGTAGAAAATCAACGGAATCCCAAAGGGTGCTGGTCCACTGAAAGGCAGGAACATGAGAGCTCACGAGGAGCCACCCTGCACGATCTTCTCACGGCTGGGTGGCCGGCAGGTACGGGCACAGGTAGCACTCTTAAATACAGAGTATTTCTGCTCTGGGGCAGGAAGGGCCTGCACTGCAGGACAAAGGCGTCACCACCCACACCTGAAACACACTTGCCAGAATGTCCCCTGCATCCACATACATGCACTACCTAACTGGACAGCCTGCTATTGGTGTCTCTGAGCCCACGATATTTTACAGTAAGTTCACACCCAGGAAGATCATTCACTAACTCTAGTAATGAACTATTCCAAATGAAAACCCAAGAAAAACCCTTTTTACTGTACTTTTTTAGTACACCTGGCCTAGTGCTATTCTTTGCAGAGAAGAAAATGATTTAAAGCATCATCCTGTTCCCAAATGCGAATCCCTGTTTTATTTTATTTGGAAGCTCAGAAAATCTAAGGGGGGGGGGGGATCTGTTCTTCACAAGGGCAGTGGGCAAAGAGGGGCTGATAGCAAAACATGGCAAAAAAGATGGCATCCCAAGTCCAAAAACCAGATAAATGAACAGACCAATGAAATTTAGGTAAAGAAGGAAAGGGAGGCAGGGTCCAGCGGCTGTGAAGGCTGCCGTCATCCAGCAACCCTACATCCGTGAACCCAGAGCCCTCGGTTTGGGCCCTGGCTCAATTCAAAAATCTAGTTTTCCACTTTGGACAAGTCCTCACTGGTCTTTCTTACTCTGGGCAGTTGGTTTTTTGCTTTCCATTCAAGGCCAGTACAATTGTATGCAGAGCACAACACCCAGTAAAATCTCACGGCAACAACCCACAGCATCCGCTGGGGCTTCAGGCAGCTTGTCTGCAAAATTCCAGCTGCCACAAACTACGCAGACAACCCCCAGCCCAGAACACACGCCCATACGCCCACCTTCTCACCCACCCCTCCCTGTATATTAGCAGCACTTCTCCTGCAGCTAGGCCGCCCCGCCTTCCCCCGTACCCACAACACCCACTGACCTCTGTGTCCACTTCCCCCCGCCCCATCCCTACCAACCATCCCGAGTCTCCAGGACATCCCTCCTGCAAGCCCAGTCGCCTCCTCGCCACAGCATCTGCGGGTCTGGCCCTTCTGTCAGATCACCGGAAAAGCTCCACCAGCCTGGACTTGCAACCCGGTCCCCCCTTCCAAAGGCTCGTCCGTGGAGGGCCCTCCTCGGCACTTCCCTTTTCTCTCCAGTCAGACTCAGAGTCCAAACCTCTCTTCATTCTGCTCAGACTTCACATACGTACTTGCAGTCGGGCACCTTCGCCAGCTCTGGGCCTCGCTCTCCAACCCACAGGTGGTTCCCACACAACAGCCCACTCTTCCCTAACCGGCACTGGAGTCCAAGCTGAGCTGCTGGTCCCCAAACGGCCCCTCTTCCCACCCCCCACTCTGCACGTACTCAGCCAGAAACCACCACAGCCTCTCTCCTGCCACCACCCACAGGGACCACCCGGGAGCCTTTCTCCTGGCGGCAGGGCTCCATGTATACCTTCCCGAGTTTCAGTGCCTGGAACCCAGTCTGAGGCTTCATGCCCCTCTCCCTTCAAGCTGAATGAGAATCCAGGAGTGAGTGTCCCGACACCGTGCAGGACACGACCAGCAGCACCCTACCTCCTACCCAGCACACCTGGTCTTTGCAGCTGTACCGTGCGGGCTCCCCCAAGCACTTCGCCTGGTCCTTCGTCCTTGACAGTCGCCCCAGTAGTCTTGCACCAGTCCCTGCCGTCAGGCCAGGACGTGTCAGGCTCCAGCAGCTCCTCCAGCCACCAAACAGACCGGAGCCAGGACTATTCCGTCCAGGACTACTAGGTCTCACAGCTGAGACTTCCACTCAGAAGCGCCCACAGCTGACAGCAGAGTACAACACGCTGAAATGCTCAGCAAACAGTCGTCGCCAGCGGTGCAAGCAGCTCTGGGGAGTCCAGCTGAGTGCAGGTCAGAAGAAAGGACGGTCACTCTGCTTCGGGCGCTGCCTACCTGAATGACTTTGAACACACGTTTCCAGCCCCAGTTTCTCAGGTGTAAAAATAACATGACACCTCCTGCCAACCGCATGGACTGAGACAGGCAGCGGGACAGGCAGGAAAGACAACCTAAGTTCCTTACTCTGTTTTTTCATCGCAGAGATCTCCATTTACAGGAAACCTGGCTCAAGCAGACTTCTTAGCCTCGATCAGAATGGACCAGGTAATGGGTTCTCAAATATGTAAAGTATCCCCGTTTTGTCCCCTTCAAAGGCTCCTTCCTGTCCCTCTTAACCCTGCCCCTCTGCTTTCACGCCTCCTTTGTCCTTAACTGTTTTCTCATCAGGCAGGAATATTGTCACCCAATCTTTTCCTTGGTTATAAATAATTATTTTTTAAATCAAAGCTAAAAAAGGATAAGAGGTTAAGAAACCTAATTTTTAAATTCAGCAGTGCACATCCTTAAGCTTCTGATTCTTCTCGATTCATGCTACTTCCAGAACATTACTTTAGCTGTAAGAATGTTTTCCACCTTTATTTTGGGTAACTGGAATCCCACCCAGCAGATGGCTTCGAATCCTTGTCACTGAGTGAAATATATTTTAACTTTACTTTGTGAACCACCCAAGGTAGGGAACAACCCAAATGAGACCCATGCCAACCTTCCTTTAACAAAGGATGAAATCTCAGTGGAAAACTTCAGTATTCCTAGCAAAGCACATACAAGCAGTACTTCAACTTTGTCAAAAAATACAACCTATATACACCAAACAACTCGATGGTTTTATTATTCATTTCAAGTTTCATTCTTGTGAATACGAATCTAGAATTTATATGAAGTATGCAACCAACACTACGCAGGCATGAGAAAGAAACAAGTATGACCCACGTTAAAGGAACACAAAGACAAGGATTCTTACCTAAGCATAAAGGTGATGCATACCTTTAAAAAGTCTACCAAGTACTCTACACAATTACGTGAAAGGTTTAACGCACGTTTTCCTAAATTCAGCTATTAACGCAAACCACTGTATAAATACCTAAAGAATGAAACTTGAGAAGGAAAATTGAAAAACCAACATAAGCCTTCTTTCAACTCAAACTTAGAAGAATTTTATAACCGAAGCTTCTAGAATCCACCTCCACAGGACATTTCTCAAGAAAAATAGTGGAAAGCAAAACTCAGCAATTTCCAAAGAACTATCCAACAAAAGAGCAGCCATGGTTGCAAGCCCCACTCCTTCTCCTTCCCCAAGCGAGATTTTACAATGTTACACCCTACAACCACAGAGCATGCTGATTTCTCTGGGCATGTCTTTGCCCCGTTTCCTCTCTCCACCCCCAGCCATCTCATCTCCCGTTAGACGTGTGTTCCAGATCCCATGCACAAATAAACCCTGAAACTGCACTTCTTACTAGTGAATGCAATGCAACTCCACACCTTCTTTGCCCAAAATAACTGCGTGAGTATGGAGAGTTGAGGTTTCCGTTTTTGGCGTAGGACACGGTCAAGTCGTGCCACTGCCTCAGGCCATTCCTGGCTGAGGAGCGTCCCATCCTCTGGTCGTCCTGAGAACACTGACCGTGTTAGGTGCAGCGTACTTGAAAGCGCAATCCCCATTCAGCCCCCAGGGAAGGCGAGACACTGAGGAGGATACGTACTCAGGCACAGGGAGCTCCTGAACGCACGGATAGTAGGCGGCTGCACAGCGAGGGAACACACGTGCTTCCGAAGACTCTGACCATGCCACACCGAGCCCAGCAAATTTGGGGACAAATGGTTTGACATCTGCTGACAACTTGAAGCCCTGAGGGAAAAAATGGGGAGAGGAGGGTGACTACATACATTTGGAGGTAAAGCAAATGTGAACAGGGGCGCCTGGGTGGCTCAGTCGGTTGAGCGACTGCCTTCGGCTCAGGTCATGATCCTGGAGTCCCGGGATCGAGTCCCGCGTCGGGCTCCCTGCTCGGCGGGGAGTCTGCTTCTCCCTCTGACCCTCCTCCCTCTCATGTGCTCTCTCTCATTCTCTCTCTCTCAAATAAATAAATAAAATCTTTAAAAAAAAAAAAAGGGTTTAAAAAAGTTTCAGATTTTCTTCTTGTCAGTTTTAGTAACATCTTTCTAAAACATCATCTAAAATTTTCAAAAATTTAGTATATAGTTTTTTGATAATATTCTTTTATCTTTTTAATGTTCTATAAGATCTGAAAATGCTCTTTTATTCCTGATGTCTGATACCTGTTTTCTTTCTTAATCCATCCTACAAAGAGTTCATCATTTTTGTCAGTTTTATAAAAATTAACTTAGGATCCTTTAGTGTACTATATGATTCTTTACTATTTCAGTAATTTCTGGGTTTTTTCCCTTTCTCTTGTTTGGATAATTTGTTCTTCCTGTAACTTCTGATATGCTTATCTAATTAAGTTTTAGACTTTGTTTCTAAAATGTGTTTAACACTATATATTTTTTCATAAACATGGTTTTAGCTACATTCCACAAGCTATATTTTCAACACCATTCATTTAAAATATATGCTCTGGGGCGCCTGGGTGGCTCAGTTGGTTAAGCGACTGCCTTCGGCTCGGGTCATGATCCCGGAGTCCCGGGATCGAGTCCCGCGTCGGGCTCCCTGCTCGGCGGGGAGTCTGCTTCTCCCTCTGACCCTCCTCCCTCTCATGCTCTGTCTCTCATTGTCTCTCTCGCAAATAAATTAAAAAAAAAAAAAAAATGTGAACAAAAACCCCAAGGAAAGCCGCCGGGTTCTAGCAGTCCCAGAAATGCCAGTCCCCGGAGTGTCTGTTGTTCAAAGACCGCAACCTCAGAAAAGCGAGAATCTGTTTGCTAACAACCTGTCCCCCAGGGGTTTTTCGCTGAAAGTGGGCTACTAAATATTAAAGGGGGGGGGGGGCAAGCAATGACAGCGGAAATAAAACCCCATC
Organism: Mirounga leonina; assembly: GCF_011800145.1. Lineage (NCBI taxonomy): Eukaryota > Metazoa > Chordata > Mammalia > Carnivora > Phocidae > Mirounga > Mirounga leonina. The sequence continues at coordinate 18,795,661 of NW_023270615.1, forward strand.
CGGGGGACAGAGTCAGGACAACTTACAACGGTCCCTCAGCCTCAGCCTGCGGTACAGGTGTGTCACCTCCCCCGCTGCAGCTACGGAAAACCGAGAACCGAAAGCTGCCGCGGAAGGGCTGACTCAAACGCACTGCGGAGGTTTACCTCCATAAATCTCTCAGAAACGAAGGGTTACGTAAACCCTTCGCCTGGCGCTCGGCGAACCCGAGAGCTGTTCTGCGGGAGAGCAAAAGCGAGCCCTGCAGGAGGACGTTCTGCCGTCACAGAGCCTTGGGGTCGGAACGTAAACTCCGCTCGTCTGGGCGTCAGAGCCGCCCCGGGAGCCGGACTCTGACACTTTGGGAAGCCGCTCGAGGGCCGACCGGCGCGGCCGCCGGGGCTCCATCTAGCGGCGCTGCCGAGCCGGCCGAGCGGAGGCCGGCGCTTCAGCCGACGTTCGCCGGAGCTCCTGGACGCGAGCGCGGCGAGCCGGCGCCTGCGGCCTGCCCCGCCCGCCCCCACGGCGGGGCGCCGTCCTCACCTCGCCCACGGGCTCCCGAGGCCCCTCCGACGCCATGGCGCGCGGCTCGGAGGAGGCCCGGCCCGGGAGGCCAGCAGCCGCCCCGTCGGCTGGCGTACAGACGCGCGGCGCTCCGGCGGCCCGCTTTTCCGTCTCCGGAGCGGACGCCAGGAAGCGCGTCACAGAAACGCGCCTCGGCCCGCCCCGCGTCCCCCACTTCCGGCCGGAAGGGCGCGCGCCGGCGGCCACGCCCCGCCTACCGACGGCCACGCCCCGCCTACCGACGGCCACGCCCCGCCTACCGACGGCCACGCCCCGCCTACCGACGGCGGCCTTCCCCCCGGAAGAGGCGGCGCTCAGCCCCGGGATGCGGTGTGGCCGGGAGCGCCCGAAGCGGAGCGCGTGGACCGCAGGCCCAGGCGGCCAGGAGGACTCGGTGCGGTCGGCGGCCAGGGGCTGGAGCACCCTCCCAGCTGCCGTGAAGAGCGGTGCGGCTGGGCGGGGCCGGACAGGGTGGGTCCGCGGGAGCACGGGCCCGGGAGCCAGGTTAGGCATGCGGGCTGGGCGGGTCCGCGCTGCCCCGCAGGGAGGCCTGGGTCCTTCACTCCTAGGTACCGCTCAAAGCGGCAAACGCAGGCAGCGCCCAGTGCCCCCGCCCCCCCGGGTGTTCGCGCGTGGGACCCGCAGGTGGGCTAGACATGCCTGAACACGGCCGACAGGCCTGGCGGGCGGCGGTTACCTTGGGGGCTGCCGCGGGGCCCCGGCTCCCTTGACTTAGCAACCCCTGAGCCTCCCCTCCCCGGCGAGCACGCCGGGGACTTGTAGGGGATGGGCCCCTGCGGGCAGAAGTAAGTTCCGGGCTGCTGCTCAGCACCACCTGGAGCGTTTCCGGTCCGGTTTCTGTATAAAGACACCCCTCTCTCAGGAGAGGAGCATACGGAGGACCGACCACCAGACTCCGGTGTTTACGGGCAGCTCACTTCACAGTTCTCCCCAGCACAGCAGATAAGACTGTCTATGTTTGCATTAATTCAGGAACATTTCTTTAGCAGCTAAAAAGACAGTTTACAGGCAGACACAAACTATGTATGGAATGGTGTTTTACATTTTAAAATGCTGTGCTATTTATAGGAAACATTACCCCTACTTGGCACATGGAGTAAAACAGAAACCGGGATAATGGTTTCCCTCAAGGCCATTAGATGTGCTGGTCCTTAGACACAACTGCACAAGTCTCCAGGAACTAAACCAGCAAGAGTTATGAACTGTCTCCATTAAACTGTTTCTTCGTAAGTGAATTAAGTCGTACCCTCCCCAAACCAAGCTATTCTAACCCATTTAATCCTATTTCTTTAAAGTAAATTTATTTTCTCCAGACCAAAATTGTAGAACTGAAATCATCTAACAACCTCGATAGACACAAGTCAACCTTAAGAAAATAAACCCCCAAAAACTTCAATAATAAATGCAACATACAAACTTTATTTAACAAAAGTAACAGGTAAAGTCAAACAGGCACTTATATTAAGAGAAAAACCGACTAGAAGAAATTTTATCTTAAACACCTTATAGTAACCTATTTGCAGTTGCATTTGACTGAGCTCTGTTGCTGTGAAGAATACAGCTCATGCACAGGTACGGATCAACAGTCTGTACATTCTTCAAGTATTCACTGAATACTACCTTATATACACATATACATTAAATGTGAAAAAGATTTAATTGACGATCCCCAGATAGACTTCATTTTTGTTGCTCTTTTGGAAGAGGTCGTCTAAAGAGAAGAATATGTGGTTCTGTGGAAACAAAATATTTTATATAATTTTAATACAGTATGGTTAAGTTCCATTCATTCAACCAAAATTCCAAATTCTCAATTAAACCAAAATAAATCTATGATCAACTGTCATTTATAGAAATATCTGAAATAAATTCTGCTTCAAAAGTCACTGTCAACTATAAACAGAAGAAAACCACCTGATGATGACATTCCCCACAGTGTGCCAGTGTTTTATTTAGTTTCACCTACCCTGGAAAAAAGAGATGCTAAGTAGAGAAGCCACTTCGGGGAGAATGGTTTCTACCTTTAGAATCTCAATTCCAATGAAAAGGAAAGACACCTAACACCAAATTCAAAAACCACCAGCCCGTAAAAAGTGCAGATCCCGGGGGGCCCATTCCCAAAGATTGTTTCATTAGGTGGGAGCCCAGGATTCTAGAGTTAAGTTCCTCATGTGCTCTGGTATTAGCTGGAGAAAGAGCTTTTGAACCCCAATACAATTAAATGCCCCCAATCCCAAGAAAGTTTTAAGTCAGTTTCCGACGCTATTGCTGCTTTTCTTTAACAAGAGCAGAAAACAAGCTCTAGTTCCACCTAATTCGGTTTCTATAGCATGCCCTCAAATTTTGCTCAAAGCATTATAAATTGTTTAAGTTTGATTTATTTACTGATAATGCAAAAGCAGAATTTAACCCCACAAGTTTAGTTTACCATTTCGTAAATGGGAAACTCCGGTAAAATCCACACAATAATACAACCACTCATAACAACATAACACAACAAGGTTCACTCACTAAGTTACCTTATTTCACCTTAATGTGGTAGATCCCAATTATCTTTTAATAGAATACTAAAGGAAAAGACAAATTACTTCAAATTGCATTAACTTCTACGCTAAGAACTTAAGGACACTTAAGATGTCTTAAAATGAGTTCTCAGTTTTCAGAGACAGGACACCAGAGTTATACTTACAGCAAAATACTTTATTAATAATGACACTTTTTAAAATAAAATGGAATTGACTTTTTTAACTCCTTACCTTCTGCAGGTAGAATAATGCATTACTTTCACTCATGTGGTATTATTTACTACAAAATTGGAATTCTTCCTAGGGAAGAAAGGAATCAGCCATCCAAGAAAGTCAAACTTAACCAGGGTTACTTTGGGAATACCACTGAATGTCAATATTACTTAACAATTTTCAACAACCACAACCACTACTACTTTTTTATTTCAGTTGATGCTTTCCTAAACGGAAACACCTACCTGGCTCATGAATCATGTAATGAACCCAGCCTAGACTCTGTTGGACACCAAGTCTCCTCCACTCCTCTTCAGACATCAGATGGGTTTTCGGGACTTGTTTGGAAAGTTCTCTGGGTAACATGACATGCCTGTTAAGAGATAGAGCCGAGTATTAACAAATATACCTTTCCTACAATTATCATCACTTTATAAATGCATTTTTAGGATACTTAATACATGAGTTCAAAATAATCAAAGATCTTTAAAGCAACTCTTGTTACATTACTGTTGGCATCAATCTTGAGGGCTGTCTACTACCTTTAATTCTGATTTTTGATGACCTAATGTTAAAAACAGGAAGAATATACAGTCCAAAAGCAGAAAGCATTTTGTTTAGGATTTGCCTTTTCTTCTCTAAGAGACTGCTTGCTGTTTCAATGTTCTTCAGGAATAGAATCCCCAAACCCAAGTTGGGCTCATGGTTATCCAAAACATCCCAGCCTCCCATACAGCTATCTCTGGTGACTTAAATCCTGGTCAATAAGATACAAGCAAAGAATATGCAACTTATGGAAACGGTCTTCAAAAGGAAAGAACATGCCCAACTCTTTTCCTTGTTCTTCCCTAATGGGTTATGAAGCAGACTAATATGATCAGGGAGCCAGAGCAGCCATCTAAGACCACAGAAGCGTAAATTGAGGATGGTTCCTGATTGTAAAACTGACATCCCAGACCCATGTAGACTTTTACGTAATAGGAAAAACTAATTTGTTACAGTTAATTTGTGGTTTCCCATTACTCAACATTATAGATCTGTAGTAGATGAGTCCTTGCATACTCTACAAGTTGTTGTTCAAATAAAAAGCAAAAAACAAACCCAAGTCCCACGTATATACGTGTACCTGGCGACCTAGCACAAAGACGTTCAGTTTCCCAATAAGTTACTGACTTCTATCCATAAATAACTATCTTCTATTCTTTGGATATGACCTATATCCAAAACTGTATTAAGTTTTTTTTAAGAAGACATGCAATACTCCTTCAATGTCAAAACATCAATAACGTGCACAATTGTAGCTTTGTAAAAATTCTTAAAGACAAGCCTGCACCCCTCTTAGCAGCAGCAAAAAGCTCTTTGTAAATCACAGTTCCCAGACCCATTTTTACCATTTCCAGTAGCAGTAAAGTTATACCGTCATCGACAACCACTAACCACATTTTTTGACCAGTATAAAACATCTATCTACCGGAGAGTCAACTGACTTTGGCTTTGGATATGAGGAAGGCGCAGTCTGGTCAGTCACACTTTCTGGCACAAAAGAAAACGGAACCCATAACCCATATAAGCACTGAACAGTCACCAACTTAAACTCTATAGTGTGTGGCTGGTGAATTAAATACCCATCTCGAATTATTTACACAAAAAAAGGGAACCTCAGAGCAACTGTACCATGTTGCTAGATCTGCCGTGAGGCCACCAAATGAAATTATGCGTACTATTTTTACTAATTCCAGTGAACGACAGCTGACCCTTGAACAACACGGGGTTTGGGGCGCCGACACCCTGCGCGGATGGAAACCCACGTATAACGTGATTCCCCCAAAACTCAGAGCGCCAACTTTTGACCCAAACAAAGCCTACTGATGACGTAACAGCCAATTAACGCGTGTTTCGTGCGGTACCTGGCAACGCGGCTCCAACACCTACCCTGAAGGCTCTGCAAATAATCTCCCGTCTACCGTCTACGTCAGCTCCCCACCAGCCCCAAAGAGCTCTGCCGCGCTGGCTGGCTGTGGACTCACGTTCTGTACCGCCCTCCGAGCGCACCCCCGTGTCACCCGGAAGGCACAGCCCCTCGCTGCCACTACTCAGGGGGACAGGCTCACCTTCGTCGCGGTTCGACCCCAAAGGAGTTCTCGGCAGCTCCAGACGCACGCAACTCCACCTCTACTCCACGTCGGGGAGCCCGTTTCCTAACTACAGGCCGGGAAGGTATTTCCCAGTCCGGCGTTTGTTTCTCCGACGGGCTTGCTGGGGGGCGGGGGGGGGGCCCGGGGGGGGCGATGGCAATGAAGCCGGAGCGCCTCAGGCCACCCGAGGTACCTTCCAGGGGGCGGACGGCTCACCGCGGAGAGAACCCGGAGAAGGCTCATCTCCGGCTTTTAGGGGCTTAAGCGCGCACAGCCCTCCGATAACTCGACCCGGGCAGCATTCGGCAGGCCTAAACCTGCCCGCATTTACAAAAGGACCCGCGCATCGGTAAAACACACGCACGCATCGAACGTGCAAGCGCACCCTAGGCCGGCACCCGCACCTCCGCGGGGCCGCCGCCCCGACTCCCGCCCCTCGCCCGCCAAGCCCCGCGGCGCGCACGCCCCCGCCGCACAAAAGCCAAGCCACCGGCGGCTGCGCCCTGGCGCCCCGACCGCGCCCGGAGCCCCTGCCCGGAGCCCCGCCGGCCCCCGGGACGCGTCGGGCGGTGCCAGACGCCCCAGCGCAAGGGCCCGCACCGAGGCCGGGGGAGCCCCTGCCGGGCGGCGGCGGGCGACGGAGGGGAGCGGACCCCGCAGCCCCCGCCCCGCTCGCCGCCGCGAACAAAGGGCGGGGAACAGCGGGCCGCCCGCCTCGGCCCCGGGCCCCGGCCCCCGGGCCCCGGGCCCCGCGCGGCCGCCCCGGCCGCCCCCTGACCCGACCTCGACCTCGGGCCCTGACGCGCTGCGACGCCGGCCCCGGTTCCGGTTCCGCGGCTGAGGCAGCCCCGCCGGCCGGCCCCGCTCACCGGTACTCGTAGTGCTCGTCGAAGTACTTGTCCGAGTAGTAGATCTGCTTGTGGGCCATCCTGCGGGCGGGCGGGAGCGACGGGGCGCAAAGAGCGGGCGCAGCGGGCCACACGTCCGGGTCCGGCCAAAGCAACGATTCGACTGCGACCAACCGCCCCCAGGCCCAACGATCCCGGTTTGAATCCGACAGCCCACCGCTGATTGGACGGAGGCGCCAGCCAATTGCCTCCCGCGCAAACCGCCGGTGGGCGGGACCGGCTCACAGCCTATCGTCACCGACCCTCCTCGGCGTAGGCTCTCAGGACCAGCCAATCAGAGACCTGTTGCGAGGTCGCCCGAGGGAAGGAGTGGATGATTGGCAAGACGCGGCGACGGGAACCTCCCTGGCGGAAAGGGGCGTGGCCACGGGAGGGCGGAGCACGGACGTTAAGGCCCTCAGAGCGCGTGCGCAGGGGTTTAGAACTTTCCAGGTCGGCCGGGCCGTTGGGGTGGGCGGGCCGGCGGGAGGGGTGAGGTATCGCGAGTTTTAGCGAGGTGCGGGCGGGGCTGCATGCCGTGGGACCACCCCCGCGCAGGCGCAATCTCGACATTCCGGCAAGGGCGTCGAGAGGGCGGGAGGTGAAGTGTCCTGGGCGTGGGGAGGGAGGGGACCCGGCTTCCCACCCGCCCGGGCGTGGCTTCCGGGGTCGGGGCGGCTACGGCGCTCGCGGCCGGTGGGGGTGCGTGGAAAGGCCCTGGGCGGCGCGGTCCGGAGCCCACGTCGAGCAGACTGAGGCGGCCGGAGGAAGAAGCACACCGGCCCGCGAGCCGGC
>NW_023270615.1:18802789-18809757 GCF_011800145.1 Mirounga leonina
GAGCTCAGTAGCTGCCTAGCCTAGCACCGACTAGCCCCGCACCTGCCCGGCCCCGCACCTGCTTGGCGGCCTGAGTAATTGGGCGGCATTTCCCTGCCTTGACCGTTCCGGGGGGTGGAGAGAGGGACCACTGACTTTCTGGCAGAGCCTGGGAAAGAACAGCTTCCTAGGAGATTGATTTTTACAGAGACGCATTGAGGAAGATTTCGAGTGGAAAAGTAGAATAATGTCACCTTCCAGGTGCCAGTCACTGAGCTTCAGCGGTTAACGTTTTGGCCATCTCGTTTCCTCCCCTTTCCTTTTTTCTCAGCACATCTTTAAAGAGATCCCAAATATAGTGTCCTTTTGCTTTGAAAGGGTACTTTTGAATATATCGCTGTATTTATGGTGTATGTCTCCAGAAAAACTTCAGGAATATTTAGCAGCGTGCCATTAGTACACTTATAATCCCTCATGAGCCTCTGCGCACGGGTTTAGATTCGGATTTCCTGTCCCACAGATGCCTTTTGATGGTAAATCCACATCCAAGCCTGGGCCTACGCATCCAATTTGGTTATTGTCTCTTTTATTCTTTTAAACGATCCCCTCCCCCCTGACACACCACCCTTTAAAATAGGGATTTCTCCAAAAAACCAGGCCTTTGGTGCCTGCAGAACATTCTGCAGTCTGCATTTCGGTGATGCTTCCTTGTAATCTGGTATTTAGATCTAGGTCAAAACAACAGCAACAACTATTTGCCCAAATCCAGTTAGCAAGTGATTGGAAGACTCGGACTTGAGCCGCAACAGTCCGACTCCAGAATTAGATGTCTTCACCACTACCTTGCGCCGTCACTGACTACAACAGAGGGACCTGCGTTTGTGAAGGCACAAGGAACCTGGCATATGCTAGGGATACACAGGGGATTGGAAAGGAAAGTTGCGGGAAATGAACCCAGGAGGATCGGTGTCATGGACCAAAAAACAGACCCCGGAGATGTCCAGGTCCTGATCCCTGGAATCTGGGGATATGTTACCTTACTTGGCAAAATGGACTCAGCAGATGTGAAAAAGTTAAGGATCTGAGATGGGGAGATGATCCTGGATTATAGGGTGGGTCCAGCGTCATCTTGAGGGTCCTCACAAGAGGGAGGCAAGAGGGTCAAAGAAGGAGCTGTAACAAGCAGAAGTCCGAGTGGCGTGAACACAGGTGGCCCCTTGATCCTGGGAAGGGAATGGGTGCGTTCTCCCCCAAAGCCCCCAGAAGGGACACAGCTCTACAGCACAGCACCTTTAGCCGGGTAAAACCTATTTCAGACTTCTGAGCCCTGGAATGGTCAGATAATAAATCTGTGCTGTCTTAAGGCACTAGGTTTGTTGTCATTTGTAAAAAGAGCAGTAGGAAACTAAGGGTGAATTGGGCCAGACTGGGAAGGGATTCTCAGACTCCTTGCTGGTAAGTTTGGTCATTTTGATGAGTGTGGGATGGCGGATGTCCTCAGCAAGATCAGAAGAGAGGTGATCATCCTCCCGGAGGGTCCCTGTTAGGAACACACGGCACTTGATAGGATGAGGGGGACCGCTCTGCCCTGCTAGCAACCCACTGACAGGCCACTGGCACAAGGAGCCCCATTTGGTCCATACTCAGTCGCGGAGCCCAGCAGTGTGCTAGGAATGCCTTACTCCGGGGACAGCAGTGATTCAAATATTGCCTGTTGGAGGAGGCACTTTACAGTTTGGCAGAAACATTTCTTCATTGTCCCTCCTGGGCTTCCACATCAATCCTATGAAGAAGGCAGGGTGGATAAAAGCAGTTCAGCTATAAAGCCCTCCTTGACCAAAAGTTCCTACTCCAAACAAGTTACAGTTCCGAATGTGCCTATTGTATGAAAAGTGTTTGTTCACTGTGTCAGTAGAAGAGACTTCTGACAGTCCATTCAATGTGTAAGAAGTATGACTAAGCGTGTAATTTAAAATACGAGTCTCTGTCTGCTCCACTAATATGGACACGAGGTCATGAACTCGTTCAGAACAGCACACAGAACAGAGCTGGAGTTAGAGCTCCAGATGCTTGCTCTCCACCATCCTCCTGAAGCTGTGCTAATAATTATGCACGAGGAAGAACCAGATTGGCTATGCCACTTTCAATGACCGCACCCATGCTGGTCAGTGTTCCTGTACTTCTGCATATAATCCTTCATTTAAAAGTTTAATTCCCACCAAACTCCTAGCACCCTTCCTAGTACATTTTATTCAATTTACGCCTGAAAATTACAGAAATAAAATAAGTACATATTGAAAGAAATAAGATGACTGCTCGTTCCTTTCTCAACAATCCCATACCAGATTTAACCAGTGTGGTGCATTATCCACATAGACTTTTTTGTATACTTAATATAGATGTGTCACTGTCAGAACTAGGGGTTTGTATGTACATCCTTACTTTATAAAATATTCTACAGCTTGCTTTTTTCACTCTCTTCCTGGGACCCCAATAACATGAACGATCATTCCGGGGATCTGACTAAGGCCATCAGTGTTTTGTTGAAAGGATGTTTGAGATGGTCTCCTTCCATCTGTACTGGCCTTTCCTGGTCCCTGTTGGTCCTTCTCTATGTGGTAGCTCCACAGGGCTCAGCCATCAGACTCCTGCCTCTTGTGGTTCTGCCAATTTTTGCTTCATGGATTTTGCAGCTCTGTTAATTTGGTGCACTTAAGAAGGCTGTCTTCTTGGCGAGTAGACCATTTTGTTATGTAATGTCTCTCCTTGTCTTGGAAATTCTCTTTGCTCTGAAGTCTGCTCTGTCTGATAGGAACATAGCCACGACAGCTCTCTTTTCATTAGGGTTTGTATCCCACAGCTTTTTCCATCCTTCTACCTCTAACCCACCTACTATATCTTTATATTTGAGGTGAATTTCTTGTAGACACCATAGAGTTAGGTAAACTAGTTTTATCTATTTCCCATCTTTATTTTTTCATTGTTATTTAAGGCCTTTTACACTGATTGTTAATTATTGATGTTTGGCTTTAAGTCTGCCATTTTATTATGTTTTCTGCTAGGTCTCTGTTTTACCTTCTGCTTCCCCTTTACTGTCTTCTTGTACAAGCTCAGGAAGCCGAGGAAAGACTGAAAGTTCCTATATCCATTAAATCGAAGCAGTGATTAAAAGTCTTCTAAAGAAAACACTGGGGGCACCTGGGTGGCTCAGGCGTCAAGCGTCTGCCTTGGGCTCAGGTCCTGATCGCAGGGTCCTGGGATTGAGCCCCGCGTCGGGCTCCCTTCTCCGCAGGAAGCCTGCTTCTCCCTCTCCCACTCCCCCTGCTTATGTTCCCTCTATCGCTGTGTCTCTCTGTCAAATAAATAAATAAAACCTTTTTAAAAAAAGAAAGAAAGAAAGAAAACACTAGACCCAGGGGCGCCTGGGTGGCTCAGTCAGTTAAGCGTCTGCCTTCGGCTCAGGTCATGATCCCAGGGTCCTGGGATCGAGCCCCGCGTCGGGCTCCCTGCTCAGCGAAGAGCCTGCTTCTCCCTCTCCCTCTGCCTGCTGCTCTGCCTACTTGTGCTCTCTCGCTCTCTCTCTGTCAAATAAATAAATAAACCTTAAAAAATATATATATAATAAAATTAATTAGTTAAAAAAAAAAGAAAGAAAAAGAAAACACTAGACCCAGACGGCTTTGCAGAAGACTTCTACAAGAGCAGAAGAGTTTATTAGGCAAGAATAATAATGTTGATTCAAAAACCAAACATGGACAATATGAGAAAGGAAAGGAATGCCCCTTTCACGCACACAGATAACACGCAAACACCCTAAGTAAAATGCTGGCCAGTTGCATCCCATTGTGTGTGTGTGTGTGTGTGTTTTTAAGATTTTGTTTAATTATTTGACAGAGAGAGACACAGCGAGAGAGGGAACACAAGCAGTGGGAGAGGGAGAAGCAGCTTCCCGCTGAGCAGGGAGCCCGATGCGGGGCTTGATCCCAGGACCCTGGGCTCATGACCTGAGCCGAAGGCAGACGCTTAATGACTGAGCCACCCAGGCAACCTCCACATTGTATTTTTTAAAAAGATGGCATGCCATCCTACAAATGCAAAGATAGCATAATATTAGAATATCTGTTAATGTAATATACCACATGAATAGCATAAAGGAGAAAAAAGATGATCCTCTCCAACGTGCAGAAAAAAACATTTGATAAATTCACCATTATTTTAGGATACAAAGTTCGTAAACCTACCACACATTTCGTGATCGGGGTAGGAAGAAGCTTTGTTAACCTCATCAAGACAGCTATAAAAAAACATTTAATATAATTCTTATGGAGAAACATGAGAAGTATTCTCTTTAAAATTTCCTATTATCTCCAGTTATATTGAACAATATGCTGGAAGTCAGAACCAACACAATAAAGAAGAAATTGAAGGCCTAATAATTGGAAAGAAAGAAATAAAACTCTCTTTGCAACTGATACAATTATCTTTGTATCTGGACATAAGATCAATGTACAAGTCAATTGCATTCCGACATACTAGGAACAAATAACTAGAAAACATATGCAAAAAGAAATATGATTACATCAGCACCACATGTCACATACCGGGGATAAGCCTAAGAAAAAATACACAAAGCCCTGATAAGCAAAACTGTAAACTTTTAAGGGACATAGACTTGCATGAATGGAGAGATATACTGTGTTCATGCTCAGGAAGCCATAACACAGTTAAGATACAAATTCTCTCCAAACTGATCATACTGTCAGTTTAATTGCAATAAAAATACCACATTTGAGGAATAAGTTCCTTTGATGAGAAAAGGGCCAAGAATAGCACAGACACTTCCCTGGACTCTGTCGACGCAAACTGACCAGAAAGCACTCTAATAAAGAAGAAAACAGTTTTCTTTGAACCCAGATTAGGACAGCTGTCTGGGGAATGCGATCTTCACAAGGACCAAAGTGCTCCGGAGAATGAACAGTTTTTAGGGGGTTATATCCTTTTTTACATAAAGAGCCATAAATCAGTATGTCAGAAGTACATTCTTGTAAAAATTCAAGAAGACCATAGATGAACACGTAGGCAGGAATCACGAGTTTTAACGTCATGGAAAGTAGGAGCATGGATCGATTTCTTAAGGACAAGATATTTTCCTTCAGGCCCCTCATTCACGAAGCAGATGGACAACGCATGCTTGACCGGCCATAAATCAGGCTTTGGGTTTAAACAAAGTTTATGTACAGTCATGCTGACTTGGAAAGCCTAAAATGGCTTCCCTTGTCTATCAGGCCCGTCGAGAGTTTTTCTGTCATCTACTCAGAGATCATGATTCATGAAGAAACGGTCATAATGAAGACTGTGAGCTGCCGTTGGGAAGTGGCAGCCAGCCCAGCATAGTGCTCGAGGCGGCTCTGTTACTGTCCCAGGTGCCCCTCACCATTGTGAGGACACGCCCTTTCCCTCCCAGCTTGCTAAATATTTATCACAAATAGACACTGTACTTCATCAAAGATTTTAAACCTTTTTATTTTGTACATATGTTTGACTTTTTTTGAATTATGGCTATAAGTTGTAAATGCCATAAAAGAGAAGAAAAGGTATTAGCAACTGTAGTCGTCAGGATAAGTCAATAAAAAACTCGATAAACTGAAAGCTCACGATCATCAGCGAGCAGATCAGCGAGCAGATCAGCGAGCTGGAAGATAGGGTTGAGTACTCCCAGGAAACACCAGGAAGGGACAAAGGGATGGAAGACATGAAGTAAAAAGACACAGAGGCTAGATGGGCTAGATGGGCAAGTGACTACTGTCATTGACAAAGAGGTCCCAAAGGGAGAGAAAAAATACACAGAGGAGAGGAAGAAATACTAAGACAAAAAATGGTTGTGAATCCACACACACACACCCCACCCCAGTTTAAGGAAAGATAAAAGACTTCAGTTTGGAAGGGCTTGTAGAGTGCTGAATAATGGAGATAAGAAAATATAGCCACAGAAAGGTTCTAGTGCGATTCACGAACACCAAAGACAGCTTCTGGGAGCTTCCAGGAAAAAGCCAGATGGCACCTACAAAGCAACGATAGATGGACAATGGCCGTCTCAAGAGGCACTGGATTCAGGGAGAAAACGGGTTGCTGAGCACAAAGTGTTGATTGAAGGGCTAGAAATAAACTCAGGACGAAATTCACAATATATTTTGTAAATAAAGCAAAGCAAGTAACTTAGTACGTTGATTGAGGATTTACAACAAGACTTATTAACAATTCAGCAACCAACACGACTGGAATAGACAGGACCAGAGGGAAGTGAGTACACGCCAAGGTACTTATCCTTGCAGCTGTTGGTAAATTTAGGTTGTTGAAGGAGATTAAGAACCCATCACCAGAACGGTCTGCTACAATCACTTTGTTCTTGCTACCATCTGCAGTAGCAAAATTAGATGCTTCAACACCACATCGTAAAGCTTGACTTACAGACAGAAATACCTCCCATCTCAGTACACATGCCCTTGGTTGACAGTGTGACTCTACACTCCCATCAACAGATGGAGTCCTCTTCTCCACCCTTGGTCTGGTCTGGTGACTTGCTTTCACAAGCAAAATGTGGTGAAAGGGACATTATGGGACTTCTCAGGCTAATTCTTAAGAGGCATTGCAGTTTGTGCTTTTTCCCTCTTGGAATGCTGCCCTGGATCCTCTGGTCCACAGGCCAGGGAGAGAATTAGGTGGGGCCCAGCCAGCCAGCCAGCCAGCCAGCCAGCCATCTAGCCATCTAGTCATCCATCCAGCCATCTAGCCATCCAGCCATACATCCAGCCATCTAGCCATCCATCCATCCATCCATCCATCCATCCATCCATCCATCCATCCATCCATCCAGTCAGTCAGCCAGCCAGCAAGCCAGCCAGCCTTCTAGCCATCCATTCAGCCATCTAGCCATCCATCCAGCCAGCCAGCCATCTAGCCACCCAGCCATCCAGCCAGCCATCTAGCCA
>NW_023270615.1:18809767-18862743 GCF_011800145.1 Mirounga leonina
AGCCAGCCATCTAGCCACCCAGCCATCCAGCCAGCCATCTAGCCACCTAGCCATCCATCCAACCATCTAGCCATCCAGCCAGCTATCTAGCCAACCAGCCATCCAGCCAGCTATCTAGCCATCCAGCCAGCTAGCCAGCCAGCCAGCCATCCAACCAGCCATCCAGCCAGTCAGCCATCCATCCATCCAGCCATCCAGCCAGCCAGCCAGACAGCCAGCCAGCCCTCCAACCATCCAGCCATCCAGCCATCCAGCCCTCCATCCATCCATCCATCCATCCATCCATCAGCAGCACTGGCCAACAAACATGTGCCTGAGGTGCTGAATGCAGCATCTGAGTGAGACCAACAAAAATGAGGAAGGGAACTGCCCAACAAACCCTCAGAATCATGAGAAAAAATAAATCACTGTTCTCAGTCACTAATTTGGGGGTGGGGGTAGTTTACTATGCAATGATAGTCAACTAACAGTCTCCCCTTTTTGTTTTAGATTTGTCTCACATCAGTAAATCTGATCAGGGAAAACTAAGCTACATACAGCACCATAGCTACAATGAACTCCATGAAATGCTTTTAGTTTTCCAACCTCCATTGCACTGGAAGGATGTTGGGCTCAGTCATGAACACGGCACACAATTCTGAACGATGCACTAACTTGAAAACCTAGTTAAGACGGATCTTTAAGCAAGTTGGCCCAGACACTTTTAGAAAAGAAGGAAAACAGTCTAACTCATTTTATAAGGCTCACATAATCTTTACACCAGAATCAGAGAAGGGTAATAAGAGAACAATAAAAGCAAAATGAGAGTCATTCCATTTTAAATGTGGATGTGAATTTAGCTGCATGAACCTCACATTTTTTTTAAAAAAACTGCATCAAGGAGAATTTGTCTCAAAACAAAACAGCAATGAGTGTACTGGCAGTGAGCCAATCCAACAATGTAACTGACACAGGATGGACAAAGGAAAAGGAAATGCCACGTTCATACATGCAGAAAAAAACATCTGATAAAGTTGACCCCTGATTTATAATAAGAACTGTCAGCACAGAGGATAACTTTCTTACCTGATAGAAGCTACATACCAAAATCCTACAGCAAACACATATTTAATGGAGAAACTTTAGACACATCCCCTTTAAGATGGGAAATGGCACAAAGACACCTGCTATCACCACCTGTGGACCTTTCCTAGGGGTACCTTGATGTGGAAAAGTTGCGAGCGGTGCTCCAAGTAGCTAAGCCTTAACCTGACAATGAATGCACAAGATCTTTATGGAGACAACAGAAGATGTATACAAATGGAAGATCTATATTAATGGAAAGTACCATGATTGTGGGGCTGCCCACATAACACTGGGAGATGTTAGGGCTCCCCAAGTAAATGTGTATTCTCAACAACACAATCCCAATAAAAATTGCAGAGTTTTTTAAGGAAGTTAAAATTTTTTCTAAAGTTCATATGGAGGAATAAAGATCCACAAATAACTAAATCAAATTTCAAAATGATAAGGGAACCTGGGAAAAACAAATAAAACAATGGGGCAGAAAAGAAATCCACGTACAGTGGGAGTGGATGTTTGATAAGCATGGCGCCATATATCCATGGGGAAAGTGCACAACTGAGAAAGAAAATTGTTCCAACGTGTGCAGAAAATGTGAAAAAAAACAAACTATGAGGCTAAAGATAAAAATGTTGGAGGATGTCTTTATGACCTTGGGATCACAAGAGGCAGAATATTTATGCAACAGTAACCATAGGCAAGCAATTGATGGATTTGACTACAAGAAGAGTGATTAATTCTGTTCAACAGAGACACCTAGATCGGACCACAGTATCCATTGGAAGACAAGATAGGTTTACAATCAACTTTATCAGGTGCTTGACACAAGATATTTGCAATATAATTCCAACGCGGAATATCAAGATTTTACTAAGAACATCTACAAAACAGTAAGAAAAAAATAGAAATCCAACAGAAAGTTGGCCAAAGATATAAATAGGCATTTCACAGAAGGGAAACATCTGGAAGGCTAACAGTGTATGAAGATATGACTACACTCATTTGTAATCAGAAAAATACAAATTAAAACAACCATAGCTGCTTCCTTATATCCATCATATTGGCAGAAATCAGCAAGTCCAATATTAGGAAGTGTTTGTAAGGACATTAGGGCATGGGAACTCTCATGGTCTATTAGTGGAGTATAAGCTGATATATCCCTGCTGGAAGCAGGCTGGTTCCAAGCTGCCCAGATTCATAAGGTTCAGGTTTCTATAGCTATATATCTACTACCTGTCTTTCTACGTGCCAACGTAATTAGATCTAGAGAGCGTTAAGCAAAAAAGTTTTTAAAAAATGGAATAGAAGAGAATCAAAACTCAATACCATTTATGTAAATGAAAACCAGAATTTTTTTTCCATACAGAAAATATATGGGAAACATTACATATTTTACAAATGTGATTTATATTCATATCCCCAAGTTCTATCTGTAACACGTGATCGTGGGTACCTTTACAGAAGAATGAAGTGGGAACAGAGAGGGTAGATGGTGGAGAATACAATAAAGGGGATTTACACGGGCCAATGAGAACACTACCCCATCACCTGAGAAGCGTGATTAATTCAGTTCTCTACCCATCTGGTCCAGCACATTTTCCCCCTCTGTAAACTGAAGGTCTGACTACCTGATCAAGTTGTTATTATTCTTATTGTAACATTCTCTGTTAATTTTCCATAGGTGAAAAATTGAGTTCTGCTAAAGATTTTT
The DNA here is from genome assembly GCF_011800145.1 of Mirounga leonina. Taxonomy (NCBI): domain Eukaryota; kingdom Metazoa; phylum Chordata; class Mammalia; order Carnivora; family Phocidae; genus Mirounga; species Mirounga leonina. Next base: position 18,812,541 of record NW_023270615.1, read on the forward strand.
ATTCATTACATATCTGACTGTGGAATCCTTCTTATAAAAGTTTCTTAAAGGTGTGAACAGAAGAAGCTATGAAAGAGCAGTGCTTCTCAAATCAGGTTCCTTCATTCTGGGGGGTCCTCGGGTTCCCTGCCAGACTGCTCGCATTCGGGGTGGGTCCACGAACAGATTAATTCTGCATCATCTGTAGGATTTCTCCATGGCAGCTTGTGAATTGTGGCCAATGAGAACCCTACTGAGTTTTAGACTGCGTCAAGTGAACACAACAGGTGTACCACGGGCAGTCTAGCAGCTATCAGGAAAAGTCGGAAGAGGTGTGTCTTTGTTCCTGATCATTCCAGCATGAAGGTGCAGGGAGGAGTGTCAGCTGGGTGTCCTACAATTCAGCTAGGTTCCGACACCACCCACCCGGAGACAGCGCGGCGTCAGATCCCACAAGACCACCCCCTGCCCCACATTTCACATGCCAGTCACATATCCAGGTAGTCCCCCCCGGGCTTCTGACCAACCAGCTACAGGCTGGAGATTCCAACAGCCTCCTCCAACTCCGAATGAACATCACAACCCCCTTGTCCCCTGTGCTCCTGGCCGACGGGCCACGGATCCCAGGTTCCCACCATCCCCTCCTCGGGTTCCATTCATTTGCTGGAGCTGCTCACAGAACTCAGGGAAACATGTTACTTACTAGGTCACCAGTTTATCCTAGAAGGACACAACTCAGGAGCAGCCTGATAAAGAGACGCACAGGGCCAGCGACCGGGAGGGGCGCAGGGCTTCCCTTACCTCTCTCCCTGAATCTCCAGGAGCTCACCAACATGGAAGCTCTCCAAACCCTGTCCTTTAGGGTTTTTATGGAGGCTTCGTTACACAGGTGTGATTGATTAAATCACTGACCCTGGAGGTTCAACCTCCAATCCCTCTCCCCTCCCCGGAGGTCAGGGGGCGGGACTGAAAGTTCCAACCCTGTCCTCCCCTGTTGGTCCTCCTGGCAACCAGCCCCCGCCCTTGGGTGACCTAGGGGCATTCCAAAAGTGTCCCATTAACAAAACAAAAGACACCTTTGGCACTCTCCTCACTTTGGAAATTCCAAGAATTTTTGGAGCGCTGTGCCAGGACTAGGTTTTTTTTTTATTGTAAATCACAATATCACAATTTGAAGTACCAAAAGCCCAGTGGTGCTGGTAAGTCATACCAGCCTCCAAAAAGCCCATCCTTGAGCTTGTCTACCCTATCTGTGATATGATCAGTTTTAGCAAAACATCACCCATCACATTAAATGGAAGTCAGTTTCAGTTTGTCTTTAAACTGAAAGTTAGCTTAGTTTGTATCTAATTAACACTTCTGTTTTTAGTTGTTAAAGAGATACAAACCTTATTCTGGTTTTGTCTGTTTTTAAGTAACATTACAATGAAAATGTGGGGATTTCTTTTCCCCAGTATAGTGGATGTCGAGTGGACACTGGGGATCTGGGAGATTTACTTCCCTTTACAAGTGATCTGTACTCTTCTCAATCTGAAGCTCACTAGACCATGGGGGGCAGACCCCCGCTAGCCGCCCGGCACGTTTCGGTCCAGGGGGTCAGTGCCTCCTGGAGGGGTGTGGATAGTCGCCAGACGGTCAGCAGGGGCACGGGCTGCCTCCCTGTGTGGCACATGAACCTCCCCACAAAGGGGAAACATTCCACCCAGAGTCCTAACAATCAGAGATGTATTTGGTGAAGAGTAAAGTTTTAGAAGAATGCAAATGCTAGAGGGTTGAGGAATGGACTCCATTTAATTATTTTGCTACTGGGGAGGGAGCAGAAGGTGAGCTGAGGACAAAGCACAAGCTGACACCCCACAACCACCCCGCCCCCCAAGGTGGGATGAGTGTGACATTCCTCAGGCACTCCAAGGGGCCCTAAAACAAAGGAAAGGGGAAAAACAAATGGCCAACTGATAGCGATCACAGCTCCATCAGTTTGCCACTGTCTTAAGGATTTACAAGAAAAAAGCAATCTCCAGAAACCTATTGACTCAGTTTCCTGGAGACCTGACATCACCCCCCAGCCTCCATAGGATAGAAAATCTTAAGTAATCCATCACTGCTCACAACCCCAGGGCAGCAGCTCTTTCTGCCCACAGATCCTGTCCCCGAGCTTTAATAAAACCAACCTTTTTGCACCAAAAAATGTCTCAAAATTCTTTCTTGGTGGTTGGCTCACAGACCCTGCTCCAAACCACATCACTACGAGCTCAGAGCTAAAATGCACTGCACTGTGGGTTTAGATTTTTAAGTGGGAGGAGGAGGTAAATGAATTTCACTGGAGGAGTCCGTGGAGGAAGTGCTTGTGTACCTGGAGCTTCTCCAGGGGAGGGAGGGATTCTGCCAGACAGGAAGGAAAGTCTGGATCAAAAACAAAAGACTCAACGACACTGGGGCCGGAGCGGCAGACCTGGGTCCTGTCCCTGCCGAGAGCCATGATGGCGCCGCTTCGGATCCTGTTAAATGTTTAGGGAAGTAATCGGTGTGCTGAAGCACGTGCGGGAAGTGTCTTTACCCTGTTCTGATGGTTTGGTAGGATGTGTGACAATTTCCCACACAAATAATTACAAAAGAGAAAAATCATAATGATAAAGAGGAAAACCGGACCACACCTTAACCAAGCAGTCAAAATGCACATTGCCCAAGATGTGGGAAACAAAGGCAGAAGGAAAATGATTAGATTTCCTTACTATCTACAGCCCATTGACAAGACCTTGAAACAGGCAGTGACCTTCCTCTGGGAGCCCAGCTACCTCAGTGTTAATACTTTGCTAACTGGTGTAGGAAAGATGTTGGGGTTCAAAGCCAACAGTTAAGAAAGAATTCTTGAGACGTCTTTTGGTGCAAAAAGGTGGTTTTATTAAAGCCCGGGGACAGGACCCGTAGGCAGAAAGAACTGCAATGGGGTCAGGAGAAGTGGCCCGTTATATACTTTCAAGTTGGGAGGGGTTTAGGGTAGGGTAAGTCTCTAAGGAATTTTGGAAGTGAGGTTTCCAGGACCTTGGTGGGGGGGGCTAGCTATTGTTGGGAAAAGGTCATTTATTACCATCTAATAAAACTGGAGTCATGAGACCCTTCAGATAGATGTATATCGGTGGGCCGTATGCTTGGGGGATGATTGCCAACATGTATCTTGGGGGTGGGGTAGAGATAAAGGAAGTTTCCAAAGGAATTTTTTTTTTTTTTTAAGATTTTATTTATTTGACAGAGAGAGACACAGCGAGGGAGGGAACACAAGCAGGGGGAGTGGGAGAGGGAGAAGCAGATTCCCCGCTGAGCAGGGAGCCCGATGCGGGGCTCGATCCCAGGACCCTGGGATCATAACCTGAGCCGAAGGCAGACACTTAATGACTGAGCCACCCAGGCGCCCCTCCAAAGGAATTTTTATATGTTAAAGTAGACTTACAGGATCCTGGGGGTCGGGCTAGAATTGCCTTTTGTCTTTAGCAAAGTGTCAACCTCAAGGCAGTGAGTCCCTAGAGGAAGGTCACTCTGCCTGTTTCCAGGACTTGTCAACGGGCTGTAGGGAGTAAGGGAATTTAATAATTTCTCTTCTGCCTTTGTTCCCACATCACTAAGGGCAAAACACAATCTTACACTTAACCTGCCTGGAGCGCGTGTGGCTGTTCGTGTGTATATGTGGGTGTGCGGGTGTGGTGTGTGTGGTATTTTGTGTGTATGTGTGGAGCGTGCACGCGGTGTGGGTGCGAGTGTGGGACGCACGTGGTGGTGGCCGGGGGGGGGTGTCGCGCCGGGGAGCATGGTCAGCGCGGAGCTGGGCCTGGCGAGCCCCTGAGAACAGCCGGACGCGCCCGTGAGTCCCGGGATATCGGGGCGCCCACGTGGCCCCCCCCCCCTGCCTCTCCAGCAGCACACAGAGCCGCGTGAGGAGAGCCCTGTGATGGGCTGAGCGGGACGGACAGAAGGACAGCAGGGAGCCTGGTGGAAGGCTGTGGCTGCCCCTGGAAGAGCGACCGCTGAGGCGCTGCCTCCATTTTAGGGGCTCTGGGACAGCAGACAGGGACACTGGGAGGAGGAGCAGCTTGAGGAGAAGGCCTAAGGTCCTCTTAGCCTGCAGACCACGTGGCCCGAGCTCCCGAGCCCTGTGCGCCCCTCGTAGGAAGAAACCAAGACAGTAGGCGACAGTGTTGCGCTCAGCCGCTGGGCACCCGGGGCCCCCGCCTGGAGCAGGGTCAGCGTTTCCACAGGACAAGGCAAGAGGGGCGCGCGTCCTTGCAGCTGTTTCTATGGTAACCAGAGCTGGAGGGGGCTCTGTTCAAGCCCAGTTCCTGGGACAATCCCTACAGCCGTGAGTGCGTCTGCTGGCGGTGGCCCGCGGGGTGAAGGGCAGGACGCCGCCACGGGGATCTGAAGGGGGCCAGGGCAGAAGCCAAGGGAGCCACGGGACGCCTCCATCCTGCTTGTTTGAGTCCTTCGCACGGTTCCTGCCGGTGGCCAGGGACTTGGAGGGACCCAAACTGGAGTCCTGAAGGCAGCAAGTCAGGAGCAGGGACATGAGACTAAGTCACTTGTTGGAAGAGACCCAGCACACAGACCATTTACGCTCAGGAGGAAGGCTCAGCGCGAGTCTCACGCTCTAGCAGAGACACACCAATTCCGTGGGCCAGATGACCGGTCCTCAGCACTTCTCTGCTCTCTGGGGCCCCCAAACACGAACGTCTAGCTGTGCAACTCATCTGGCCACAGCCATGCGTCCGGTTTGCCAGCCACACATCCACGTGCAGCCCCAACGTGGCACGTGTCTTGCTGTGGATGCAGGGGCCAGATGTCACCTCAGGCTGCATTCCACTGGGGAACAGGCGAGTGCGTCTGTGGTATTTGCAAGAGACACCCAGGGACGGGAGGCAGTTGGAGTGACCGCGACCAGAGGTGACAGTGGAACTGCGTCACGGAGACCTTTGGCTTGCCGTGGTTTCTGTGCCTTTTGAGGCCTGATTGCCCAGTTGACCAATAATTTCGTGAGCCAGCCAATCCCATTCCAGCAAGTGTCATTTTTGCTGAAGTTAGGTGGACTTTGACACCTGACACTTTGACAGCTGCTATAACTGATACTTTGCTTTCATTACATTCCAGTTAATCATTTGTGTGTCCGTCCTCACGCAGTTTGTGTATGACTCGAAGCAAGGTCAGGGTCTCACTCACGTTCACATGCCCAGAGCCAACACCTCGCCTGCTTTGTGCTGGGTGCTGTGTCGCTCCTGGCTTTGCTCTGTCTGACCATGGGCAGTCACGTGTCTATAACGGAAGAGGTCACCTCTATCCCCATCTGTGCTTGTGACCAGGAGGACCACAGAAACCCAAGGGGGCAGAGTCGGCGTGCTCTGAGGACGGTCTGAGAAGCCTTCCGAGGTTAACTGCAAGAATTTTGTGCTATTTACTGTCACTGTCCAGATTCCTTTACTCTGAGTTTCTACCAGCCTGCTGGTTTGTTGGGATTTTGCAGTTCCAGAACCTTGCAGAAGGGTGGAGTACTGCAGGGGCTCCTCGACAGTGTCGTACAGAGCAGCCTGGGGGAAGGGGTGCATGTGGTGAGCATAGCCATGTCCCCGAGAAGGTCATCACCCATTTCCCAGGTAGTGCCAGTGGGAGATCCATTGTCCAAGGGGCAGCCTTAGATTTCAGCCCAGGGCTGATTCCATGCCAGGTAACATTCCTTATTGTATGGTTAATGCTGGTTGTGCTTTCCAGGCAGCCATAGCCTTTAGAGAGAGTCCAAATCCCTCTGGCGGCCAGGAAAAACACAAAGCAGAAACCATCAATAAAGATCATCCCTTAGGGGTGCCTGGGTGCCTCAGTCGTTAAGCATCTGCCTTCGGCTCTGGTCATGATTCCAGGGTCTTGGGATCAAGCCCCGCATCGGGCTCCCTGCTCAGTGGCAAGCCTGCTTCTCCCTCTCCAACTCCCCCTGCTTGTGTTTCCTCTCACTGTGTCTCTCTCTGTCAAATAAATAAATAAAAATCTTAAAAAAAAAGATCATCCCTTAACTCTGACCTGTAATCATTATAAAGTATTTTAAACTACATATATTTTAAAATTTATTTGCACTCGGGTAGTTCTTTTGCCTACATCCATGCTTGAGTTTTTAACATCCACCCCTCTAGATCATTCCATCGTATGCGGCCTTATTCCGTGTTACAGGTATAAATTAGTTATTGCCAACTCACTTATGCTTTCATAGTTTACTCTTGCCAAGTGTATGGTGAAGCCTCGCTTCTAAAAACACCTACCAGGATGCTGCCGAAGTGGGGAGTGTTGGCAAGGGCCTCAGAGCGACATGCTTCGTGTCTGTGGCCGGCCTGGGGGGACCTCATGCAAGAGAGAGAGAGAGCGCGCGCACCTGCCAAGCAGCTCATCATCTATCTGCTGGAGCAAAGCAGGCTCAAGGACAGGCTACGGTGAGGTCTGGTCTCTGCAGGTGCACTGGGGGCCCAGGTCCTGCAGAGAGGACTGGCTTGCAGATTTCATACGTGACATTTCTGGGCAGACGGGCTGCTCTCTTCTGTTCAGGAGATGAGGTGGGGGAAACACTCTGTGTGCGCTTAATTCTGCATCCTCAGGACCCATGATATTTTTCCACCGAGAAGGTGGGGAGGGATCTCCTCATGGGCAGGATGAGGATGGCACTTTGCAAGGACAGATGTCCTCTGGGGAAATTCATGGTGCTCTGAGTGAGGCTCCCCCCTGGGGCGTGTCAGTTCCTGCCTCCCCTCCTCTTCAAGGCACCGACAGGACAATTCAAACAAAGGTCAGAAACCTTGGCTGGCTTCGAACATGCATTCAGCCAACGAGAGAAGTCACAAGCTCTTCGGCACACCGTGGGTGGTTTCAGAGTGCACATGGCTGCATCCGAATTCACCAAACAGAGATGTGAGATTGATCTTTCCAAACGTGTGGTGCCTTCCGTGAGTCATTCTGATAGATGGAAGCAGGCGGCCGAGTCCCTTCCCGACTTCGACGCTGCCAGGAGCTGGACCTGTCGTCACTACCACAACTTCCCTGGACAGTAGTCTCCCCTCCAATGTCGAGGAGGAATCGAAATGCCAGAGAAGATGCCTTTTGAAAATGAAACATGAAAAACTCAATATTTTGAGTTCTTCTCCCAGGAAGATGTAATGCAAAAGGAGAACATGAATAAACTTATTTTAGGAACCGAAATGACTTCAAGTGGGAAGTCTCAAGCCTTGCCAGCAATGAGTCACACATGCAGTGTTTGTAACACTTTATTTCTGCAATGACATTTCAAATTAAAAACACTACCTGTGAAATGCAACGTGATCCTGTTTTTTAACAATATGTAGCATATGTATTTTAAGTGGGAAGACAAAAACAAACGGATAGGCCAGGGTAGGTTAATTCTGCTAATTCAACTGCCTGTTCTCTTCAGAGTGTGAAGGATAATCTGCAAGTTTAATTCTGTTATTCAAGGAAGATGTTATATGTATATAAAGTATCAGAATGTCATTTATTTTCCCAATCATTCCAAATAACTGCATAACCAAACGGACGGGTCTCCCGGGATGGCGGCATCAATGCTTCGGACAGGGACAGTCCCGGGGCGAGCTGGACGAGGAGGTCACCCTACAGCCCCGTGGGAGGCTTGTGGGTGCCGGGCTCTCTTGTCTGTGGACGTCCGTAGCCTCGCCGATGAGTCATGCCAGGGGCCTGCTATGGGGGAAACGTTGTGAGCGAGACAAACGTGGGCCTTATTCCCATGGAGCTGTCAGCTCCCATTCTGCTGGCTGGTCAGATGGCAGACACAGAAACAGTGGGGGTGATTCCAGGCAGAGGCAATGGTCGGCAGGAAACCAGGCTGGTGACGTGCCTGATGGGTGGGTGGGTGGGTGGGTGGGATTTGGCTTAGAGCAGGTCCCCGGAAAAGGCCCCACGGGGCAGCAGCCATAATGCTGACCGCTGCACAGCAGAAAGGGGACAGTGGGAGAGAGGAGGACAGAGCAGAGCATAGGAACCGAGGGGCCTTGGTCCCCGGCGACATGGGGCTTGGAGAGGAGTTTGGGTTTTACTGTAGATACAGTGGGAAACCACTGGGGGGGGATAGGGAGCGGGGAGTCCTGATGGGGTGGCGATGCCTGGTCTGCACTCCTCGCTGGGGTCCATTGCACGGATTGCCTCACGTGCAGAGAATTTCAGGGCGCATCTCCTCATCCACGTGCCCACATTTACCCACAGAAAACGCATGTTCTTAAAGAAATCAAGAAATCAGGTAGTCCTTCTACATGAATGCGGGGCAAGCCTACTCTTCATAAGGAGGTATTTCCCACTGTTGAGAGATGTTCAAGGGGCACTCCCGGGCGGGGCGAAGACCTTGACCTGAGCAATCCCCCCTGCTGGTCCTTCTAAAGCCTTCCTTCCGCACCCTGTGACCGTCTCCTCTGCAATTCCGGCGTCAGCCACGAGGCGGCTTGCGGCTGGTCTTGCCCACAATGGATTTGTCCCCCTTTCCCATAGGGCTAAGTCGGGAGGGTGGAGGGAGCGGGGCAGTGCTGGGCACAAGGAGGCTGGGCTCCGGGAGGGGACTGGCCACTCCAGGGACAGAGCCCCCGTGGCGCAGAGCCCGTAGCTGGGAAAGGGTCAGGCTGAAGTGTGGGCTTTTCTCATTCAGACCTCTTAAACTAGCAAATAAAAGAGAAAAAAAATAAATAACAGGCAGCAGGAAAGCAGAAAATAGGAGAACACCGTTCTTGAATCCAGGTTTACATATACCTCCTAGGAAAAGATGTGTCCTTCCTGGGGATAAGGGACACTGAAAAACCGGATCATGGCGCTGAATATCCACTTCTCCGGAAATACAACGCTGTTTTAATTTGTCATAATCAGGCTTATTCCAGAATTTCTGTTACTGGTACAATACATAGCTGAATCCAAGAATAGGTCCAGAGGCCAGAATGTCTGTTTGATTGTGGTATGTTACCTATATTTCTTTTTTTTTTTTAATTTTTTTTAAGATTTTATTTATTTGTGAGAGAGAGAATGAGAGACCGAGAGCATGAGAGGGAGGAGGGTCAGAGGGAGAAGCAGACTCCCTGTTGAGCAGGGAGCCCGATGTGGGACTCGATCCCGGGACTCCAGGATCATGACCTGAGCCGAAGGCAGTTGCTTAACCAACTGAGCCACCCAGGCGCCCCTGTTACCTGTATTTCTTATTGTGGTTTAAACACAACGTCCCCAGTACTCCAGGAGTAAAGGAAAATCCTGTAATTCCTGGATTTTCCAGTGATTTCAGCCGTTAACTGGGTCAGGTAAAACTTAAAAACAAGAACAAAAATGAAGATGAAGGGAAGACGTTGGAGCAAAAGGAAGACCAATTGAGTGAATTTTGTCGTTTGCAGAAACATGCTGCTTTTGGAAGCAGAAGTCAGCGGGTCCCCAGGGGTGGCCCAGAGTAGCCGTAGCAGCCCCTGGAACCCACTAGAAATGTAGATTCTCAGGCCCACCCTGCACCCCTGGGATTAGAAACTCCAGGGCTTGTGTGTTTTCAACAAGGAGGGTTTTTTTCCCCCTCTGAGCAGCCACCTGTGTTCTCCCTACTCTAGATTGGCCTGAGACCCAGGCCCTATGTGGACTTCTCCTACCCATTCTTTTCTTTTTTAACATAAAATTTCGTTACAAAATAAATCTTAAATGCAAAAGACAGTAGTCAATGCATGTGTAAAATTAAAAGGAGGATGCTGAAACCAACCCCCGATCAGGAACTAGAATATTACCAGCACTTTGGGCTTCCTGATGCATCTGTTTTCTGAGACAGAGGCCATGGGAAAGGGAGGTGCTGGTGGTTTTTCATGTCTCTTCGGTTTCATTACTTTAGGGTCCATAGTATTAGTTGGACCGTCTCCAGGACGCACCGTAACTTTAGTGTAACGCGTAACTTCCCGTTTGTGTTCTCCCGTCCAGTGTCCTCATCCTCCATAATGTTCTAGATGAGTCAGTTCCTTAAAAACATTTCATTTTTGTCAACTTCACAGTCCACATGACCGGTTAGTTTGGAGGCTGGAACATACCAGTTTTAATTACCCACAGCTTCTAATTTTTGCGGTAATTCATAATATCCTCATGAAAATTCTATGATTCAGTCCTTCCTTTTTTTTTTTTTGTAGAAATGGCTGGTGCTCAGGCAAAGACTGATTAAACTAGCTACACAGGCATTAAAAGTTAATGCCTTTTTTTCATTTTTACCCACATATCAGGAGTTACCATGGTTACTGAGAAGGGTCCAGGTAGCACCAACTTGCAGATGTCCTGTGTTTTCCCTGGCTCCGTCTCTCACTTACCGCACCATCGCGGGAACTAATTTTCAGGGAAAGCGTTGTTTTGTTTTGTTTTTTCTATCCTCGGTTAATCTGGGGAGCTCGTTATGTCTTACCGCACACCCTTGGCTCGCACACCCCGTCTCCCGTTCCAGCCGCTGCAGGGCAGACAGAGGCGGCCGGCGCAGACAGCCTGCAAGAATGGCCGTCCTTCTGTCCGCTCACCTGCATATCTGTTTACTTTTCATCCATAATCGTTTCTTTTCCACCGTGGAATGGGACCACCTCCTCCACAATCTCGGCGGGGGGGTCTTAGGATCACGCCGGTTGCGAGCAACAGAAACCGACTGGAGAAAAGGGTGTTTCAGGCTGCCACGGGCCTCGATGCCCCTGGAACAGTGGACGTGAGCTTCTCTTTGTGGTTTCCTGTCATTCTTTCTATTCTTGTGGTGGTGGTAACACGTACATGACATAAAATGTACTGTTTTTACCATTTAAGTGTCCAGTTCTTTGGCATTAAGAATCTTCACGTTCTTCCACCACCACCACCACCACCATCGTCCGTGTCCAGAACTTTCTCACCTTAGTGGCCACTAAGTGACAACGGCCCACTGGCCCTCCCCTGGCCCCCAGGGACCGCAATTCTACTCTCAGTCTCTACGAATTTGACTACTCTAGGCACTTCACACGAGTGGGATCATATAACCTCTGTCCTTGTGTGACTGGTGTATCTCCCTCAGCATCATGTCCTCAAGGTCCATCCATGTCATAGCAGGTGTCAGAATGTCCTTCCTTTTTAAGGATGAGTAACATCCCATAGAATGGATGGACCACAAGGTGTTTATCCATTCATCCAAGGATGGACACTTGGGCTGCTTCTGCCGTTGGGCGGTCGTGAATGGTGCGGCTATGAACATGGGTGTGCAAACATCTGTTTGAGTCCCTGCCTTCAATTCTTTTGGGAATATACCCCTAAGTGGAATTGCTGGACCGTAGGGAAATTCTATGTTTGATTTTTTTGAGGAATCATCGTACTGTTCTCTGCAGCATCTGCACCATTTTACATTCCCACCAACAGTGCACAAGGGTTCTGTTTTTTCCCACATTTTTGCCAATACTTGTTGTTTTCTCTTTCTGGGGGGGGGCGGTTTTGAGGGTTTTTTTTAGAGCAGTCATCCTAATGGGTGTGACGTGTTTTCTCACTGTGATTTTGGTTTGTATTTCCCTGATGAAGAGTGATGTTGAGCATCTTTTCATGTGCTTATTGGCTGTTTGTGAATCTTCTTTGGAGATATCTATTCAAGTCCTTTGCTCATTTTTCAATTGAGTTGTTCGTTTTGTTGTTGTTGTTGCTGACTCGTGGGAATTCTTACATTTAAGCCTTTGGTCAACTTCAGCACCATTAGTTGAAAAGACTGTCCTTTTCCTGTGATTCTTGTCTTCTTTGAAGTTCAGCTTCCTCTGCATCGTGGGTCCACCTGACAGAAATAGGGCTCCTGAGGGTACATATTGCGGGTCTAGTCAACTGGACAGAGTCTCCCAATTCTTTGTTGTTCCAGTTCCAAATGATGATTCCTTCATGGACCTGACTTAGTAGCCAGAGGGCTGGGATCACTTGACTAATGAGGACTCATGGCTGAAACCATTCATCCCACGAGTATTTCTGAAGCACATCCCAGGGAACTTGTCCTGTTCTAGGCACAGAGGTAGAGCAGTGAGCAAAGCGATGTCCCTGCCCTCGGGGGCATTCACTCTAACAGTCACAGGAATGAAGAAGAGAGGATAACCTCCAAGAATAGGATCTGAAAGACCCCCTGCAAACAACTCTCTGTACTAAACAATATGCCACATATATGCATGTGAAGAACCCTTAGTAGAAACTTTCACATTCTCATGATAATTTTTTAAAAGAGGATTTGTTTGATAGATAAATTAGTTCAGGTTATATTTTAATAATAAAAAAATTACACCTGGGTGGCTCAGTTGGCTGGGCAACTGACTCTTGATTTTGGCTCAGGTGATCTCAGGGTCGGGGGTCAAGTTTTGCATCGGGCTCCGCACTCGGCATGGAGTCAGTCTCCTTGTCCCTCTGCTTCTGCTCCTCCCCCCACTCCCACTCTGTCTCTCTCTTTCTCAAATAAATAAATAAACAAATCTTTTTTTTTTAAATGGAATCTCTCTTTTTTTTTTTTTTTTAAAGATTTTATTTATTTATTTGACAGAGAGACAAAGCGAGAGAGGGAATACAAGCAGGGGGAGTGGAAGAGGGAGAAGCAGGCTTCCCGCGGAGCAGGGAGCCCGATGCGGGGCTCGATGCGGGGCTCGATCCCAGGACCCTGGGATCATGACCTGAGCCGAAGGCAGACGCTTAACGACTGAGCCACCCAGGCGCCCCTAAACAAAATCTTTTTTAAAAAAGTTACATAAACACTTTTCTAAGTGAGAACAGCTTTTACAAACCAGGATAAAATAATTTAATGATGAAGGCACCTGGGTGGCTCAGTCAGTTAAACATCTGCTTTTGGCTCAGGTCATGATCCCAGGGTCCTGGGATTGAGTCCCGCATTGGGCTCCTTGCTCAGCGGGGAGCCTGCTTCTCCCTCTGCCTCTGCCTGCCACTCCCCCTTCTTGTACTCTCTCTCTTTCTCTCTCTGTGTCAAATAAATAAATAAAATCTTAAAAAAAAAAAAGAATTTAAAGATGAGCAAAACGGTCAGGTACCAGAGAACAATTAATTTTGAGAGAAGTCAATTTTGGCTGGAGCAAAGTCAAAGACAAGAGCATTTTGGTAGGACTCTGGGTAATTCATGGGTCCTTGAAAAGCAAGGAGCAGGTGATCAGTCCTGCCTGGGACAGAGAGCAGCGAGAGGGCAGGGGGTTGGGGTGGGTGGTGTGTTTGGCGTGCCGTGTCTTTGTCCGACACAGCCTTGAAGGATCCCCAGGATGGCTCACAGGTCCCCCAGGGAACACTGCTTCCCTAAAGACACGGTGCTCTTATGAGCTCGGTGTGTCAGAGAGCTGGTCACATGTCCGATGACGCTGTATCATATGTGAAGCACGAGGGCTGGAACAGTGGTCTGTGCTTTCAGATCTGGGTGGGGATTCTGGTGCCACCACGGTAGATGACCTTAGATGAATTATTTCCTTTTTCTGAGTCTTGGTTTCCTTGCCTGTGAAATGGACACGAGAGTCAATGTCCTAAGGTTACAAGGGGGTGTTTCATTTTTCCTTCAAAAATACTAATCATTGTCAACTCCCACTTCGATAATCATAAGCAATGCTAACCATTTATCTTGCTCCCAAATAAAGAGCCAGGCAGGACGTGGCCATCCTTGCTCCGTGCAGGGTCGGCTGGGGCCAAGTGGCTGGGGACACTCACAGGGTTGGTACCGTGCTGCTGGCTGTGGGGTGGGCAATAGATTATGGCTCATTCACATGCTGAAACCCTAGGTGGCCATGAAATATGGTACTACAAAAGAAGATTCAACATCCTGAAGAGCTGTGAAGTGGAAACACTCAGCTTATAGAATAGTAGGCTTCATATAATCGTACTTTACTTAGAAGTGTGTGGTGTAGATGTGGGGTGGGGGGTGGGGATGTAGACAGAAGGATGGACAGATATAAACCAACATTTAAATATAGTTAATATGGGGGCGCCTGGGTGGCTCAGTCGTTAAGCGTCTGCCTTCAGCTCAGGTCATGATCTCAGGGTCCTGGGATCGAGCCCCACATCGGGCTCCCTGCTCCGCGGGAAGCCTGCTTCTCCTTCTCCCACTCACCCTGCTTGTGTTCCCTCTCTCACTGTGTCTCTCTCTGTCAAATAAATAAATAAAATCTTAAAAAATAAATAAGAATAAAAATAAAATTTAACTGGTGCCCTGGGGCACCTGGGTGGCTCAGTCATTAAGCGTCTGCCTTCGGCTCAGGTCATGATCCCAGGGTCCTGGGATCGAGCCCCACATCGGGCTCCCTGCTCAGCGGGAAGCCTGCTTCTCCCTCTCCCACTCTCCCTGCTTATGTTCCCTCTATCGCTGTGTCTCTCTGTCAAATAAATAAATAAAACCTTTAAAAATATATATAGTTAATAAGTATTTTCTATTTTTTTAAAAGATTTTATTTATTTATTTGAGAGAGGGAGAGAGAGAGCACAAGCAGAGGGGAGGGGCAGAGGGAGAAGGACAAGCAGACACCTCGCTGAGCAGGGAGCCCGACATGGGGCTCGATCCCAGGACCCTGAGATCATGACCTGAACCGAAGGCAGACACTTAACCCACTGAGCCGCCCAGGCGCCCCGTATTTTCTATTTTTGCTTACCTTTATATCCCTTTATATATGTTCTAAATACTGTTTTTTAAATAAGGCTATAGCCCATCCTGAGAACCATCCCTGTGTTGACATCTCTTGACCTTACAAAGCATTTGCCCCCAGCAAGGGCATCTGCCTGGAGGATTCACCACTTCCCACGTGTTCAGAGCCTCCCTCATGGTCTGTAGTAACACACTCGATATCCCAGTTAATCTGCAGGAAGACCCAACCCTGCACTTCTCTTCCTTGCGAGCAACATGGCGAAGCACAAGTCTTGGTCCTTGGGGATGCTCGGCTCTGCTAGGAGAAGCCCTAGCTCCCCATCCACCACCATCAGGGGTTCTTCCCACTTCCCGCCTCCCAGCTAGCCCAGCATCTAGCTTGGCTGGAAGTCCCAGATGACCGTGGGACCCAAACCCCCACCTGCCTCCTCTGCTGGGGCAGTCACCTTGGCCCGCCACACGCTGAGAGCATTCAAGGACAGCCAGCAGGCTGTGCTCGGGCCGGCCGAGAGTCGGGAGGGAAACTAACAGTCCCTGTCCTGCTGGGGAGCCAGTGTGGGGTCCTCATGTGTTCTATCCACCCAGAAAGAGAGGGGAGCCCCCTCCTCGAAGCTGGGGGTGAGTGCTGGGTTCCTGGGGCCCCAGGAAGAGGGGGAGAGGGATCACAGGATTACAGGAGCATCTGGGTCCCATGGGCTAAAGTCAGGGGTCCCAGGCTGCGTGCCTTCTTGGGAGCCCTGGGGAGAATCTGAACCCCTGCCTGTTCCCTCTTCTAGAGGCCCCCTGCGCTCTTTGGCTCTGACCTCCTCCCTCCGTCTCCAAAGCCAGCACGGCAAATCCTCCTCACATCCCGCCCTCCTCCACCCTCGCATCCCTCTCTCTGTGGGAAGTGCTCTCCTCTTTCATGGACTCCTGTAGCTAGACTGGCCCCAGCTGGGTATCCCAGGATACTCTCCCCATCTCAAGGTCTGGGCCCGCAACCACACTTGTCAGGTGAGGTAACAGGCACAGGTCTAGGGACTGCAGTGGGGGCATCCTTAGGGGTGGGAAAGACACGGCCTGGCCTGGGATGTCCTGGACTTGGGTCCAGCTCTGGCACAAGATGGGACCTCAGGCCAAGGCAATGAATTGGCTCACCTCCCTTTCCTTAGTGGTCAGGTGATTGTAGTGGTTACGTCATGGGGACGTCAGGTGAGTCAGCAGTCTGAGTCAGCCGAAACGCCGTGAGTTCCAGAAGATTGTGTGCATAACCTCACTTTAGCAGACTCATGAATGCTGTGTTTAAGGTAATGGACTTCAGTCCTGTGTCCAGTCCGTTACCTCCCCAGATGGCCAGCACTCGGGGAGCTGGGGTCCACCCACAGGGCCCAGCCACAGTTCTAACTGGACACCCCGATGAATGGAAACTGAAAACGTCCCCACCCCGCTGGGCGAGTCCTGAGGCTCCTCCCATGGCTCCCGGGTGCCCCCCACCCCGCATCTGCCCCAGTGGATACATTGTCATCTGCTTCCTGATGGACACCACTACCGAAGGATGTTGGCTTTGTCTCTGAGACCTCCCCCTCCCTGGGAGTCCCCGTGCAGGCTGATAAGAGGGCACATACCTCGGTGCTCATGGTGGTGGGGCGCGGCAGGGCGTCGGGGCAGAGGGCACGCTGATCGTGAGGAGGGTGGATCATGAAAATGGCATTGGGGCATGCTCAGAAATACATGGATAGCGCTAAAAAACCATGGTGTCGAAGGCGGAAAACCCGAGGGAGAGGGTACAGAACCTTTCATGCAACCCTCCAACACACACACACACACACACACACACAGCACAACACTGCAATGGGACGACCTCGTGGGAGCCTGACGGGCACCACCACAAGAGGGAGTGGGGAACGGAGGGCGAGGGGCCAAAGGGGACAGCAGACAAGAGGGCCATCTTGCACACGACTGGTGCTAATTATATTCTACAAATGAGAGTGTGTGATCAACTCAACTCACTTTACGTAAGATGAAAAATAGCATCTTGTTGCGGTCCGCTAGCTTGTGACCGCTGCTCGACGGCGGACGGCCCAGCACAAAATACCTGAGTGGGGGGGTCTCGAGAAACCTCTCTCCCGATCATGTTATCTCATTCGTGTTTTACGAAGCCTCGATTTTGCCCAGAGAACCTGGAATTCATTCCTCCACTCTGTGTTAGGGCACAGCATGTGTTACCATGGTTTCTTAAAACAAAATTTCAATTAGCAGATGGGGCTACTGAGAGGGAAGTGTCTTCCTGGTGGAGAAATTTGGAGCAGGATTCAGGCTAAAATAAACACATTTCAAAACGCCTGCTATTTAGAATGACCGTGAATGCCTGCCAACAGTACGGTGGTACGTTAATCATTGTGTTAAACATTCTTGATTGATATCTGTATCGTGAAGATTAGCAAACTCAGTACCAACATTTAGTTTACGATATTTTTTTTAAATTTTATCGGTAATATTTTTAAACCTGGAGAACGTTGGACAGAGGTAGATGAAATACAGATTTAGAATTCACTGTGGGTGATCATCAACCATGGGAATGTTTTGAAAATGTTGAAATAAACCAATGGAGATCATCGAAATCATCACCAGAATTTAAATGATGCAGAGTATCTGAAACAGCGGGACCTGACAAGGTGACGTATGAAGTCAGGGTTTGTCACGACTGGCAGTCCATTCTTGTGGGAGGGGAGCGTGGGGGGCTCGTGGCTCAGAGTGACCAGCATCCCTTGCAGCTCCAGGGGGTCCCAGGCCTCGGGCTCTGTTCACCGTCTTGGAGACTTCCTTAGGATGCAGCAACCTGCACGCCTTGCTGTCCTTAGTCATTTCTCCTTCTTGCTTTCTGGAATATGGGTGGATTCATGCGTGAGCGAAATCAGCCTCTCCCCGGGAAGTGGGGGGAGGCAAACACGTCTGGAGTCTGTCGCTTGCGAGAAGCTTCATCCCAGTGACGAGGGTTCTTCCACAGATGTAGGTTTGCGACGTGAAAGGAGCAGCTGGTGAGCCCCGCAGGTTCTCACAGACACCTACACTTCCCTTACCACTGACACTCAGGACACATGGTTGGCGCCATCCTCTGTCCTCCCACCTTCCCAGGACACCTGGATGGAGCTTTGGGCCGAGGCACCAAGAGCCTGCAAGAAGCCGCGAGTTCCTATTTCACATAGCTGTGTTTGGGGTCAGGAACGATCCGTTTAGAAAAGCCCCTTGCACGTCCCACCTTATTCTGTGACTCAGCAGAGCCTCTCTTTTGCTGCAACGCTGCAGGCGGGCTTAACGCCTCCCAAACCAAGCGCACGGAGGCCTGCAGACAGACGGTCCTCAGCGGTGAGGCGAGCCGGAAATCAGGCGCTGCTCCGTCTGAGACGTCCCCTCCCATATCATGCCCCCCACTGAGCCCACTCTCTTTGCTCCATTTCTGGGTCACACCCTGCTCTGCAGCCTGGGGCACTCACCTCCTGCCCAGTCCTCCAGTCCTCTCTGTCTCTTGGTCTGTCTCCACACAGAGCATGGAGACCACATCACTCCCCTGCCAAAAGCCTTCAGAGGCTTCCACAGAGGAATAAGACACAGAACCTCCCAAGTCCAAGAAAGGTTTGCCATGGCTCCCCTACTGGCCTACTCTCCCCCTCCTCTCTGCTCTCCAGCCACTTGGCCTCTTTCAGTTCTTCCCATGCTCCCGGCCCCTCTGGCCACAGGGCCTTTGCACATGCAGCTCCCTCTTCCAGGCGCTTCAGGCGCTTCAGAGCTCAACTCCCACATCACCTCTTCAGGGCACCTTCACTGTCCCTCCAGACAAGGTACGGTCCCAGCGTTAATTTGCTTTCAGGGAGGGGTTATTCTGTCTGTGCTCATCATTTTGTTCCCAGTCTGAGACGTGGAGTGACGCCCGTTACTACACTTGTCATCCTCCTGCTCATTTGCAATGTCAGGGAGTGAGATGGGGACAGGGATAGCTTAACTGGGCAACTCCAGGCCTCAACTGCCCCAGCTCGTCACACTTGTGCAGATACAATGTGATACATCGGCAGGTATCCCCATATTCTTACAATAAAGATCTCTGCTTTACACCAGGTCTTCCTACATGTAAATACAGGGAGGAGTCATTGGAAACGTGCACAGTTACTGAGTGCAACTTGAACAATGTCTCCCTGCCCCATTTTGGGAGCACAGGTGGGTAGTGCTGCGGAAGTGTGACGTATTTGCTGGTCTAGGAGAGGGCAGCTCCCGCCAGACCAAGCACCTCTGGAGACCAGGCCCCTTTGCTTTTCCTCTGATTTCTGGTGTCAGCCCGGAACCACCCCATGTCACATATGCATCAGGTATTTTAGAATCACTGGAGTGATTGAAAGAAGTAGCCTATAAATTCATGTTTGTCCAGGGTGCCTGGGTGGCTCAGTTGGTTAAGCGACTGCCTTCGGCTCAGGTCATGATCCTGGAGTCCCGGGATCGAGTCCCACGTCAGGCTCCCTGCTCGGCAGGGAGTCTGCTTCTCCCTCTGACCCTCCCCACTCTCATGTGCTCTCTCTCATTCTCTCTCTCAAATAAATAAATGAAATCTTTAAAAAAAAAATTCATGTTTGTCCATCCATCCATCCATCCATCCTTCTGTCTGTCATCTGTGTGTCTGTCCCTCTGTCTCCCTCTGTCTTGCTTCTATCTCTCCCTCTCTGTCCCCCTGTCTCTCTCTGTCTCTCTGTCCTCTTTGCCCACCTCCCTGTCCCCTGTCTGGGTCTGTACTGAAGTGTGTCGCACGCACGAAGCGGCTCCCGGCACCTTCCGAGGTGAGCCTCCCCGCCCGCAGCGCTGGATGAAGGACTGGAGCTTGAGCGGCCGGGACCCTTGGCCTCTTTTCTGTTGCTAATCCTCTGATGGCACCGGGGTCATGTTCGCCTGTGATGAATTTTGTGCGTGCTTTCTGAGGGTCTCAAATCTGGCTTCCATCCGGCGCCGACTGGATGTGGGGAGGGTGCCCAGCTGACCCGTTCGCCTGAGACTGGGGACACCAGGGACCGACCGGCCTCCTGGTGTGACGCCTGCATGGTCCTCGGCACCCAAACCTGTTACTTGCTGAGGCTTGGGCCCGTGGGCCTGCGCTCACATGTGAGGGAAGAAATGCCCGAGGGCACGGGTGAGCCATGGGGAGCGTGTGCGAGCAAGTGTGTCCCCGACGCTCTGGCTGTTCTGCCCTCGGTTTCAGCTCGCTGACAGCGTGGGCTCTAGGCTCTGCCACGGGTCTGTGTGGATTCGGCGTTTAGGGGAAGCACCTGTGTGGGGTGATGGGCCTCGCCTGACAGGGGGGGCCACCTGTGGGCTGACCCTGAACTTGAACTGGTGCTGACCCTGAACCTGAACTTGGCCCCCCACTGCAGGGACCTCAGCAGCCGCCCTCCCAGGGCATTTCGGGGGAGGGCTTCGGGAGCTGGATGGTATTTTCTGTCCTGGGAAAAGGGTTTTGCTGACGAAGGTGCCGTGGGCCTCAGACTCGTCAGGAGCATCCCTGCACTATTCCGCAGACACTTTTCTTCTTCTGAAAACAGGAAGCAAATTCCGAACAACCGAGGAGGGTAAGAAATGGAAGCGAGTGGTGCAAAGAATGGAAAGCAGCTTCCAAATGAGGAAGATTTAAAACATTTAAAGGAGAAGTAACAGAAAGCAAAAGCAAACACAAGCTTTTTCCTGGTGGAATCTGTCACCAACAATCGTTTCTCGAGCTTTTTGTCACCGCATCGCTGGAAGCGATTCGACATATTGAACTGCTTCCCGTGAGAGTGTTTGGGGATGTCACAACACAGACACACAGACATGGTGGTAAGCGAGAAATGTGGGGGACACGCAGGGGGCGGCGCCTTCGGGGATCACATGGTCACAGCCATCTGTCACAGACCCCGGCCAGGTGGGCAGTGAAGCCGGGGGACTGGGACGGGGAAGGCATGCGGCCCCCGGAGCAAACATCTGTTTCAAAACTGAGCCATGACAGGACACTCGCGGTGGGGGTTGAGGGCTGATGGGTCGCCGTGTGTCATCGGGTCCAGTCTGCTGGCGGGGAACCGCAGGGTGACTGCTCCTGATCCTCCCAGGTGCCTGGGAGGCCCAGGAGGCTCCAGTGCCCTCTGCACCAGGACGGGCAGGATCCTGGCTGGGGAAGGGAAATAGTTCACCTACCCACCAATCCGTCCACACGTCTAAGGGCAGCTGAAGTAACGTTGGCCCCAGGGCCCACTCTCCCCATGCTGCCTTCTTGCAACCAGGCCATGAATTGTGCCCCTCGAGGGTCTGTTAGCTCTTGCAGACAAGGAGGCCACAGAGCCAGTGTAATTCAGGGTACCCAGCAGAGTTCCGGGGAGAACAGTGAGCCTGCTGCCACACGGCATGGAACAGCATGGCCCGGAGAGTCCCCAATGGTCCCAGACCCTGCCCCAGGGCCCTCAGTACCAGGGCGCAGCCCCAAACTGCCTGGGGACCTCCCCAGACGTGCTACCCTTCCCTTGGTCACATCCACGCTCTAGAGAGGGACGGCGGGCAAAGTGTGAGCCATGGGGGCTCCTAGTAACTAGTCGGCCCGGGCTGCCATCCACCAGCTCGGGTTTCTGTCGCTACACTCAAGAGTACGCCCACGAGTGTTGGCTCCACGCGGGTCCTTTCTGGTCAAGAGAGGCACCTTTGCTGCACTTGGAAAGAGGATGGGGAATGGTGTCCCCCCGTGCATCCCCGTGTCCTAGCCCATCGATCTCTGCAGCCTGTTTCAGGGAGGCCTTCTAGAAAAACTACAGGGAGAATCTTAATAGAAATGAAGCCTCCTGCCCAAATGCAGCAGAAATATGTGCTATTAAAGCAAGGAAAAATTTTATTCTAATTCCAAGACACTTTCTTTTTTTTTTTTTTTAATTTTATTTATTTATTTGAGACAGACAGAATGAGAGAGAGAGAGCACATGAGAGGGGGGAGGGTCAGAGGGAGAAGCAGGCTCCCCGCCGAGCAGGGAGCCCAATGCGGGACTCGATCCCGGGACTCCAGGACCATGACCTGAGCCGAAGGCAGTCGCTTAACCAACTGAGCCACCCAGGCGCCCTCCAAGACACTTTCTTAACCTCTGCCGATTATAAGTCTTCACTCTCCTCATAATATATGACCCTAATCCTACATAATCCTAGTGATTCAGTTGTCACCAAAGCATCGTATAAAATTGTAGTTTCGCTCGTATCTGGATGCTCCAGGATTTATCTGTTCTGGGAGAAGTCCCAGGCGACGAAGATGCCATCATAGTGAAGTACAATTTCAATGTGATGGATTTCGTGTCCTCACTGGGGTGGGTGCACCTGCTGACCTTCCTTCCCAGTGATACTGGGCAGGGGGCGTCAGTCGCCGGCCCCCCTCTCCCCACTGGGATGCAGCCTGAGACCGGGCTGGCAGCGACAGGGGGAGACAGGGTTCCAGTCTTCTCTCTGGACGTTGTTACTGTAAACAGCACCAGCCTAGAGGTGTCGCTGGCCAGCTGCTCTCAGCTGGAGGCAGCAGGTGGGCGAACCCGAGACAGATGTGACAGGGAGGCTGGCAGACCCAGGCGGAGTGGGTCCATCCTGATGCCCTGTGTGAAGCCCTGGGTCAGTTAAGGACCTTCACAGCACTGTGTAGCCGTCAGCACGTCCATCCCCAGAACTTTCCCGACTTCCCAAACTGAAACTCTGTCCCCGATAAACACTAACTCCCTGACCCTCCTCCACCATCCTCTGGAACCCACCGTTCCACTTTCTGTCTCGATGAATCTGATGACTCTAGGGACCTCATACAAGTGGACTTATAGGACTTGTCCCTTTGTGTCTGGCTTATTTCACGGAGCATCATGTCCTCAAGGTTCATCCATGCTGTAGCAGGTGTCAGAATTCCCTTGCCTTTTAAGGCTGCATAGTATTTCATTGTATGTGTATACCATACTTAATGTATCCAGCCATCTATTGATGAGCACTGTGAATGATCCCTTAGGCTATTGTGAATAATGCTGCTCTAAACATGGGAGTATTACTAAACGTTTCATTTTAAGATAATTGCATATTCACATACGGTTGTGAGAAATAATAGAGCGAGATCCCACATACCCTCTACCGGGTTCCTTCCAATGGACACTTGCGGGGCCTTTACTGGGTGCCAGGCAGCATCCTGAGCGCTTTGTGTGACTGACTCCCACTAACTCAGAACATAGGAAACGGAGGCAGGGAGGAGCTGAGGGACCGGGCAGGATCACTCAGCTAGCAAGGGGCAGAGCTGGGATCTGAGGTGGTCTGACACCAGAGTCCAAGCTCTTCTCTGCAAGACCCGAGCTTGGCAAACTGCTGCGGTAAAGGGCCAGAGAGGGCATCTGTTGGGTCTCTGTCCAACCACTCAACTCTGCTGTCATGGTGCCAGACAGACGGTATGCGCATGAGGGCAGAGCTGTGTTCCAATAAGCCTCTATTTACCAGGACCAGGCAGGTGACTGCATTTGGCCCGTGGGCTGCAGTTCGCCAGCCCCTGCACGGAACTCTACTGCGCTGGCGCCCCTCCTGCATGCGTGGGAGGGTAAGAAAGCTGAGCACATGTCCAGCCACAGGGGAGGACGCGCCCTGGAGGATCTGCGTCAGGAACGCCACCCTCCTGACTGCGATGTGGCATGGTGCAGCGTGCGGCTGCCAGGAACTCTTCTGTGATCTGTGATCTTGTATATTTGTGATCTTGTTTTTTCCCCCCGATAAGTGAGCGTGCAAACCTTGTGTTTCCATGGAAGGAAGACGCCAGCGGGGGAATTTGCCTTTTATTCTCGTGCCTTGCGAGCAGTCTGCTGGGAGCAAGCCAAGCACTGTGACCCCCCGCCCCACCAAAGGTGGCCAGGGAGCAGCCCCTGCCTTTGTCTTCAGCACCCCTGGAGAGTCTGTGTGACCAGGTGAGAGTGCCCTTCCACCCAGGTGCCATGTGACCCGGGGGCACTTACTTTATTTCAGATGTGCAGCACCAGCAATGTGTGAGTGAACGAGCCGCACTACGTCAGAGCTGCTAAAAAGGTGCATGAAGTGGAAAAGCACTGTGCGTGCACTGCCCACTTCCCGGGAAGGGCATGGAGGGATGCAAGCCCATCACACCTTCAGAAGGGGGCTCCTGCCCACACGTCTCCCAGCCCGCTTTGCTCGGTGACATGAGCAGTGACGTTTCAAGAAGATAAAGGCGCACTAATGAAAAGAAAAAGGCAGTCAGATCTCAGTGAAATATGGCCTTAATTGCTGCCAGCGGGTGGTGCATATTGACAAGGCTTAGAAAAAGCAGCACAGACGTAAGAATGGGTACCCCCAGCCCCCGCATTTCTCCTTCTACCAAAATGTGATTAGCGTCCTAAAATCACCATGCATGTGTACATAGGTGCAATCCTGCTCTGAGCAGGCTAAACAGTCCAAACTTCTGGCCAGTAATTGCACTGCTTTGCAGGCTCAGGGGGTTTTTTCCCCCCTAATGAGAACATTAGTAAAACCATTTTCAACAATGCTTTAAAAAACTAAGACAAATTGTTTTGTCAAGGTATTTAAAAAACATGCGCCATGTAACAGTGTTAAAATACATTGCAACAAACAGCTTTCTGAATGATTTGTAGTTTTGAAAAAACATTTTCAGTTTAAGCCTGAGGTTAGTGTGTGGTTTTGGAACAAAATAAGTGATATATTAAAAATAAGCATAATCCACATAAAATTCAGCCTGCGTAGGTAGACTATAAAAACCACGTGACTTCCGTTGCTTGGTCCCTTAATCTATGTTTAGGATTTGTCTCTACCAGGTGCAAATTTCCATTCTTTCCTCTTAATTTTTGTGGCCGTTTCCCCACACCTGCTCATTCACAAGTTGAGATGATTTAAAAATTCTTTATATCACACAAATCTTTTAAATAAGACAAAAGATCATTTTCTAAAGTTTGGAGAGAAACATTTCGAAAGTAGGATATGGGAAAATGTAGCCACTCTCGTCTCCCACTACTTCCCTGGCCCCGCCTTCCCCAAATGGCCCATTTTCTTTGCAATCCACCTTTCTGTGTGCAGACACTTTTTCTTGCACATAATCAGGTCATTGTTAAAAACAGAGACAAAGCACAGATTTTACAAAATTATTTATTAAAAACAAAGTACAAATTCTTGACATCCAACACTTGCCTTTCTGGGATTGGTTCAAATTTTAATTAGAGTGCTTCTGGAAACTAACACTATGTGTGGAGATGTCGAGGCGTTTCCAGTCCTGCAGGAGCCGTGGCCCAGGGCTCTTAGCACCTGCACAGAGCAGAACCTAACTAGGAGGGGATGATTTGTCTGCCCCCTCCCAAGAAGATGCTTAAGTGAGATGTAAGGCAGGTCAGGGGAAATAATTTAAAGATCACCAGGCACAATAAAAGTGATGAAATGTAAGAACCTAGTCTACGAGTTGTTGGGGGTGCTAGCTTCTCCTTTGTCTTATTGTCCTGGTTCCAGCAACGTTTCACGCAGGGATATATGTACCCTGTGGCCTTTAGCAATATGGAAACCTAATATTCGACTAATTGAGAAGAATATTCGCATGATAGATGCAAACCAATACATTTCAAGTGCGTAGTGATCTCAAGAGCGCAACGAAGAATTGGATATCTAGTTACAGATTCAATGAAGAGGATGTAGATTCCGCACTGGGGACTCCATGCGCAGAGGGCTTTTTTTCACCTTGAAATTTCAGAGACGGTGGCAGGTGCTGATGTAGTCACTGAGAGGCTTAAAGCCTCGGGAATGGAGGCGGCTGGCAGGCAGGTGTTCCGGCTGCATAAGGCCCTGCAAAGTCTGTCTTCTGGAGAAGAAAAGGTGAGGAGGCAGGCAGCAGGGGTGGTCCTTGCCTCAGGATGCAGTCTTTAGCTGTGGTTTCTCTGGACATAAAGTGATGATATGCACAGGAGCCTGGATCTTCCTCAGGACACAGCCACCATGTGCTGTCGGGTAGGTTGTTCACTGCACAAGGGCACCTGGCTGAAGGAGAGGTGGGTGGAGTTGGACTCTGCGTGCCTTGCCCTGCCCACCCAGAGAGCCAGGTTTTAGGAAGAGCCCTGGCCCAGGGTCCTAATGCCTCTGTCCCTGATCATGAGTCTCATGGAGCTCCCTATGGGCCCTCCTGTCTGCATTGCCTGAAGCTGGCTGTCGACCTCGCACTCCTTACCCCATCCTGTCCCCACGCCATCGGCAGATAGGAAGGAAGCCACGGCGGGAAGGTGGGAGATGAGAACAGAAGGGCCCACAGGGGGGACTGAGGTGGCAGGGGCTGCTCGGGGGGGGGGGGGGGGCAGGTGCTGCTCACCCTCCCCAGCTCTGAGTATATACTTACCTTGACGGTCCCCCTGCACGCACCGAGCACCACATAGATGGTGCTCTGCTTCAGCACAAACTCGAAGTACAGAAACCCGTGAGGTGAGCCATGGTCTGTTAGGCACAGCTCTATTTTTAGCTGTTCTGTTGCTCCTTTTTCATTACTGAAGGTCCCAGCCTGCTGCTGTTGCCCGGTCTCTTCCGTCCGGGGCGCCGCTCCCCTGCTGTCGTTTTTGCTGACACGGAACATTTCGTGGGCTTGCAGGTCATCCTCGCACAAGGCCCCGTTGGGGTCCCTACCTGGCCTTTGTTGAGCTGCTCCTTTCCTGTTGGCCACAGAGTGGGCTTTCCTTGTTTTCGTTCCGGCCCCGCTGACGCCCCGAGCGTCCCGCCTGGCACACAGGGGAGAGAAACGCAGATGCGCGGCGTTTTTAGAACCTGGATGATAGATTTCAATAATACGTCTACTATGTGTTGCCATTTAATGAGGTGCGTTTTTTTTCCCCTGGAAAAACAACCTTTCAGAAGAGTGGATTTCTCTGCATGGCTTCCCCGGCTGACCCCTAGGCTTGAGGTGGGCCAGAGGGCAGGTCGGCGTGGCACCTAGAGCCCCCGGGAGTCCCTCCTGGTGGGCGTGGGGCTCTGGTTCTGGAAGCTGCGCTCCCCAGCTTCCTGACACTCTGATGGCGTGTACGGGATAGGCTTTTCTCCTTTCAAGAAAAAGAGGCAGCAAGTGAATACACACACTTGCAGCTCCTTTATTTTTAACCTTTCCTTCTATTCTTAGCAGTTTTTGACTTTTACAGTAACAGCCTGTGTGTTGAGAGGTCAGATTTCGGTAACTTCCATTGGTTAGAAAGGCAGGGAACTGACTTAACTGGACTCAAACACTGTGAGAGATTTGGGGCCCGTCCAGCCAGGAGGAATATACCAGAAGGGGATTCACTGTGTTGACGGAAGGGAAGATCGTCCAAAAGTTAACTCAGAAAGGGTCACTTCGCAGACCCAGAGAAAGGCCCGCAGGTCAGCAGGCTTCGGAGAGAAGCAGAGGCGAATGGCGGGTGAGGAGGAGGAAAGGTCCACTTTCAGGACCTCAAGGATGATGAGAGCCAGAGCTGAGCCGTGGGCTGGGTTAAGCAGGCATCAGGAAGTCTCCCTGGCAACAGACCCCCTGATACTAAGAGTCTTAGGATTTGATAAACTCCAAGCAGATGAAATGAATGGTATCAGGAGAAGAGCACCCTGGTTCCAAGCCCCTCAGCAGGGGACGATGCAGGAAGCCTGGGGGAGACAGGACAGGGAGGTAGGGGACTCCCTGGTGCAGACTTGTAGGTGGAGGTTGTGGACTGGGGGGTTTGTGGTGCAGGTGGTGGGCTGGGGGATGTTGTGTAGGTAGTGGGTGGAGAGTTCTGGAAGCCATCTTGGCTCACTTGTCTTGTGTTTCTTGCATTGAGGTGAGGGGGGACAGGCTGGGAGTCTGCCCACTTACATTGCATTCATGTCCCCTTGAGGCAAAAAGCCCCCCAGCAAGGTGGGACTGCATCCTCATTATGGATGTGGAGTCAGCCTGGGCAGGTCACTGCACATGACCACCCAGACAGCCAGCAGTGGGACCAGAGCTCCTCCAGCCCCGTGGACCTGCCCACCTCTGGACAGAGATGACCCAGAGAAGAGAGAGATAACGTGCCTAAACTCTCTTCAGTGTTCTGTGCTATAGGGGCAGCCCCTTGGTCTTTCTTTTGGGCCGTGGATTCAACATGCAGAGAAGTCCAGGCTGGTAACTGAGAGGGTCGCAGGCTGCGAGGATTGCAAAGGAGGAAGAGGGGCAGCAGCTGGAGACATCAGAGGGTTTTTACTGTGTGTTCCCCATACTGTTACAGAAGATGGTTCCCCCTTTATATATTTTAGAAAGATTTGCATCCTCAAAGATGAAGGACAAAGTAGGTAGGTCCATTATTCACACTGGAAACATTTCCCCCCGTTATATAGCTCTTTCTGGATACATGAAAAAAGAGTCCATTTTCTGCTGAAAATATGAGAGCCTACAGCAGTAAAGTTCCCAGGAACCTGTTAGGAATGTCCAGCTAGTGTGAGAATGTGGACTTGTCCTTACAGAGGTGACGTCCTAGAGAGCGCTGTGCTGGAAGAGTAGAACACCCAATGTCACTTTTCTGCCATTCTATAACCATCCTACTCTATCCATGGGGTTAGTGTGGCACTGGTCCCACCTGGGCAGAGTGCCCGCCCTCTGGCCACAGTGATTGGCTTAGAGTCTGGCCATCCCTCATACTGGACCAATCATCATCTTCTCTGGAAGGTAAACTGGGAAAACCTGTCATTCTTTCTGGAGGAAGATGGTCGAAAGGACCCCTTGAGTTAGGAGCCAAAGGAGAGAGTCTGCCCCAGGATAAGGGCAAGAACAGCAGGTTGAGAGAGAGAGAGAGAGGGAGATGGAGTAGTGGTATCATTTGAACACCTGGATCCAGCCTTGCCTGATGTTGGAAACACCCCACCTGCTGAGGACTTCCCAGGCACCCGAGCCAACGCATCCCTCTATTTAAAAAAAAAAAAAAGTTAATTTGAATTGGGTTTCTGTCACTTATAACTGAGCAACTCCTGATGAATATCGATAATGTGAAACACAACCATTGTACCAGAGGGGGTGGGGTCTCGGCTGGGTTGCTCTTAAAGAGATTCCATTAGCAGACTAAACATACAATAAACCTTTCATGAAGACCCTATATTGCTCTTAAGAGCAGCGGGGCTGACTGGCTAGGGACACAATGGCTCTGACCGCTGGCTGATAGCAAGAGGGCCCCTGCCTGCAGAAGGGGTGCTGGGCACTGAACTGTGTCCTCAAAACTGTCTACCACATTTGCTTGGTGTGGAGCAGGTGTTGGCAAGCTTTCTCTGTGAGGGGCCAGATAGTGAGTATTGCAGGTGTCGCGGGCCACCCGGGCTGGTGTCGCGAGGAAAGCGGCCATGGGCAACACATCAGCAAGTGGGCATGGCTGCGTTCCAATAAAACTTTATTTGTGGACAATGACATTTGGATTTAATTTGTATGTGTCATGAAATGGTATTCTTCTTTTGGTTTTTTCCCCCCTAATCATTTATTTTTATTTTTTTTAAAGATTTTATTTATCTATTTTGACAGAGAGAGACACAATGAGAGAGGGAACACAAGCAGGGGGAGTGGGAGAGGGAGAAGCAGGCTTCCCACTGAGCAAGGAGCCCGATGCAAGACTCGATCCCAGGACCCCGGGATCATGACCTGAGCCGAAGGCAGACGCCTAACGACTGAGCCACCCAGGCGCCCCCCCCCCAATCATTTAAAAATGTGAAAACCGTTCTGTGACATCAAGAAGAGCCCAAGGAGGGGCGCCTGGGTGGCTCAGGCGTTAAGCGTCTGCCTTCGGCTCGGGTCATGATCCCCGGGTCCTGGGATCGAGCCCCATGACGGGCTCCCTGCTCAGTGGGAAGCCTGCTTCTCCCTCTCCCACTCCCCCTGCTTGTGTTCCCTCTCTCACTGTGTCTCTCTCTGTCAAATAAATAAATAAAATCTTAAAAAAAAAAAAAAAGAAGAGCCCAAGGAGACACGACGACTAAACCGAATACGGCAGCCTGGATGGGGTCCCGGGACAGAAAAAGGACATTAGGGAAAAACTGAGGAAATCTGAATAAAGTGTGGACTTTGGTTAATAATAAAGTATCAATATCGGTTCATTAATTGTGACAAATATACCATGCTAATGTGAGATGTTAATAACAAGAGTGGTGTGGGGTGTATGGGGACTCTGCCTTGCCTTTGCAATTTCTTTTGTAAATCAGAAACTGTTTTAAAATATAACATTTATTAAAGAACAACATTTTTAGCTTATGGATATATAAGAACAGATGACGAGCTGATTTTGGCCTAAGAACTATAGCTTGTCAACTGCTGGTATAAAGAGTAAGATGGACTGCTCTGACAATATGGTAGACCAGAAAGTCTTCTTGACTCTGTCAGTGAAAACAGCTAAAAGTAATGATTAATAATACAACATTCTTAAATCAATCAATGATCTGGAAACAAAATGTGGTTAATTTTATCTCAGCCTGATGAGGCTGTGGTATACAGGTGTTTGGTCAACCCCTACTCTAGATGCTGCTGTGAAGGTATTTTGCAGATAGGATTAACATTTACGGTTGGTTGACTGTGAGTAATGGACATTACCTTTGATGACGTGGGTGGGCCTCATCCAATCAGTTGATGGCCTTAAGAGCGGAAACATTTCCTGCAAAAGAAGAATTCTGCCTCAAGACTGCAGTGTCAGCTCCTCTCTGAGTTTCCAGCATTCCCTACAGACTGCAGACTCACCAGCCCCCATGACTGCACGAGCCCGTTCCTTACAGTGTGTTTCTATGTATCTACCTAGCTAGATATATTGTATAGCTGTATATACATATTGTAGATGTATACCTCTTGGTTCGGGTGTTCTGGAGAACTCTGACTGATAACACAAAGTAAGGAATTGTAAGGACAAGAGGGAGTTGAAATGAGGACTCCAAAGAGGGAAGCTGGTTACTGAAACTCGCTCTCTCCCTGAGGGCGTTTGCTGGACCAGGTGTAAGGGCTAATAAGAGAGCCTCCCACGTGGAGCTGGGATCCTGAAAGTCTGCTCCATCAGCGCAGGGGCGGCGTGGGAATAAACCTTCCCTAGCGCTTGGTGAATACAAAGAGAATGGCCGGCATTCCCTTAGATGAGGAAAAAACCTCCCCAAACATTTGAACTACAAGCCAGTGTTCACATAGACATTCAGCTTGAAGTCCTACTGGGATGACACGAAATGCCTGGAATTTATTTTTGACTGGGTCTCTAATTGACAGCGCCTCCCAGGCCACTTGTGGGAATAAACTCACATCCTTTCTAGAGAAACCTAAACCCTATCCCGAACATCAGAACACTCTCCTACGTGAAGTTAAGGAAAGAACGGGAGCGGTCCTCAGCTAGAGCTCACGTAGAGAAAGAAAGAAGCTACCTTGGGTGGGACAGAAATAGGTCCCCGAAGTCCTCCAGTATTGGAATTTTTAGACACAGGATACAGAGTAACTACAATTAATACATTTAAATAAAATAAAAGGAAGTTTGAAAACAGAATAATGAACAAGGAACTATAGAGTGACCAGCGCGTCTTGACCTGCTAACTAACGTCAGCACCACTCGCCTCTCTCCGAGCACCAGCTGGAGCCGGAGGCCCGAGGTCCCGCGCCCGCCCCGCACACGGCAGCTCCGCGTGTGGACGGTCCCCGGCCGCGCTGAGTAAAACGGGGAACTGGAAATCCCTTCCTTTCACATGTGGAAGGGCCACGACTTAGAAGGGAGACACAGGCTGTCCCGTGTCGTGCGTACCTGGTTCTCTTCCCTCGTGAAGTCTGAGTTTATCAGGTTGGATGCACGTCCTGAGGTGACTTCTGAGTGGCACAGAGGACCCAGGGCACAGACGGAGCGCAGAGCGGGCTGACGAGGGATTCTCAGCTCCGCAGGCACACGTAGCAGCCCCCAGGAGGAGCGGAGCGTCCCAGGACGGCGGCTCTCGCGCAGACTGGGATGCTTGGTCACCTGAGGGCCAAAGCCGCTCTTCTCCAAACCTTGCTTCCCTGCCATGTGTGGAGGGTGTAGGCGTGGTTCGGGTGTGGGCTGAATGCCAGTGGGCTGGGTGTCTGCAGGGGACCTTTGCGGGATAATTAGGGTAAGATGAGGTCATGAGGCTGGGGCCATGATGGGGGAAGAGACACCAGAGACACCAGAGCCTGCCCCCGCCCCCAGCTCCACCACATGAGGACACGGCGAGGGGCCCTGTCTGCAAGCGGGATGAGCTCTCACCGGGTCCCCGCCACGCTGGCCTCCAATGAGAGATGAATGCCCATGTCCGCACTGACCGAGAGGTCCAGAAGCAGCTGGGAAAGGGGTTCCTATGGGACCTCAGGAGACCCCGTACTCACACCCTGCTGGTATGTCCCCAGCCACCCGGCCTTGCCCCGACCAGCATGGCCGCCTGTCCTGGGCTTCCCCAGTCCAGCCGGGGTGCGATTTGGCTGGTGCAGAGTGTTGCACCTGGAGCCTGGTTAGCACACCGCCTGCTGCCCGAGGAAGCGGTGGGGACTTAGAGGCCGGGGTTCAGCACGGCCATTCCGAATGGGGGGTGCCAGGTGGCCTGGACCAGCTCCTGAGTTCTTCCAGTTGTGCCAGGCCCATGCTGCGTGAGGTTCTCAACCCCGTTTTAGCCAAGGACAGCCACCTTGGTGCCATCAGAAAGGTCCTCCTCGCATGCAGAGCTCAAGAGCTAAAGAAAAGGGAATCAAGAAACTTGGACCACTTCAAGGAATTATCACTTACAACAATAAAACTTACCCCCACAAATAAAACATTCAATCAAAATTGGCTTGATGGAAGATTCTGGATTCTGATCAGGATTCTGATGAAATGTTACAATCTGCCAGAATATAATTTCACAGACATTGAAAAGGAAACTTCAAAAATATTTTGATTTGCTTCATTTGGGGCTTTCTAAATATTTAATGTTTAAAATCTTTCAGATTATTGATTCAAAATAATGTTTATTTCCTACAACTTATGTTTGGTTTATATTTGGCGTTTATAAACATTCAACAAAACCAGTCTCATGTGGCACTGGTAATTGCTATTATTGTTTTTCCTTAGAATTCTGGGGTTTAAGTCACAGGAGGGTGGTGAAAAGGAAGGCCAATGTGATCCAGAGAGCACAGAAGCTCAGAGGCGACCCTAGGAAATACCTACTCTTCTCCCTCCCATGGGGACGGCCTCTAACACTTTCTGCTGAATTCATTGTGAGGATAGGAGGGAAATGGCCCTAAATTAAATCTCAATATTCCAGCCAGCCCCACCACTCAGGCTAACCGCATCTCAAAGTGCAGATAACTCGCTGATGCTCACGGGTCCCCCTTAGCAACTGGGTTGCCATGGAAACACATTGTCACTCGCTGAGAGGGAGCAAACAAGAGTTGGAGGAGTTTGCAGGAATTTCTCATTGAAATAATTACAGTAGTTCTCAGTGTGTTTAAGAAATGAATGCGCCGTGACTTTTTTTTTCATTTTCCTTTTCAAAGCATGTTTGTGACAAGTCTTGCATCTAAAGAGTTCAGCTCAAATGCTTGTTATTTTAAATCTTATATAATATTTCTTTTTTTTTTTTAAAGCCATCTTTGGGAGGCACTTGGTGGTCAGTTATTTGTTTTAGGGTACGGAATTTCGTATGCATTTAAGTGTTTGTCCAGACGTGAAAATGCCATGGAGGGGCTTATGTATGTGAGGGGCAGAAAGGGTATGGGCACAACCCATTTTAATAACAGGGTCATAACAGATTTGACCTGATTTTGTGTTAACTGAATGATTATGTGCCATTCACGCTTTTGTCCAATATTATTTATAATGAATTATCATTTATTTGGGTTGGATCGGATCAGCACTATAACCAGTACTGAGCCTTCTAAATGTCTGATCTTTTGGGAAATTTCTAGGGCTGCTATTAGAGATTCTGTTTCTATTTAGAACACATAATGTGCTTCTCTGAACCAGAACTGGTAAATCGTTCTCAATGATTCTTTGTAGTGAGGACCTGACTTTTATTTTAAAAAGTAGCCTTTTATTCTGGTGAAAAATAGCTCTGTGTTCCTGATAGAACTGTTAGAAATTATAGGGAAAAAATTATAGAAAAGCCCAGAGACAAATAGATTCTCCAGAAATCTCGCCTCTGAGAGAGACTCATCATCAAGGTTTGGCATCCTTCCTTGAAGTCTTTATTTTTAGGCGTTTTGGGTTGTTTTTCAGTTTAGCGATTGTAGTCAGGACAGTATTTAGGAGACATGCATTCAACCTACAAAGCAAAAAATGCTAAGCTCCTCAGCTGAGAAGAAAACCTAAAGCACAAACCATGCAGGTTACTTGACATACAGAGAGGTTCATTCTTTACTGGAGGAAGATGGTACTCCATGGAGAAATTAATTAGAGCGTTCACTATGGAAACACTATTTTAAAATCGATGCTGGCTGTCATGTTAACTTCTGAAGGCGATTTTGCAGGGCCCCTGTGCCCGGGGAGGCGGTTGCAGGCTGAGCTGGGCTCAGTTGGCTGGGGCGGGTTCCCTTTCTGCCACGCCGGGGTTGGCACTGAGCCAGGAGCCCTGACACATCTCTGTGCTCACTTACTGACTTATAGTTTTCATCTGTTTTGATGTGCAAAAGTCCAGATTTTTCTAAGGCAGAGGACCTTAGAACCAATACATTCTATGAAGACAGTAGTGAGTAAAGCATGTAACAAGGTAACCCCCTGTAATAATAGCGTCATTTACACTCTATGCAGAAAATACCATTGGATCGAATTCCTCCCTCATCTAGGGATCCTGGGTGTGGGGCTTTTGTTCATTGCACTGACCAGAGCACGGCTAATTGGCGGCGGATGCTGAGCAGTAGGCATACCAGAGGCTGAGGGTGTCATGTCCACTGGCTTCTATGGGCTCTGTCATCAGAATACAGACCTCAGAACACAAAATAAGGAGACCCCAATCTAGAAACCAAGGCCTAGGAGAGAGCCCCACAAATCAGGTAATGATGAACCATCACTACATTAATAAGAGCTTGGGGTCCTTTTTCTTTGAAGAAACATTGGAAGTGGGTTGCATTGCTATGACATTTTCTTGGGGAAATCATTTAAGCCACTATGTGCCACAAGCAAAGTGTTCTGGCCACATCTATTCTTGTCCCATGCTTACCAGCAACAAGACAAGGGAGGAACGGAAATATGTACTTTTTTATTGTGGTAAAATATACCTAACATAAAATCTGTCATTTTATCCATTTTTAAGTGTACAGTTAAAGTGGCAGTAAATATATCCACAATGTCGTGTATCCGTTGGCACCATCCATGTCCAGAACACTTTTATCATCCCAAACATAACCTCTAATCCATTAAAACGAAGTCCTCACTCTCCTCTCCCCCCAGCCCCTGGCACCCACCAGTCTACTCTCTGTTTGTATGAATGTGACTCCTCTAGGGACCACATGTAAGTGGAATTATAGAATATTTATCTTTTTGTGGCTGGCTTACTTCACTTAGCAGAATGTCCTCAAGGTGCATGCATGTTGTAGTAGGTGTCAGAATGTCCATCCTTTTTAAGGCTGAGTAATATTCCATTATATGGATATGCCACATTCTCTTTATCCATTCCCCCACGGATGCACAGCTGGGTTGCTTCTACCCTCTGGCTAGAGCGAATAATGCTGCTGTGAACATGGGCATACAAACATCTGCTCCCATCTTTGGGGGTATATACACCCAGCAGCGCAAGTGTGGGACCAAAATAGTAAATTTTGCTTAGTTTTTTGAGGAATCACCTACTTATGTCCCCCCAGTGATGCATGAGGTTTCCAAATGCTCTACATCGTCACCAACCTTGTCATTTTCCTTTTAAAATATTTTTTTGTTGATAACGGCTGTCCTAATGGGTGTGACTTACCCTACCGGGTCATTGGAGCAGGGACCCAATCAGCAGTGTGGCTTCACTCATGGGACCAGCTCTCACTTCGGCTGGGAACTGTGCTCCCTGGCGGGGGCGGGGGCGGAGGCAGGGGTGAGGGGCGAGGGGTGGACAGTCGCTGCCCTGAGGATGCACCTCACCTCCGGTCCCACCCTCGGCCCCTTCGGGGAGGCCTCACCACCTTCCCTGAACGCTGTGTGCTTTGCTGGTTTCATGAAACCCGTGAAGAAAGACAAACAGAATCAGTTTGTAATTCTGAGATGTTTACACAAAAATGATGCAGTTTTTTAAACAGATTCTTAGAAATGACTTTATAGTAGGTCATAGTAGATTGATATTGGGCGCCAGTGCTCACTAATTGTGGAGCGAATTACTTCTCTCAACTTTACACCTTTGTGAAGGTCGTTCCACGTTCGTGGGCCCCAGCAGCCCCTCTAGATGAGACTCAGGGTCACTGCCCTTGACTGACCTTCGATGTTGACAAGTGCCCTAAGTTCTTTCATGGCGAGACTTAATGTCGCGGGCACAACTCTTAGGAGGAAACAACGTACAGTATGCCCCATTTTGAAAACAGGCAAAATTCTCTTTTGCTAAAACTGCAGATCCTTTCCTTTGCTAGATATCCACTGTTTGGGCTGTTATGAATAGTGATGCTGTGAACATCTGTGAACATATGACTTCATTTCTCTGGGGTGGGTTCTGAGGAGTGGGCTTGCTGGCTTGGCGAATAAGCTGCAGGTAACCTTGTAGGAAACCAGCTGGCTTGCATTCCTCCTGCCTGATTACATTTCCATATGGGTGCGCTGTGTGCCCTCCTGCCTCAGCAAACGACAATGGACGGGCCCTGAGGATGGACGGGCACCGTGCAGGCTACCCCAGGAGTGGCCCAAAGATGAGCCAAGCCGGTGACTGGCAGAACTACTTGGTACCAAGTGCCCTGAAACCAGCCATCCGCCCTGGTGGACACCCACAGTCACAGGAAATTTCGTCCCATGGTCCATTCGCTTCTATCACTGGAGGCCTATTTCGCAGCCAGGTCCTCTTGGCAGGACCATGAAGTTACAAAACTCTCAAAATCAGAGGCTTCGGGGTGCATACGTTTTTTTTCCCAGTGGGGTTTCTGATCGCGACACTCGTTCTGCAAACCTGCGGGCGAAGTTCCGTGGGCACGAAGCTCTGGAAGGCACGTTGGGAGACACGGCAGCCCCCCCCCTCTTCCTGCTGCCCACACCTCAACAACAACGGGGGCCCCCTCCACCCCCTCCCTCCCTTCCTTTCTTGGTATCTTGTCTTATTTCACAGTTGCAAACCTTATCCCTTTGAGGATATTTTTAATAGATTTTTGGGGGTAATGTTTTCTTTTCTCTGTAGAGCCTGCTTCTCCAAGTTGTTTTTCCTGTTTGTTTCGATCCCATTTCACTGTCCACCCCCCCCTTATCCTGCCTTTCCTTTTCCCTCTCGTGGGCTCCCGCTGAGCTCTGCCTTCAGACACATCTCTCCTCAAGGCCTGATAGGGTCTTGAGGCTTCTACACCTCGCCCCTGCCTCATGGATGGACCTGTTTCCATGATGCAGTTCAACAGACCCCCTTCTCTTGCTCCCCACCAGCTCCTGGCCTGGTACTGAGATGGAGAACTTGGGGAGCAGCCCCCCTCAGTCTTGAGCCTGGAACAGAGAGTCCTGTCTTTGCCAGAAATGCTCCACTCTTGCTGTGGGGGGTGCGGAGTTGTGACCTCCCCTCTGCTGATCGCTACACCCTGAGCCCGGCAGCAGGCTCCCACCCTGAGGTCTTGGGCCTGGAAGGGAGGTGGCCTCCGTCCCTGACCCATGACCAGTAGCAGGCACGTGGTTCAGTCCCTGCCCCCAGCATCCCTGCCCTTGCCCTTGTCTGGCTGCCAGGCTCCACCCCTGACCCCAGCCCCAAGGTTGGTAAGGACCCAGATTCCAGGACAATCTTGCACAAAGGAAAGCTGGTGGGGCTTCTTAGAGTCTGTGGTGGCTCAGATCCTCACCCTATGATCATGATGATACTAACTGTAGGGCTCAGGCTTAATTGCATGGGAAAAGTTTCTCCCCTGGCTTTCCAGGGGAGCATTAGCTGGTGAAGGAGAGAGGGAGAGAGGCGGCAGTATGCAGGGTCCCCAGAATTGTCCCCCTGGTTTCCTCTTGGCCAGAGAACCTTACTGGAGCATTCTTGCGGGGAAAGAAAACAATGTCTCTGTAATGTATTAAATTTATTTTTAAAAATTAGCCATTGTTGGGGGCGCCTGGGTGGCTCAGCTGGTTAAGCGACTGCCTTCGGCTCAGGTCATGATCTTGGAGTCCCGGGATCGAGTCCCGCATCGGGCTCCCTGCTTGTCAGGGAGTCTGCTTCTCCCTCTGACCCTCCCCCCTCTCATGTGCTTTCTCTCTCTCTCATTCTCTCTCTCTCAAATAAATAAATAAAATCTTAAAAAAAATTAGCCATTGTTGTATTAGAGTATAAATATTAAATGATAACAATTTCTGAGCGTACCACTTAACTCCATCTCAAAAGAGATCAATTATATTTTCTTTTTCAATGATACACGTTCAGGAACAAAGTTGCTTTGACTCGCGGCTTATGACGATGGCCGGGAAGTCCACTCTAGAGAAAACATCGCAATTGCCAGCTAAATGTCTTTATCGATAGACTGCGTATATTTTCAAATTTTAATGCAATATTTAAACAGAGAACAAAATGTAAATGGTTCACTTGTAAGATTAATATATAAATAATATTCACCAAAACTGCTTTGAAAAATGTGGTTTAATGACTCAAATTCAGTAAATGATTAGTCTCTTCAGTACCTTTCTCTTGCCGCTAATAAGAGAGAATCCAAACATTCTGTGAATATAACAAAAGTCTCCCATTTCTTGGTGTGTCCTGGGAAGCCTAATATTGCTTCGATTTGGAGAAGTGGTCCACGAAGGAGCTCACTGCGGAGCCCAGCACACGGAGCTCGAGGAACGCCAGCGCAGGGAGGGGCTCCCCTGCACCCACTGGCCTCAGGGATGGTCAGGTGCGGGTGGGGGTGGCTGAGGCAGCCTGGCAGCCGGGAGCCCGAGTCGGGGGGAGGGAAGGGACCGGGCAGGTTAGGAAAAGCTCCGTGGGGTGTGGCGGTTCTCAGGACCTCTTCCAGGGACTTCACACTTCCGGCATCTTTCGCCATCTATCTCTGGCTGGGAGTGTTGGGCTCTCTCTTCATTCTGTTCTTGGACCACAGAAGTTAATTCCTCCTGCATCGAGTTGGCCCTCCCCACCTTTCTGTAAGCATCTGCAAGACTGGGTGTATTTAATGGCCCTTTCCAGCCTCTGGCATTCCCTAGAGACATCTCAGCCCCGCATACTCCTTCTTGGCCGCACAAAGCTTGTCGATGAGTTGGCATTTCTCCGCGATCTGTGCAGCCAGGGTTTTTGCAAGCTGCTTTTCACGTCTTACGTAAAGGCAACTTCTAATGGACTGAATGAGTCTGAGCATAAATAGAAGACCCATCCACAAGCCCATGACAGGCGGACACATCCCAGTCTCCCACTGGAAGCAAAATGAGTTGTACACGCAGGTCCCTGGCAGCAGCTCTACCACCCCCTCAGCCAGCTGCCCAAGGAGCAGCCCCGAGCCACGCTCCATGGAGGACAGCAGCTCCTCGGTGGCATGGCCCCACACAGGCTCTGCCCGGTTGCCGTGGAGCCAGCAGCCTCCACACACCCCGCAGAACACCCAACATTCCACCCAGAGCCCAACTGGCAACTGGCATCGCCGATAGGTCAGTCATCTGGTAGAGATCTACAAATAAATGTGGTCATCCCATTATGATGCAGAGACAATTCTTCTTCACCTCTTTGTCTATGTTTGTGCATCAATATAAAATTAAAATATAGTGAAAACCCACAACTTAAGCGTATGACTTGACAAATTTTTGAAATGTATAACCCCTTACAATTTCCAAAAACTCTATCAATATACAAACTATATTCATTAACACAGAAAAGAGCCCTCTGTAAGATTTCAATTGAAGTGTGACCAGGCTGGGCCCTGGCAACCTGTTTTTTTGTTTGTTTTTGTTTTCATTTTTAGTTGCAGAGGTAGAATTTAGTGATGCATCAGTTGCATATAACACCCAGTGCACATTCCATCACATGCCCTCCTCAATGCCCATCCCCCAGTGACCCCCGCCAGGAACCCTCAGTTTGTTTCCCAGCGTCGAGAGTCTCTCATGGCTTGTCTCCCTCTCTGATTTTGTCTTATTTTATTTTTTCCTTCCCTTCCCCTATGTTCATCAGTCCACGTACTTAGTATACGTTCTTTGATCCTTTCCTTTGTACAGAGTTGTGTCTCAGTAACAGTTCCATCTTGGAACAATTCTATTGCAGTGAAAAGATCCCCCCGTGTTTCCCATGTGGGCTCCATTGGACGCAGTCTGCCCGTCTCTCATTGGAATACGTCCATCACTTTGTTTCCAGAGCAATGCACTCTACTGTGTTTACAGTTGTATGCTTCGGTTTTGTTGCTGTGTGTGTAATCTTCTGGCCCCACTGGCCTTTCCTGTTCTGTTTTTCTCCCAAACCTCCCAACATCAATTGTGACCCAGGATTTGGTCGTGGGACCACTTTCCTTCCTTAGCATCTCATCCCCTTGCTGAGTCACCTCATTAGTGTTGTGGCTTTAGACATCGAAACATCCTGACTCACATTCATTTGTCCTTTCCAAACCTTCCCATACAGTCCAGACTCACTCATACCCAGCCACCTCCACGGCATCTCCATGGGACATTTGTCGTGCTGGAACCCAACCAGACTCGCCCCAGAACCTGCTGTGCCTCATCTGTCCCTTGCCGTGATGCAGCTCTGTTCTGACAGGGCAGCACTGAGGTCTCCCAGAAGCTGCCCCTCACTCACCAGGGCAGAAACTCTGGGCGGTGACACTGGCCCTCTGCATGGTGACAAGTC
Source organism: Mirounga leonina (assembly GCF_011800145.1). NCBI lineage: Eukaryota > Metazoa > Chordata > Mammalia > Carnivora > Phocidae > Mirounga > Mirounga leonina. The sequence continues at coordinate 18,853,026 of NW_023270615.1, forward strand.
CACCAGAGGATCTTGGAGTCTGAGACCCCTGGACAGACATGGTGTGGCCACTGGTGGCTTTGCTTCTCAGCCTTGAGAGATTGGAGGCCATTTTGGGGTTCTAGTTGTCTTCATATCGATGTCCCTGTGTTGTCACCAAGTCTCCACATGAGGGAGAAGCAATACATAGAATTCATGTGCATAAATACTGCACCAACATAGATTGGATGAGTTGTCAGTATATCTAATTATGTACAAATCACAAGACATAATGCATCCATTTGAAAGAGCAATAATACATATAATTAACATATATAAACATTATACAAATACAGGCTACCTAAGGGATCCGAAAGGGTACGTGCACCCCAATGTTTATAGCAGCAATGTCCACAATAGCCAAACTATGGAAAGAGCCAAGATGTCCATCGACAGATGAATGGATAAAGAAGAGGTGGTATATATATACAATGGAATATTATGCAGCCATCAAAAGGAATGAGATCTTGCCATTTGCAACGACGTGGATGGAACTGGAGGGTATTATGTTGAGTGAAATAAGTCAAACAGAGAAAGACATGTATCATATGATCTCACTGATATGAGGAATTCTTAATCTCAGGAAACAAACTGAGGGTTGCTGGAGTGGGGGGTGGGGTGGGAGGGATGGGGTGACTGGGTGATAGACACTGGGGAGGGTATGTGCTCTGGTAAGCGCTGTGAATTGTGCAAGACTGTTGAATCTCAGATCTGTACCTCTGAAACAAATAATGCAATATATGTTAAGAAAAAAAAAAGAAGAAGGTAGCGGGAGGGGAAGAATGAAGCGGGGGAAATCGGAGGGGTAGATGAACCATGAGAGACGATGGACTCTGAAAAACAAACTGAGGGTTCTAGAGGGAGGGGGGTGGGAGGATGGGTTAGCCTGGTGATGGGTATTGAGGAGGGCACATTCTGCATGGAGCACTGGGTGTTATGCACAAACAATGAATCATGGAACACTTCATCTAAAACTAATGATGTAATGTATGGGGATTAACATAAGAATAAAAAAATACAGGCTGCCTATTTATGTATAAATCAACACATACCCATATGAAAGGAACAGTACTTATAATTAACATATATCAATATTATACTAATAAAGGTTATAGAAGTATATTAGTATATATAATTATGTGTAAATCACAATGCATAATATAGTAGATAATATGTAAATAATTACATAACATAATATAATATCCTACATAATTTTATATATGCTAAAATATTTTTGAAAACGGTTAAGATGGTAGACATTTGACTGGTACAGTGAAACCCACACAGAGTCTGGCAGAAAAAAAATCTAAGTTAAAAATAGCCAAAACTATCATGTGAGCCCTGAAGGATGAGTCTGAGGTTCCAAGTGAGCCTCTGAGGTAGAGGCATGGGCCAAGTTCTGCTCAGGCTCAAGTCCGCAGGCAGACCACCCCCACTGAGGTCTGGGCAAGTCTCACCACTTTCGGTGTGGAGCCAACCAATCAGATTGAAGGCAAAAGTCTGGTATGCTCTCCTCCAATCTAGACCCAGATCCTCGAGGAGCCGTTTGCAAAGTACCAAAACCCAAAACCGGTGAGGCTGCTGTGAACCTGGTGTGCTCTTACTGATCGCAGCTGGCAGTGAAAACCCATCAGGGATCCCCAGGAAGCCACTTGGCAGTACCAGTCAAGAGCTCAGAAGTCTGCATTCCCTTGTGATTTCTACTGGGATATAATTCAGGGAAACAAAAGGAGCTGGAGGTCCAAAGTCTCCCATCATGGCACTGTTCACAACATTCCTAAACTAGAAACAACCAGAGTCCATGGATGGGGGAGCTTCAGGGAATTACATCTTCTCGATTCCATGGAACATTATTCAGCCATGAAATGCATTTGTGGAGATCGTGTGATAAAATGAGACGTCTCTAAAAATACATTCTTTTGGGCGCCTGGGTGACTCAGTTAAGTGTCTGCCTCCGGCTCAGGTCATGATCTCAGGGTCCTGGGATCGAGCCCCGCATTGGGCTCCCTGCTCCACGGGGAATCTGCTTGTCCCTCTCCCTCTGCACCTAACCCCGCCTTTGCTATCTCTCTCTCTCTCAAATAAATAAATAAATAAGTAAACAAATAAATAAATAACTCTTTAAAAAAATAAAAATACATTCTTTTGAGGAAACATGAGCACGAAATAGTTTCCACGTAAAACCTGACATGCATATGGTCAAGGAATTCATGGGAATACAGAATCCACTGAAATTTTTCTGAATGAATGAATTCTCCAGGAAAAGCTCCAATTTATTCTACAAGTGAAGTAAGGCTCTCACATATTTTAATTGAGCGATTCTCTCCAGCCTGCGGTGGCCTCCCAGCCATCCCTTCGCATGCCAGTACCGAAAGCCCTCTCTCTCCCCCTTTCCCCGAGGCTCGGCCCCCAGACTCCTCTCTCTGAAGTGAGAACTGGTTTGCTTTCTGCGGGGTCCATTTTCAGCATGCACTGAAGCCTTCCCGTTCCTGCCCCATCTCCCCCACCTGGGCCAGCACTTCCACGGCTTTCCCACCGAAGGAGAAGTTTGCTTCTTCCCCTCGCTGCATGTGCAGTAGATGGTGACCTGCCATTCTTACCTCGGCAGTAATAAAACACCTTGATCTAGCCCTGCGTGGACTTGTGGTTTGCTGCCGGTCACCATGGCAACGGTGCACTGTGTTCCTGTGCTCCTCCCACAGAGAGGGACTGAGCAGTGGCAGGGCTGGAATTAGGATCCCCTTGCCTCATTGTGGGATTGTGTTTGTGGGGTGCTGGGGTCAGACAGGCCTCCCTGCTCGCCTCCCACTAGCCAGGTCACCCCGTAAAGTCATGCAACCTCTCCTGGTTTCAGGGTCCTCACCTGTCAAATGGGGCAATAGTCGGATCTACAGGACAGGGTCATCAGGATTGGACAGACCTACATAAAGGGCCCTCGGTCCAAGGCCTGCTGCATCCGCTGAGTGGCCCTCACCCCCTTGCTCCCACGGGTGTGGGCGGCTGGAGCAGCCTGGATGGAGGGGCAACATTTGGGGCTTAGAAGTGAAGAGATAGCACTTGTGGAGAGGAGCTGACGCCCTGAGAGCTTTTTGGGAGCTGGCCATCATGCAGGCCTGCCTCTGGGACGGGAGCCTCTGGGACGGGAGCCTCTGGGACGGGAGCCCCGGCCAAGCTGGAGGGAACTGTCCGTAGTGCTGAACTATTGGGTTCGACAGTTTGGGCACCGGGTTTCCACCCTCTGGGGACCTGTTACAGAGTACTCTCCTACCATAGACATTCCTACACCCAGCAGGTGGAGGGTGTGCACCTGAGGGTCCCTGCAGAGAGCACGTCTGTCACCTCAGGGACCCTCCCCAGGCTCTGGCGCCCAGTGCTTCTACTACTTCTAGGTGTGGCTTGCATATCTTGCCAACTGAGCATCCCGTGCACTCATTCCCCCTTTCCCTAGTGTCTGGCTATCCACCCCTTTCCACATTGTCATCAGCAATAAACTCCCTTCCGTTTCCAGCCTCCTCACAGGATGACCCCAACCTCTGGCTTTAGTGAAGCTGAGACCCACCCCCTCCCCTGCCCTCTGGTGTGGCTGCTTCCTCTCCCCACCCATGCCTCAGGGGCACCACCGGGGGACCTGCTTCCATCCACCTCCCTGGGCTGTGCATCCCTAAGAATCCGGGCTGCCGCCTCCTCAGGCGTTTAAGGCCACCGGGCCTGCATTTTCTCCTCCTTCGGTGGCCATTTCCATCTCTGTCCTTCCTCTCTCTGGCCTCCTGCCCACCCCTGTTAGCCTGCCTTCCTCTTGCCCTCCCTCCCCCACCTGCATCCTTGGATGAGTCTCCGTCCAACGATTCACTTTGTTTCCAGCTCATATGTAGGCAGATGTACACTCTCAGAGAAGACCAGCCCTCTGCCCTTAGGGACACCACAGCTTTTTGTTTGTTTTTTTTTTTAAGATTTTTTTATTTATTTGTCAGAGAGAGAGCTTGCAAGCAGGGGGAGTGGCAGGCAGAAGAAGCAAGCTCCCCGCCGAGCAATAAGCCCTATGCAGGACTCGATCCCAGGACCCTGGGATCATGACCTGAGCCAAAGACAGACGCTTAACTGACTGAGCCACCCAGGCGTCCCCTCTTCTCACATTTTAAGTATAAACTTCACTTTCATGTTGTACAGAAAATCAGGCGTAATAACCAAATCAGGCATAAAGATCTTCTGGCTTCTTACTGTGGCCACAGAGAGATTTATCTTGGGTCCAGCTCCTCTTGCTCTGCCCAGCTCACCATTGCCAGACTTCTGCACCTCTGGCTTCCCGTGGGTTTGGCCAAGAGGGGGCACCTACAGGAGATGAGAGAGTGGGATACAGAGACGGGGCATTTCCTCCCCACTCCTTCCTATCACTGGTTCTGCCTTCCCATCAGCTCTCCTCCAAAATTCCAGCTAGAATTCCACTGGCTCCAGAGATTCCATTGTCCTCCATCAGTCCCAAAGGTGGGGATGGTAAGAACCCTTGGTGAGAAAGTAAGGTGAAGGGAAGGAATCCCGGTGCTCACCGTTCTTTGGACTCCGTCAACCCTGTCTCTGGAAGTATCTGTTTACCCAGGTCTCTTCCTTAGAATACCTGTCTCCTACTCAACCCCGATGATCAGCTCCCCAGTTCCTCCCTCCTTCCCCTCCCCGCTCTGGGGTGACAGTTCTGCCCACCCTCCTGGCCCTCCCCCTTCCCTGGGTCTCCATCTGTCCCGTCCTGTTTTCCCCTCAACGCACCCTTCATTCTTCCATCACCCGCTCTACCCTCCGTGCTGTACCTCCAGCCATGGCCTCAGACCCTCCCTTGCATTTCACTCCACCTCCCGGAAAGCATGATTTTTTTCCATCCATTTTCTCATCTCTTGTGTGGTTGGCACCATCCTGTGACCTACATTCTCCTTGCTAAAGTGTCATGGTTCTCAGTATACACCTGACTCAAGCTCTCTGAATTAGGTGAGGTTCTGGCCATAAACGTGGATTTGGAGTCAGGCACCCTGGCCAGTTCCTAACCCTGTGTGGCCCTGGCTCACTTCATAAACCCCTCTGATCCCCAGGTTCTCTCCGCGCAGAACGGGATGGAGGTGCTATCTCACAGGCCACGGGAACTGAAGGGCATGACAGGTGTACATTGCTCAACATGGGACGCTTCAAGTAGTTACAGTTGCCACTGGTGCTCATATTAACCATGACTGATCTTCTCTTGAAACCAGGGTGGGTCCCCCCGACCCCCCAATTCATATGTTGAAACCTAGCCCCCAGTGTGATGGTGCTTGCAGGCAGAGCCTTTGGCAGGTGAGTGGGTCAGGAGGGTCCACCCAGAAATGGGATTAGTGCCCTTCTAAAAGGACCTCCGAGAGGCCCCTGGCCCCACATGAGAAGACAGTCCCCTAGGAACCAGGAGTGGACTTTCTCCAGACTCCCAATCTGCTGGAGCCTTGATCTTGGGCTTCCAGGCCCCTGAACTGGGAGGAATACATGCTGATGAAGCTGCCTGGTCTACAGCATTGTGTTATAGCAGCTGAGCTAAGACACCGGCGTCCATCCAACCAGGTTTCCACACGTGCCTCCAGCTCCTGGTCATTTTTTCTCAGCTCCCATCCTGGACGCCTGGCATTTCCTTGGGATTCCTCCTCGTCCCTCTTCCTTCCTAAATATGCATCAGTCACCGAAGAGCTCAGCGCCACTTGCACGCCAGCGGCCTTCAAGGTCCACTCCTCAGCGTTGAGTGGCTCTCCACGGATATGCTACCACTCCTGCACCCCCAGAACCCAGCCCTCACCTTCCTTCCTCCACCTGCGCTCTGCGTCCCAACTCCCAACGGATGAGACTCACTCAGCCTCACCGTCCAGTCAGAAGCATGGCCTTTGTTCTGCATCCCTCTCCCTGAGGGATGCAGAGGACCCTGCCCAGGCTCCTCCACAGCAGTCCTCCTCCCCACCGCAGGGGTGTGGGGGTCTCCATGGCCCCCTCCCTCCGGAGCTCAGCTACAGAGGGGCTTGGTTGGAGGGCCACGGTCTCGGAGCTGCTGAGTGAGGATGAGTGAGGATCCAGGAAGCCAGGAGGGAGCTCTGCAGGCCCACCTCTCCCTCTGCCCAATCCTGTGGCCTCTCCTGCTTACCACGGGGCATCTGGCACCCCAAACTCTATCTCAGCTCGGCCTCCACACAAGCCGACCTGCTCACTTGCCCTCATCGACCCTTGACATGTAGATCATTTAACCTTCTCACCGTATCTTGAGCCCACCCCCTCCTTTCCAGCCCACTGCCCTTGCCTTCCTTCTAGACCCCATCATGTTTCCCTTGTACTGTTATCTGCTACCCTCTCAAATCCCCAGAACACCCCATGTTACTGTTCAAGGTGTCCACATAAAATACAAACCTGCCCACACTATGCAGTCTCAAATCCCACATCACGAGGGAGACACCCTCCACTTCCAGCTGTCTTAGTGACCTGGTCTCCCAACATTGGGACCATCTACACGGGGCTCTGGAAACACTGCTCCTCACATAACCCCTCTTCCTGAGGTGTCTCTTCGCCTCCATGTAACTGGAAGATCCCAGAAATCCCTCAAAACTCTGCTTCGGAGTCACCCCTGCTGAGGTGACATCCTTAGGCCAAGGTCAGTAGACTCCCCTGTGCAGGGTTTTATATCCCACATATATTTAAATTGTTGCATAGCATACTGGGTTATTGTGATAATGTCAGATTTTCTGCTTCTCGGGGTAGAATGAAACCTTCTCGGGAGCAAAGCCACCGTCCCCAGGGCCCATCTTCAGGCACTCGAGGCAGTAGCCTCTAGAAGCAGGAAAAGGCGAGGAGAGGGGTTCTCCCCTAGAAACCCCAGAAGGAACTGGCTGCCACCCACCCTGGGCTCTATCCCCGGGTGACCCATGCCAGACTTGTGCCTGCAACATTGGCAGATAACCCAGTTGGGTCATTTTAAACCACTAATCTTGGAATTATGACATCAATAGAAAACCAATCCACTTTCAAGTTCATAGATTTAAAAAGGGAAACCACAGTATTCTGGAAACCACGATATTCTGGAAAAGCTACTGTCGATGACCCCAGGCATTCTTGAGTCTGAAGCCTGATTTTATAGTGGTTTCCTTCCTTCGCTTTCCTTCTGTGCTACCAGACTACGAAAATCTCATCGGGCATCGATCTCTACACCATTACGGTCTGAGAGTGCCTAAACTAGGCAAGACCGGCCCTGGGTGAGGGCCCTGGGCATGATCTGGGAGGGAGGGCATGGGTTTCCTGCTGGGCTTAAGGAGTTCTTTGATTACAGATCTCACATGCAGTACATTTATATTACTGTGATAGTTTAAAATGGCCAATTTCCCTCCCCTCAGCTCATGATAAGAGGAATAAAAAATCTCCTGTTGGCTAAAGGGTTAACTGTGGAGCTTGAATTTTTTTTTTTTTTTTCCTCCTTGGAGACTCAACTTGCACGCATCTTTGATGATCCTTTCACAGAGAGAATCAAGGGCGAGATGCCTAGGGCTTGAATGTGCGTTTGCTGTACATTCATGATAAATGCTGAACCAAATGCCACATTCATGGCTGCTTCTTGCTTGTAAATGAACCGCTGAATGAAAGTTTTGGGGCACAGCTCACCTCCAACAGAGGCCGACCTGTTCATACTGGGAGCTGACCAACGGTTTTTGAATTTTCTTGAAAAACTAGTTTTTCTGCTCTCCATGACGGCGGTGCCTTCCTCCTTGCATTTTGTAATCAGGCCGGCTTTTTTTTTTTTTTTTTTTTCCCACACTGCCGTTGGAATAAAGATCCCGCCTTTGATTGAAATGGAATCTTCCACTATTGAGCAAGCCTTCTTCAATGAGTCATCGGGGCGGCTGCTCATTGGCTGAGGCTGCTGGAGCCAGGGGATTGCCTGGCACTGGCTTGCAGGGCCCGGCTTCATTCACAGAATCGCTGGCTCGCTGCTAGCCCTTCCATTCACACAAACAGCCTCTCATTCACATTTCGCTGTTTTTGTCTGCTTCTAATGAAGAGTGGGGTTGGGGAATGATAGGGCGTTTTTGCTTCAGATCTGGGGGGAGTTCCGCTCACCATCACCATCGTCGATGGGACGTGCACTTGCTGTTGCTAAGCGAGCAAGGGGAAGGGCGAGAATGGGTGCCTGCGCCCAGGGAGGGCCGCCGCGGCCCTGCGCTCCTGCATCCGGGCGGCCGGCCTCACCTGCCGGCCAGGAGCCGCCCTCCGGGCACCTGGTCCATAAAGCTCTGCCAGGCGCCGTGCCCCCTGGGGCACATGCCTAGTCGTGGGAGGGAGAAGGCAGGGTGCTAGGGGTAAATTCACTTGCTTGCACAGAGTTGCCTGGCCATTTGCAAGGGAGGTTTCTCTGTGTCAGGTGGGTTATCTCTGTGCACGGCCCACCGTGCCAGGGCTCAGCGGGTTTGAGTCTCTGCCGACCTTCTGGGGGCCGCCAACGCCCGTGCCCCTGGCTGAGAGGAAGGAGGCCTCCGCCCGTCCCCCGCAGCCGAGTCTGACTCCTGAAACGGATCTGCTGTGTAACCAGAGCAGCGGCATGTTTTTCCTCCTTAATGCAGGGTTGAAAAGCAGCAACAGAAGGGACACTGAAATGTATTTGTGACGTTTGGTAGGCACTTTTCCAGACCTTGAGCACATTCAGTTGGGATAAAGCTTCAAGCCCAGCCCCGTTTTTGGAATGGATTTCTGGAGCCGGCTGCCATTCCTCAGAGAAGTCCTCTTCTTTTTTGGAAGTAGGTTTTCAACCTAACCCCGACTGAGGAAGGCTGTTGTCCTTAGCAGGGAACACATCCTCACTGGCTCTGTGCAGATCTTTCTTTCTTTCTTTCTTCTTCTTCTCTTTATTTATTTATTTTTTTGGAGGAACTGCATTGCCACAAAGACACTTGTCATGGCTGCTCTTTTGCCTTGAAAAAAAAAAACATAGAAAAACCCAGGAAATTGGTATTTTATGTTCCCCTGGGAGTAAATATTCTTTTCTTTTTTCCTGCTTTTGGCTGTTTACCAATTTCTGTTGCTTTCCAAATCAGAATTCATGAGGATCCGCTGAGATCTTATTCTTAAAAAGCCTCCGTCACATTTTAACGCATGGCTATGAGACACTTAGGGGCTCCCCCGGAGGGCTGAGCGGGGGGACAGGAGGCCCTAGCACAGAAGAAGGGGTTTCAGAAAGTTCCTCTGACCGTCCGAAGGGACTGGACTGACCTCTGGCACGGATGCCGAGTCGGGGGATGGGGGGGCGAGCCACCAAAGGTCGGAAGGTAGAAAAAGGCAGTTGCAGAACTGATTGGCTCTGGCGGGCTGTCAGTGGGTGTATGTCTTCTTTCTTCTTTCTTTCTTTCTTCTTCTTTCTTTCTTTCGTGTGCGTGCGTGTGTGTGTGTGCGCGCGTGTGTTCGCTACAGGAAGTGATCTGCAGTGCTCCCCGGGCCTTTGTTGAGAAGGGTCTCCTGGAGTGAGTCACGCTCTCGCCGTGCGCGGCCCGAGCCGCGGGCGCTCCCCTTCGGAAGCGATGCCCGGAGCGGCGCGAGCGTGCAGCCCTCCGCAGCCGAGCGCGGGGCCGGGGCTGCGCGGCCGCGGCGGCGCGGGCCGCTAGCGGGAGGCGGCGCCGCTGCCCCCCGCCGCCCCCGCCGCCCCCGCTCCGCCGCTGTACACTTGGCAGAA